>NC_091438.1:39084559-39384754 GCF_964237555.1 Oryctolagus cuniculus
GGATGCAGCAGCTCAAGCTCTTGGGCCATCTTCTGCTTTTCCAGGCCATAGCAGAGAGCTGGATCAGAAGTGGAACAGCCGGGACTCGAACCCATGTCCATATGGGATGCTGGTGCTGCAGGCAGAGCTTAGTCCACTACGCCACAGCTCTGGCCCCTCTTGTAACCCATGTTTTAACCTTACCACATTAATTCAAATCCCAAACTCAATTCCAATCCAGTTGTAACCCCAATCCCAAATCAACCTCAACCTAGGCTTTGATATAGACCCAACTATAGGAGGTACTTCAAGAAAGTCTGTGGGCCAGCGCTGTGGTGCTGTAAGCTAAGTCTCCGCTTATGGTGCCAACATCCTATATGGCATCAGTTCAAGTCCTGGCTGTTCCTCTTCTGATCCAGCTCTCTGCTATGGCCTGAGAAAGCAGTGGAAGACAGCCTAAGTCCTTGGGCCCCTGAATCTGTGTGGGAGACCTGGATGAAGTTCCTGGTTCCTGGCTTTGTATCGGCTCAGCTCTGGCCATTAGGGACATTTGGGGAGTGAACCAGTAGGTGGAAAACCATTCTCTGTCTCTCTATCTCTCTCTCTGTTCGTAAATCTGCCTCTCAAATACATAAATAAATAAAATATTTAAATAAAATTTGTTGAAAATGGAATTAAGAGGTAAGCTTATTTTGGTGCAAAGATATTTTTGAAATCCACATGTAGCTTTTTCACAATCCACATTTCCATGAACTTTTTGAAGACCCCTTGCATTCCCCAGTACAGCTGTAAATAAAACTAAAACCCAAATTGTCACCGTCACACAAATCCCAGCCGTAAACCCTAGCCCGTTCTAGGGCAATTCAAATGCTGACTGCAGTCTCAAAGCTGACTTCTATCTCATTCACAGTTTCAAGTAACCGGGGCCTGCACTGTGGTGCAGCGGGTTAAAGTCCTGGCCTGAAGTGCCGGCATCCCATACGGGCATCAGTTCTAGTCCCGGCTGCTCCTCTTCTGATCCAGCTCTCTGCTATGGCCTGGGAAAGCAGTAGAAGATGGCCCAAGTCCTTTGGCCCCTGCACCCGAGTGGGAGACCTGGAAGAAGCTCTTGCCTCCTGGCTTTGGATCGGTGCAGCTCTGGCCATCGCGGCCATCTGGGGAGTGAACCAACCAGAGGATGGAAGACCTCTCTGTCTCTACTTTGCTCTGTAACTCTTAATTTTTTTAAAGATTTATTTATTTATTTGAAAGGCAGATTTACAGAGAGGCAGAGGCAGAGAGAGAGGGAGGTCTTCCATCTACTTGTTCATTCCCAAGATGGCTGCAATGTCTGGAGAGCTGCACCGATTGGAAGCCAGGAGCCAGGAGCTTCCTCTGGGTCTCCCACGTGGATGCAAGGGCTCAAGCACTTGGGCCATCTTGCACTGCTTTCCTAGGCCATAGCAGAGAGCTGTATAGGAAGTGGAGCAGCTGGAACTCGAACTGGCACCCATATGGGATGCTGGCACTGCAGGTGATGGGTTTATCTGCTACACCACAGTGTCCGCCCCACTAACACCAATAACCTCAGTTCCAGCCTGCAGCCCAGCTCTAACATTAGCTCAAGTCCAGAACCCAGTGAAACCCCTGCTGTGCCTTGCAGTTTAAAGGAACTATGATCAGACCCCTTTCTTTCAGTCTCCCTCTTCCTAGTCCCACCTGGTTCCCCCTCTACCCACCTCTGAGTTGCTGTCCTTTCTCCCATGAGCAGGTCTAGTAACTCACACACCAAGTCCTTTTCTTGGACTACTTTGCCCTGGGAGCCAGCATGTGTGGGTGTCCCTCACCTCGGCCCCCGCGGCATCAGCTAGCTGAGCCTCCACGTTTCTCCAGGCTTCTGTTTCCCCATCTGTAAAAGAGGGGTAATGAGCCCTGCTCTCTGGAGGGTACAGGAAATCTCATAAACCTAAAAATAAATAAGGAAATAAGGATATTCACTGTGTACATCTCTTTGATCACAGAATGCTTTGTTATTGTTGGGAATTCAGGTAGAGGGATTTGGAACACCGATGCGTGGACTCCTTGTGCTTCCTTATTGTTGGGTCTTATTTTTCTCAGAGGGGTAGGTCCTGGCAGCATCCCCGAGCTCCATAACTCTCCCCAAGGCTCTTCCCCCAATGCCCTTCCCTTGCCCGCATCAGGGCTGGTGAAGAACCCTAGGGTCCCTTGATGGAGTCCAGCTGTACTGGTCCTCTGCTTTCTGCCTTTGCTTCAGCCTGCCGGGAACTGTGCTGGCTTAGTCACCCCAAGACCAGTCTCAAGACCCAAGGACATGGTCTGCATGAACCCTTCAAGGCCTGGCAGAGTCTCCTCCTGGAGACTTCATGTCTCCTCCTGGAGGCCTTCATGTCTCCTCCTGGACATGAAGCCAGGACACCAAGGGATTCCCCAAGGCAGCACACACAGCTGGCATTGCTTGACAGAGGCAGCCTGCCTCCCTCGCACCCCAACACTCCCTAGAGGGATGCAGACACCAGGCACGCTCCTTCCTAGTCCTCTCCAACACCCACCCACTCGCCTCTCTCCCCTCCACACACACCCCGATCCTCTCCACTCAGGCCTCAGTGAACCACATTTACACCTCCCATGTGCCAGGTGAGGATCCAATTCCCCACAACATTCTGCCTCCCAGGGATGACCCCGAGTCAGGCATGGGTGGGGGCAGAGTTCCAGAGAGGACAGCCATGGGGAGAGCCTGGTGCTGCACGCACCCCTCCCTCCCCTCCTTCAGCTCCCTTTGAAGAGCGCCCCTTTCATGTGCCCCAGGCCCCAGCGTGGAGAAGGGTCCATTCCCCTGGTGCACCTGCTCCCAGACCCCCATCTGAACAGGTTGGGGTGGGAGATTCACTGGAGGATCAGGGATGCCTGCAGGGGCTGAACTTGGATGCAGGAGGCTGCTCTGGGGTCAGGGTTAACCCTTCAAGGCCTGGCCAACCTTCCTCCCCCAAGCCTGGCTTCTCCTTCCTCTTCCTCACTTCTCCTATGAAAGGAGGCAGTAAATAAGTGGTGAGGGGAGCTCTGTGGACGCTGAAAAATGGGGCAACTGTTGTCACTCCGAGGACGTGGCCAGGAGGAAGTGGAGGTTTAACAGGTGCCTAATTACACATCCCTCTAGCCACCCTGTGCCACTCTCGGGACCGGGAAGAGCTTGGGTGAGGGCTGGGTAATGCCTGGGTAGGCTATCCTGTCACCCCGCTAATTAGGGTTCCTGGGACTCCTCCCCAAGGCGGGGACCAGGCCCCCTCCCTCCCATTGAAATAACTCTGGCTGCTCCCCAGCCGGCCACTCATTGCACCTTCCTGCCACCCCGGGCAGTGTCTGGGCCCTCGGCTCCCCTCCCTCCACCCACCCCACACACCCACCACCACCGGCCCACGGGATACCCAGCCCCAGCGGAGGAAACACCGAGTCTAGAGCCATGGGAGTTCCAGGAGCCTTCCACCTTCTACTTGTGTGCCTGAGCCCAGGTATGGGGCTAGGCAGTGGTTAGAGATGCCCACCAGCATGAGGCCAGGTGGGCAGGGAAAGTACAGCCAGGGTGCACGGAGGTGCCTGCAGAGCTGTTTGAGAGGCCCTAGTGGGCACTGCTCAGCCACATCTGGCTGCCCCCTGGGTTTGGATATTGCTAAGGGGGCTTCTCCCCAGGAGAGAGAGAGAGCCTGTGCCTGAAGGCTTGGCATAGCATGTGTGTGGCTCTGAGTGGATTTCCATGGTGCCACAGAGCCTGTGGGGCTTGCGCAGGGCGCAGGTGTCCTGAGTGCATGCACTGAGAGCAGGACAGAACTTGCTTGGGGTTACCTGTGGGAACTGGAGGTGGGGCAGGAGTCAGGTGAGCAGCAGCACTGGTGGGGGAGGGGGCTTGGGGAGCAGCCCGGTAAGAACCCTGTTGGCCTCTCAACTTTCATCAGCTGTGTGCTCTTGCCAGTGGGAGGGCCTCTCTCCTCTCTCTCTCCTCAGTGGGGGGGCGCTGCTTGCCTTGAAGGGCCAGAGACAGGGCTGCTGTAAGTCTGAGTGGCCTGAGACCTGTGCCCTGGGTTTCCTACGCTGTGTGGGTTCCAGGATGATCACCCCCCTGGGGCACTCTGGCGGCAGTGCTCAGGTTTGGTATTATGGCTGCCTGCCCAGCTTGGGGCAAGTCCCAGCAAGGGCCATTCTGTGCGGGCATCGCTGGAAATGTCTTTTGAGCTCTTCCTGGGGTCTGAGTTTGGGAGAAAAGGGTGTGAGGGTGGCGTGCACGAGGGGGTAGCATTTCAGTCTGTGTGTGAACGATCGCATTTCCTGCAACACCTCTGGGGCTGAGCCCACTCAGGAAGCTGCCGCTGTGCTGTGGGCACCCAGACACCTCTATGTGGTGTGTGTCTAGGCATGAACCCTCCCACACGTCCAGAGGGAGGGTTAGGAGTTGTGGAAGCAACCTGAAAATTCAGAAAATTCAGCAATAAGGAAGCTGGGGTAGACATGACTACTGAGGTGACACCAGTAAAAGTGGCCAGTCCCTGGTGTGTCTGTGCTGGGACAATGAATCACCATTGTTCTCTTCCTTGCTGGGGCTACTGTGACTCCTCCTGTCCCTGTGTCCCCCACCTAGCTCTCTCTTCCACCCTGGCTTCTTTCCCACTCTCCAGTCTCTCTCTTCTCTCATGTCTCCTGGGTCGACCCCCTCTGTCCCACAGCAAGAGGAATCAAAGCAAGACACCAGGAACAACTTCTCAGAGAGAGGGAGGGGATGCAGAAAGGCTGGAACTGCTGGCAGGAGATTGAGAAAGCTAAAGAGACTGAAAAGCTGGGGTGAGGCTCCAAGGCTGGGTACAGCAGGGTGGGGGTGCTTTTCTTCCAGCCGGTCCCTCCTTGCCAACCCCTTTCCCCGAATACTTACCCTCCTGCCCAGCTGGCCACATGTTGTGGGAAAAGAGAAACCTCCTCCGCGTGGGTTGCACCCGGCAGCTCTTCCCCAGGGTGGAGCCTCTGCTCTCAGCTGGGTTCTGGCACATCTCTAACCAGCTTTGTGCCGCCCCAGGATCTGGCAGGTGGCACTAGGATCCTTATCTCAGGAATGAGCTGGTGTTCTCTAGGCCTGGGGCTGGAGGAGGCAGCATCACCAGGTCCCGTTAGGGCCCCAGCAGCCAGCCTGCCTGCTCTGGGTGACCCTGGAGCCTAGCTGGGTTAGGGCATGGCCCGTGGCCCAGCCAGCATTTAGAGAGGGTGTTGGGAGAGCTGACAGTGCCTCTGTTGGCCTCTCTACAGCCAGGTTAAGCTTGCCAGGCAGGGCTTCTGTAGATATGTCTGGTCTTGAATGAATGCACACGAGACCATACGAGCATGCAGGGGGGTGTGTCTCCTGGATTAGTGGGTAATGCTTGCGTGCGATTGTGTGCCTGAGTGTGTAGGAAGGGGGGACTGCATGGGTATGTACCTGCTGTAGTAACAGTGCGTCCAGGTGTTGATCTGTTTGCCTAGGACAGTGTAATTGTGTGTAAGGGGGTGGTCCCCAGCAAGAAGGACTGTGCAGAGTGATGGCTGAGATCTGGAACTGGGACTCCGAAGGATGTGGTTGACTCAGAACAGAATGCAGGTGGAGGGGGCGCAGGCTGGGTAGGGGTCTGAGGAGGGAGGGCTGCAGGAGGCTCGGAGGCAGAGAGCTGAGTGCCAGGGTGGGGCCCCGGGTCCATCCTCTCTCTTATCCCTCTCTAGGTCCAACCGGTTAGGGCCAGCACCAGCCTGGGGCTTCAGGGTAGGGAGGGAGAGGAGCTCAGTCCTGAGCGTCCGGATCCTGGCTCCTCACCCCAGCTGCTTGCCTCTGACTCAGGACAGGAGGGGCCCCAGTGGGAACACGCATGTGGGAGTGGCTACACCTGGGCTGCACAATCACACAAGGGGAGAGATGCATCGTCACAGCACGTTCACACTGTCCTACACAGACAGACACGTGCCATATACCTCACTCACCATCATACATGAGCAGTCAGTCACATGTCATCACATACCACCTGGGGCACACCAGCCACGGTCACACGACCACACACACACACACACACACTCATTCATGTACAATAGCACACTCACATTATCATATAAATATATAAGCAGCACCCAACTTCGTCAAGATGAATGATTTCCTTATAGTACACATACATGCACAATGTACACACGTGTACATATTCCACACATTATGTAGTCATGGATACATACAAGCCTATACACCAACACATATTTACATGCAGTATAAATACAGCTACACAAACAGCATTCAGATGCAAATCTAAACAGTCTTAGAATATATACATGTGTCCACACGCGAACACACACACTGCCATAGCATCAAACATGTGACGCAAGGATGCAAGACATGTCTCTATGACATCATGCACACACCCAGACATATACACTAAGCACAGCCCATGCTCCCTGTGGAAGCCGCACTGAGCTCTGGATGGCAGCTGATAGACAGTGATGGAGGGAGAGGATGAAGCTGATGGCTCAGCCCTGGCCCTGCTCCCCTCTCCCCACCTGCCCTACCCTTCCCCTAGCACTGCTGTCCGCTGTGCGGATCAACGGGGATGGCCAGGAGGTCCTGTACCTAGCAGAAGGTGATAATGTGAGGCTGGGCTGCCCCTACATCTTGGACCCTGAAGACTACGGTCCCAACGGTCTGGACATCGAATGGATGCAAGTCAACTCAGACCCCTCACACCGGGAGAATGTGGTGAGTGCTGCATGCAGGGTTCTCCTTACTCTACACTTCAGGGTGTCCACCTCCTCCAGGAGAGGCAGAGACAGTAAGGACAACAAGACCTGGAGCTTCCCTGAGGCCTCTCAGAGAAAGTGGCAACAGAGAGAAGAGCTCTGTAGTCATGAATGGAGCCAGCCAGTCTAGCCCCTCCCACCCCCTTCCAAAGGGAGGGTGAGGTAGGTCCCTGCCCTCAAGAAGTTCTCAGCTTGACCTTATCCTTCCCAAAGAGCCTGGTCTCACCATGCTACAAGGCCTGAGCGGACCAAGCACCAGCATTCTCCTTTTGCAGTTGAGAAAACAGTCTAAAGAAGAACAACTCAGCGAACTGTCCAAAGCAGCCCATCCACACAGCCCTCCTTGGCTCTGCCTGGCACTTCCCTCTCTTCTTCACAGTTCCTGAGTTACCAGGACAAGAGGATCAACCATGGAAACCTGCCCCACCTGCAGCAGAGGGTCCGCTTTGCAGCCTCAGACCCCAGCCAGTACGATGCCTCCATCAACCTCATGAACCTGCAGGTATCCGACACGGCTACCTACGAGTGCCGGGTGAAGAAGACCACCATGGCGACCCGGAAGGTCATTGTCACTGTCCAAGGTATGGCCAGACTCCCCTGGGCTCCACTTCCCCAGGCCCCCAGGGCAAGGGCAGCTTGGCCACTCTGAGCCCGGCTCTACCTCTTGACGGAGCCCTGGCTCTTCACTGCCTGTTTCATTGTAGCACGTCCTGCAGTGCCCATGTGCTGGACTGAGGGCCACATGACAAAAGGCAACGATGTGGTTCTGAAGTGCTTTGCCAATGGAGGCTCCCAGCCCCTCTCCTACAAGTGGGCCAAGATCAGCGGACACACTCACCCCTACCGGGCTGGGTCCTACCACTCCCAGCACAGCTTCCACTCCGAGCTCTCCTACCAGGAATCCTTCCACAGCTCCATTAATCAAGGTGAGGGGTCTTGGAGAGGACACGGCAGGACTGAGCAGAATAACAGCAACTCTGGGGCCTCCTGGGTCTTCTCTGGGTTCTCACTGGCACCACTCAAACCTGGAAACCCCATGGGAGACTCCTCCTCTGGGCCCGTCCCAGGTGGAGCTGCTATGGAGGAAAGAAGAGAAGGCAAACGTGGAGAGTTAGTCAAAGACAGGATAGTTAATTTAGAAAGAGCAGGGTCTGAGATAGAACTGAGTCTGAACCCTGGCTGGGACACTGGCTGGCAGCAAGTCTCAGGCTCCTGGCTTACCCACTCTCTGTGTCTTGATTTCTTGATATGTGATTGGGGAACACTAACATGTACATTTCTAGGGTATGTGCAGGTTCAGTGAAAGGGGGTATAAGCCGAATAATATTCACGCCCAGAGAAAAATAGAGCTGGCAGAGACCTTGCGGTTCCTCTGGTCTAAACCTGTTCTCACCACGGTGCAAAGGAGATCCCAGCTCAGAGAAGGGACACCTGTCCTTAAGGTCATGGAGGGGACTACTGGTGACTGCCCTGGTGTTGGGAGAGGGGCCCTTCCTTGCCTCTGTGTCTCAGCAGGAGAGAGGTGACTCACCTGCAAAGAGGGGTGGGCCTGTGCATGTCCCCTCTCTTTCCAGAATGGGTGTCCCATTCTCCCCAACCCCACCAGGGGCTGAGGCTGGGGTGGGGGGCTCTGCACCTCACCATGTCCTGCTGATGCACCCTCAGTTTCAGGCCTGAACAACGGGGACCTGGTGTTGAAGGACATCTCCAGAGAAGACAACGGGCTGTATCAGTGCACAGTGGCCAACCATGTGGGCTACAGTGTCTGTGTGGTGGAGGTGAAGGTCTCAGGTAGGTGCATTGCCCTGGGGACCTGAGATTGTGAGGTGGGACTGCAAGTGCTTGGGCTCTGTTTTAGAGTCTCTGCGTGAGCTCTGCCTCTGCCTGCAGCAGCTTCAAGCCCTAGGATAATGGTGCAGACCTACAGGGTTACCTCCTTACTCCCCAGATCTTCTCACAGGGCTCCCTCTTTCCCCAGACACTGATCCATCACCCTGATCGCCTCTCCTTCTTCCCACAGACTCCCAGCGCGTCGGCATGATCATCGGCGCAGTGCTGGGCTCTCTGCTCATGCTGGCCTGCCTGGCCGTGGGCATCTGGGGGCTCATCTGCTGCTGCTGCGGGGGCTCCGGGGCTGGAGGCGCCCGCGGTGCCTTCGGCTACGGCAACGGCGTCGGGGTCGGCGGAGGGGCCTGCGGCGACTTGGCTAGTGAGATCAGGTAACACCTGATGCATGCTGCATGCTGCGGAGCCGGCAGGGAGCCGGCGCCCTGCCCTCCTCACCCCTGCCTGTCACCGGCGGCTGGGACCCTCACCCCAATCCCACGCCATCGCCACGGAGTGCTGGGACCTCAGCATGTCGACCTGCCACCCGCCGCATGGCTTTCTCTCTCTCCTGTCCCACCCCCACACCCGCCCTTATCTGCCTCTCTGCTCCACCGCCCTCCACTCCCCTCCTGTGTGTCTGTCTTGTCTAGACTGTAAGCTCCGGGAGAGCAGGGACTTTTTTTTCCCCACCTCTCCCCTGTATTGCGCCGGTGAGAATTCTGACATAAGTATTTAAGAAGTTAATACTAGTGCTAGAAACTGACATTAGAAGCAAACTAGAAATAAAAATAGAAAAAGACTAGCAGTGCTAACGATTGCAATGCCTTGGGGAATAGAAGGAAAGATGGAGAAGGCTGAGCGACAGGGGTGAGGAGGTGAGCGCGCTCCAGCTTGCGCAAGGTCAGGGTTGGTTAGGAAGGAAAGGAGGAAGCAGCTCTTTCTGCACGTCTGCGGCTCGCTCCCTGCCGTTGCAGCGCTTCCACGAGAAGTCAGGAAGGGACGGACGGTGCGCCTGCCGCGGGCCGCCTGCTGTGGGCTGTCCCGACACGTGTGGACACGCCCCACCCGGAGGACCGGGTCGTCAGCGCAGGGAGGGGCAGAGAGCAGAGCAGGTCGAGGCCGAGGGAGAGAGGCGAGCGGCAGGTGGAGGGAGGCGCGGGAGACGAGAAGCTGCCACGAGCGCTCCGCCCAGGCCGTGCCCACGCCGCGCCGCGGAGCAGCCCGCTCACCCGCCCGCCTGTTGTTTTCCACAGAGAGGACGCCTTGGCGCCCGGGTGCAAGGTCAGTGGGCGCGGCAGCAGCGTCACCCACCTCCTGGGGTACCCGACGCAGAACGTCAGCCGCTCCCTGCGCCGCAAGTACGCGCCTACGCCCTGCGGCGGCCCCGAGGACGTGGCCCTGGCGCCCCGCACCGTCGCCGCCGCCGCCTGCGAAGCGGGCCCCTCCCCGATCTACGTCAAGGTCAAGAGCGCCGAGCCGGACGCCTGCGCCCAGGGGCCGCTGCCTTGCAAGGACGGTCTCGTGGTGTGAGCGCGCGCGCCGCACCGCTCCGGGCTGCGCCCCGGCCGGGAGGAGGGTGCGGGGCTCCCTGCCCGCAGCTGGGGACACGCTCGGGCCGGCGCCCACCTCGCTGGTTCCAGGCCGCCCGGCGGCTCGGGGCTGAAGACTTAGGAAGACAGGGTCTCCTCCCCCAAAGCGGGAGGAGCCGGGAGAGGGCGGAGGAAGGCTGTCCGGCACTCTCTTTGCACCCCGGGGCCCGACGCTTGGGGAGAGGGAGGGAGGAGGAAGAGGAGGCAAAGACCGAGAGCGGCTGAGGCCGGAGGCCCAGTGCCCCCAGCTGCGACAGGGGGCTCCGGGGGTCCAGGTGGGTTGGGGGTCTGGATTGAATTGTTGACTGTGCGAGATGTGAGGTCTGAGTTCCGAGGCAACCGTGTGAGCAAATAAAAAAGCTTTAAGACTGGAGACCGAGGTGGCCCTGCATTCCCCCGGAGGCTTGGGCAGGGGCGGAGCGCCTACCTGGGGATGGAGGAGGTAGCCCCTTGTTGCCCCCTACCTCCGGCCGCCTTCCTGTACTGTCTGCTTCCTCTTCGTAGATCCCTAGAGCTGTAGGGGGCTCTCTAATCCCACTCCTTCACCACACAGTTGGAAAAGCTGAGACCCTGCATGCCGGACTTTAAATCCAGAATCCCATTTTTCATTCCAGGTCAGAGAAGATGACTTCTGAACGTTCCCGGCTGTTCTCCGCAGCCTCCATTCCTCCCCTCATCTGCACAACCCTGTCTGCTTTGTCTCTCCTCAACAGCAAGGAAGGGTTTTGCAGTCAGACTTATACCTTAAAGGCTTCCTAACCCAGCCCTCCCTTCGGTGGAAAGGGAATTAGCATTTAATTGAGCATCCACTGAAGGCCAGGTGCTTGTTGATATTTTGTGCTATTTATTCCTTATTTTATTCCTGTGAGATTGCATATTATCCCCGTAATACAGATGAAGAAAGTGAGGTTCAGAGGAATTGGGTCTCTCGACCAAGGGAGAGAAGATAGTAGTTCAGGATTTGCCATAGGCATGCCTGAATCCAGGACATCAGGCTGTGTCTCTGACATGTGGGTTCCTCGCACAGCATTCCTGACAAAGACTCTCCCACCCTCTTCTTGAGTGCCTCCTGTGGCAGCTCATGAGCTCCCAAAGCAGCCCATTCATTCAGCCTCTCACTGTCAGCATTCAGGGGAACATTTCTTTCCTTGAACCGGGTTTTGAGTCCCATGTAGCTTTCATCCCTGGGTCAGGTTCTCTTAGGAAGCTGAGAGCATCACATTTGCAGGTCATCTAATCCTGGAGGACCATGGGGTTGTGTTCCTTCAGGGGGCTGTGGCAGGCACATGACTGGACGTGGACTGGACATGTGTCTCGTCTAGGAGTAGGGGTCTTGAGCACAGCGTTCCAAGCTCTCTCCGTTCTACTGCGTCGCCCAAGCCACCTGCCGTGGAGAGCACAGACTCTTTCTTCTCTCTTTGTCCTTTTACTAATTCTTCCTGCTGCTACGCTAGGGCTGCATGAAGTGTGGGGTGTTCATGGATCTCAAAGTACACGGGTTTAGGAAGCCCCGGGAACTTGCATGGTTATATGTAACCATGACGTGAGATGATGGATTGGGTATTTGCAAAAGGGGGATGATGACATTGCTGGGTCTGGCTTGACAGAGCCTGGGAGAAGAAAAGAGAGAGAATGGTGAGACAAAGGGAGCCAGAGACACTTGACTTAGGGGGGTGAGGTTCTTGGGGATAGGCACAAGGAGGAAGGGGAACAAACATTTATAACCTTTATTTGGCCATATGTAAGGGCACGTGTCAGATGACTTCTTCATAGGTAAAGAGTTCGATCTTCAGCAGGGCACTGTGCCCGGTACACATCTGCCCTGATGAGGGTGACCTGAGGGGGCCACTCCCAGGCTGAGGAACCTACTGTTTCATCCTCCTGCAAGATGGTGAGGGATGGAGGCAGCCAGATTGTGTCCAGTGACACCTGCTGTCTCCTTTTTTCCAGGAAGTAGGGAGCCATGTTCAGACTTAACCATCTGAGGGATGAGAACAGCTGGGCTCTGGTTCATTGCAAGAAAAGCTCATTATAAAGCAGCAAGAGAGATTTCAGAGAGACTCTGGAATCAAGTTCTGGTTAGAGTGAGTCAACAGGGAAGCTGGGAAAGTCCGTAAATCCAATGCCGAGCTCGAATTCATCATTGTACTCACCACCCTGGGGAGACGAGACAAGGAAGTTTCTGCTGCAGCGATTTTGTGCAAGAGACACGTTGGTCTTTTTTCCTTCCTCTCTCCTGCATGAAACCTTACTCAGTGTAGGAGGAGAATGCTTGAGGTGGTAGAAGTTTAACACTGGTGGTGGTGGTGGGGGGCAGGGAAGCCCTGATTGGTAGATTTGCCAATTTCCGTGACTTAGATACTCCCATGTCCGCTGACTTCAATGCAGTTGGGTGGAGTGTTTGGTATACATCCCTGTGTAGGATTTTCATGCTATAGATATGCTAGGAGAACCACACACTTTCAAGAGCTTAGACAGTAGAGACCTGTAGTAAAGTCATCAGGAAGCGATGCGTTAGGAGTGCTTACCCCTTTGCAGTAGTATAACTCATTGAATTAAAAGTTAATAATGTCTGCGTTCAACAACTGGTTTGTAAAATTCAGGCAGACCACGTATGTCACCAGGCAAGCAGAGGTGGGCACACGAGTGGAGCCTCAGGCGTGGGACTCCTAAGGACAGGCCTGAGTTTTCTGCCTTTCCAGTGAGACATAGTACAAAGTCCGTTGTCTTCCTTCTCCTGCCCAGTTCTCCCTCTTGTTCTCTCCTCTGAAGCTGGATTGCAGTTCCTGTGGCCACTCAACAGTTGTTTAGATAATTCATACCTCTCTGGTTCCAGGTCATTTTCTCGGTAGCTGTCAGAAACCAAACTTGGCTTCCCCAGGATGTCGGCCGAGCCATCCCCCCACCCCCCACCCCCCACCCGGTTCTTTCTGTGTCTTCCCCGGACTCTAGGAGGTCATCTCCTAGCCACCTTCTCCTGATACCCTGGGTGCTCAAGGCCGTGAGTGGGCTGCAAGCCGTCCTCTTGGGCTAACCAGTGCCACACCTGCTGCCTACCTCTCGGTCCCACTTGGCCCTGCCAGACTGTGGCGACTCTGGGGAGGGACTGCTTTTTGTTTTGTTTTCTACTGGGAGGAAGGGAGCTTTGGGAATTACCCGGTTATGGTCATCCCAGAGTTCGTCAGGGAACGCTGCACTCCTATGGGTTTAGGTTGGGGTCTGCCATCAGATCTTTGTCCTTGGAGCTTCCCTGGGGCGCCCCCGTGGGGCTGGGAAGCCCTGCTCTGGAATTTACAGGCTCCACAGAGAGCCTTCCACTTGCTCCTGGTGTTGGGAAACACAACAGGTTCCATGCAGTTCCTCATTCAGGGTTGGAAGTACGTGCTGGGACACATGTGACCGTGTGGGCACCGTGGGGACAGCGGCTGCTTAGGGAATCTGGAGGACCTGGGTGTGGACTGTGCCGACTGCTGGGGAGCGGACAGGATGACCTTCTGCCACCCCTCTGTGATGATGGCAGAATGGGGGCACTGAGCACCAGGGGGGATGCTAAGCCCTGGACAAAGGCAGGATGTTGAATAGAGGAGGATGGAGCAAAACTGCTGAGCCCATTTTCCTGGGGGCGGGGTTTGGGGTGAAGCTGGGATTCCCATATGGGTTTCCTGATGGAGAAAGAAAAGAAGAAAAAGGAAGAAAACTTCTATTCAGCGTTTGTGAGCTGGATGTGTTGACACATGCAGAGGAGCCTCTGCTTTGGAGTCAGACAGACCTGGATTTTCATAGTTATTTAAAAAGTTCCCAAGCCCCAAATGCTTGCTGGTTTGCTTGCTTTCCTTCTTTATTACCCCTTCCTTCTCTCTCCATTTCTTTTTAGATTTATTGTGTTTATTTGAAAGAGTTATACAAAGGGGGGGAGGGAAGAAGAGAGGGAGGAGAGGAGGGGAGGGGAGATGCGAGGGGAGGGGAGGGGAAGGGACAAGAGGGGGAGGGGTGAGGAGAGGGGAGGAGGGTGGGAGGAGAAGGGAGGGAGATCTTTTTCCATCTTCTGGTTCACTCCCCAAATGACCATGACAGTTGGAGCTGTGTAACTCTGACTTTCAAATAAATAAGAAGTAAATCTTAACAAAAATATATGTAGTTTCCTTTCCCGCGGGAGAGCAGACCTGGAGGCCCAGAGGAGGCGTGCAGGCCCTCAGGGAGGAGGATGATGACCCAAGGGAGGCTTTGGGACTGAACTCGGAGGCGGTTCACCATCAGAAGAGGCAAGGAGGGCAGGAGGCCACGAATAGGGAAGTGGGAGCAGCACCAGGACTTGCCTGAGACTCCTGAGTGCAGGTGCGGGTGTTAATAGCGACACAGTCCTCTCGGTAACAGCAACACCAAACACCACAGGAAGCACCCGAGTCCCAGGCCGAGCAGGGTCCCAGCGTCAGTTCTCGGCCCGGCTCCTCCCAGAATCCTCAGAGCCCGCTTCCTGGCCCCAGCGAGTCCTTCTGGGCCCCTTCCCGTCCACCTGCTCACAGCTGCTGGCATGCAGACCCTGCAGGCTGCCCTTTGGACCCGGCACCTCTGTGGTGCACCAACAGTGACAGCCCTGCCCAGGGGGACCGCTCTCCTGAAGGGTCTCCACACAGCTTTCCCAGAGCAGGGGGGCAGGCTGCCCGGCAGGGATGCATGTTCTTTAACTCCTCAGTGAGAATCAGCTCAATGTTGGCATCGGATTCCTTCAACTCACTCCAGGCCCCGCTTGCTGCCTGGCTGCAGCCTGCTGGGGGAGGGTCCTCCCAGCAGTCCCCTCAGCCACTCACTCCCTGGTGGGCTCCTGGCCTCTCCTCCTGCCCGGATGCCACCTGCAGCCTGTGGCCCTTCCTGGCTGTGACCCTCCCATGCCCTGCCCCAGCCCCAGACCCCTTTGCAGAGAGGCTGTTTAGCTTGCTTGTGAATCTCCCTGCCTCTCTCTGCCCTGCAGAGCCCTCTTCTCAGCCTGCCTCAGTTATTCAGAAAGGAACCCTGGCCTTACTCTATCCTATTATCCGTGTTGTTCCACTGCTCCCAGACAAGGGGAATTATTGTTTATTATCTTGGGATTGTCCTGTCTCCTGTCTCCATCCTACTAGGCTTCCCTGCCTCATCTCCTCCTTCCTAAACATCCACTCCCCCGAGAGCTCAGATTTAGCTCTCTTGAGCTGGCCTTTCCTAAAATTCATGTGATGGATACAGTCTGAATTAGCGGCGTTTCCTCCGGTGTGGGATGGTGATAATGGCCCATACTTGAGGTTCCTGCAGGGAGATGGGATGGGAAGGCCACCATGGCACCCACCACCCCCAGTCCTTCTCCCAGGTGCACGTGGAGACTGCCTTTGACTGACCTGGGAATGATTTTGCCATGCTCCCCCCGACCCCTACCCCGGGACCAGCACAGGCCACAGCGCCCCCTGTGCCTTTGGCTGAATGCCCTATGGGAAGCTCTTCCTTGCACAGCACACAGGTTTCTCATTCATAGTTTATTAAAGATTTAAGGAAATGCTGAGTCTGTGATTGCTGCTATTAAACAAGTGAGCAGCAGATCCTTGGTCAGGAGCCTGAGCTGCCTAACAACGCTGCTCCGGTGGGGAAATCTCATGGCTTCCTTCCGGCAGACATCAGCCTTTCCAGGTACGCGGCACCCAGTCTGAGAAAGTGAGGGTGCCGTCCAGCCGTGTCCCCCACCGTCCCCTGTCCTCCTAAACTCTGCACCAGTAACCATCAAGTTTAGGGACCAAGGCCAGCCTCTCACCTGTGGCCCACACTCTCTGTCTGCAAGATGCTTAGTAGATGTCTGAAACTTAGGGTGCCCCAGGCACTACCTCCAAGAGCCCCTAAATCTGCCCTGCCCGCAGTTGACAGCAACTCTGTCCCTTCCTTCTCACCACTGCCCCCACCCTGTCCAGTGAATCGGTCAGTCCCGCTGCCTCTGCCTTCAGAGAGGATAGGGACGGTAGCCCTTCCATCCTGCCCCCTCCCAGCTCCCAACCTCCCTGTTGCTTGCTTGGTTACAGCGATAGTGCCCTGACTGGCCTCCCTCCTTCTTTCCTGGCATTCTACAGCTTCTTAACAAAGTCAGAGTGACAGTTGAATCGTTTGCCTGTTCACCCCCACCCCATCATCCACAACACACATCCCCTCTGACATGCAACGTCATTAATTCATGGTGGTTAGTGCGATTTGACTAACCCCTCTTCCCCCACACACTAAGCTCCACAAGTAAGAGGCGTACAGGAAGGATCTTTGTGTTGTTCACTAATAGGTTTCAGCTTCTAAAAAATACCAGGTGTATAGAGCACTCAATGAGTAAGGCTTCAGAGAATGAAAGGGGTGGGGGCTCCAGCTGCTGCGGGAGCTCCCAGGGGTGAGAAGCTAGTGTGGGGCAGCCCATCTCCTCCTGGTCTCGGGGAGTTACTGAGCATTTCCTTGGAGGGTAGGAAGGCTGTGTGAATCCCACCAGCTGATTACGTTTCCTGAAGGAGGTGATCCAGCTATGCAACCTCCCTGCCAGAGACTTGAGGCTTCCCAGTGGAGGGGCTATCTAAAGAACAGTGGCCCCCTGAATGTCCCACAGTGTCCACCTAGTTAGCAAGTGTGCTTTGGCGACAGGTTCGTGTTTGAGTGGTGGGACTGGGCCATTAAGCGTGATCCTTCTAGGAGCAAGCAGCCTCCCGACGGACTCCACTGAACTCACTTGGAGAAACTGGAGAATGATGCAACCGCGTGTTGACTCAGCTTCCTGCACAGCCGGGAGAGTCGATGCTTTGGGAGCACTTGAGGGCAGGCTTCCGGGAGGAGGAGTGAGCACAGTGGAGAAAGGAATGTTCTCCAGGCTGGGAAGCAGGGGAAGAGCTGGGATAAAAGGCCAGAGTGCTCAAGCAAGTCAGGTTCTGGGGACAGAGCCGTGCGTGTCTGGGATGGAGGGTGTGAGTCGGGGGCTGCTGATGGCTGTCATCTCTGTGCTAAGATCTCCCAGTGCTGGGGCAGGGAGAGCGCGCATGCCCCATCGCTGGTGAAGTGGGGCTGCCCAGCTCCATGCTCTAGGCTGAAGCTCTTATCCTTTCTGCTGTTAGCCCTCTGATGAGGCCTCCTCTCCCTCTTCCGCAGACCTCCCCAGCCTGGAAAGGGAGCAAGGGACCTGACAGACTCACTGCTTCAGGAATGAACCCTGCTCTGACGCAGCATCGAGCCTGTGCTGGTCCCCGGAGGCAAAGAGACAGCTTGGTAACAGGCTGTTTCTGTGTCTCTGAACCTGGGTGGGTGGGAAGGCTTGGGGTCTGTCCCTCCTGACCCTGTCCTTGTCCCTGATGCTGAGATAGGCCCCCCTCGGGAGCAAGGCAGGATGCACCACGTGGGACCCTGCTGCAGCAGTGTACAGGGGCTGGGCTACATTCAGGGCCAGTCCTCTGCGGCTGTGGAGGCAACTCCAGCTCTCACTACTGTTGTGAACTTGGGCCTCGGGTGTTTCATGGGTGGGCATGATCCAGGTGGCAGAGAAGCCGGCCAGGACGCCCTGGGCTGAAAGACGTCTTGCAGCCCCTCCACTCCCAGGTTCATGTTGAACAGACCCCACCAGATCAGGAATGTAAAAACCTAGCTGGTTACAGATGTGTTCCAGTTGTTCTGGGTGGGACTGGAGTTTCTACCTCAAGTCAATTTATATTTAAATTGTTAGGTTGAGGGGCCAGCACTGTGACATAGCCGGTAAAGCCACCGCCTGCAGTGCTGGCATCCCGTATGGGTGCTGGTTAGAGTCCTGGCAGCTCCACTTCTGATCCAGCTCTCTGCTGTGGCCTGGGAAAGCAGTAGAAGATGGTCCAAGTGCTTGAGTCCCTACACTCTCCTGGGAGACCTGGAAGAAGCTCCTGGCTCCTGGCTTCAGTCAGTTCAACTTCAGCTGTTGCAGCCATCTGGAGAGAGAACCAATGGATGGAAGATCGATCTCTCTCTCTCTCTCTCTCTCTCTCTCTGCCTTTGCCTCTCTGTAATTCTGCCTTTCAAGTAAATAAATATTAAAAAATAAATTGTTGATCTGAATCACAATAAATCATCTGCATCTGACCATTTTTTAACTTTAAAAATGGCTATTCTCATAATGCAGCCCAATATATTGTTCAGCCTGCAAATGTTTGTTTCTTTTCAAGCTCCTGGTCCCCGATAATTAAGTTGAGCATTTACTCTTGATTTCACCCTAAAACATGCTCCTATTTCTGTTATTTCCAGTTTTGGTAAGTGGCACCCCATCTAGTTCCTGCTGACTTATGTCAGACACCCCAGTGTCAGCCTTTGCTCTTCTCTTGACCAAGGGAACCCAGACCTCTCTTCCAGCTCCTACATATTTGCTGAATCCACCTACGTCTTCCTCCTCTGTCTCCACCTTCCTTCCAAGGTTCCACCATTTCCTGCTAGGATTACTTTGGTGGCTTCCTCTCCCTGCTTTCCCTCTGTAGCCCTTGTGCCCCTTCTCTGCACCCCTGTCAGAGCGGTCTTTTCAAAATGCAAGCCGCATCACGTCATTGCCCTTCTGAAAGCTCTTCGGTGGCCTTTCACATTTACAATTAAATTTTTAAAATAATGACTTCTTTATTTGAAAGGTAAAGTCACACAGAAACTGAAGAGAGAGAGAGAGAGAGAGAGAGAGAGAGAGAGAGAGAGAATCTGCCACTCCCCAAATGGTTGCAACAGCTGGGTCTGGGTCAATCCAAAGCCAGGAGCCAGGAGCCAGGAGCCAGGAGCCAGGAGCCAGGAGCCAGGAGCTTCTTCTGGGTCTCCCACGTGACTGCAGGGACCCAAGGATTTGGGACATCTGCTGCTGCTTTCCCAAGAGCATTAGCAGAGAGCGGGATTGGAAGTGGAGCAGTCGGGACTTGAACCCTTGGCGGCTTAACCCATTGAACCATGTCCTACCAGCCCCACATGACCCCTGCTTTGCTGTCTTCTCCTCGCAGGGTCCCTCTTGTCCACGATTCTCTGGCGTGAGGACCATCCCTCAGATGCTCACACACAGCAGGTTCACGCCATAGGGGCTTTCTTCCTCGCTGTGGCAGGACCCCGGGAGTCCGCCCTCCTGGCTCTGTCTCCCCTCTGTGGCTTCCTCAGAGAGGTTCTTCTGCTGCTGTCCCACCAGTTAAATTTAGCTGCTGCGTGATTCTGCCTCATGGTTTTCAGTTATTTTCTCCTACGGAGCTTAGCACAATTTTAATCAAACATTTGAGTCTATTTGTTCTGTGTCTGTTTTCTCCCTCTGAGACTGCGAGCTTCCTGAGCACAGAGCACTGTCGGCACGGCTCGCAGCTGCATTCCCAGTGCCTGTGGCATGCAGTCGGTGCTTGTTAAAGACGTGGGAAGGGCAGGCACTTGGCACAGTGGCTAAGACCCGTCCAGAGCTGAGTGCCTGGGTTCCAGTCCTGGCTCCTCTTCTGATTCCAGCTTCCTGCTAATGTGCACCCTGGGAGGCAATAGGGATGGCTCAAGTACTTTGCCATACAGGTGGGTGAGCTGGATTGAATTTTGAGCTCCTGCCTTCTGCCTGGCCCAGCCATGGCTGTTGTGAGCATTTGGGAGAGTGAACCAACAGTTGAAATCTCTCTGTCTCTCTGTCTTTCAAATAAAATGAAAAGTAAAAATGAAAAAAAAAAAAAAAAAAAAAAAAAAGATGTGCTGAGAGAACGAATGTTGGATGCAGACAGCACAGACTCCTAGGAAGTCAGAGTGTGTTGCCCAGGTTTGCTTCCAGAGCCCCTCCCTGTGTTGTGCTATTTCTGAGCTGACTGAGAGCCGAGGGTTCACTCCGAGTCATGGGGAGAGGTCTTGGGCTCAGAAGCGCATGGGAATTATGACAGATAAAAGTCCAGGGGAGGGAGCCCCAACAAGCTCACCAATTGTTATGCGAAATATGTGCTACCTCCTGTCTTGTCAAACGACCTTCAAGAGGACTCACAAGGCCAGATTTGGGTGCAGAAACTTTGGGCGCTTGGGGTTTCACAAAGAACTGTTGTGTGGGAAGGACTGGCTCCCTGCCCCAGGCCCAAGGCTGGACCCTGTCTCTTCTTACTCGTAGCCTGTCCTACACTGGGAAGGATCTTGTGCTCACACGTGTGAACATCCCAGGTCTCGTCTAGCCCCCCTTCTTAATCTGCCCTCTAGTTACCCTCAGATCTAAGGGTACACTTGTAGGTGATTAGGTCCACCTTTTGCAAAGAAGCCCTGGAATTCGCAATGGGGCAGCAAATTCCAGATCCTGGACTTTTAGAGTGTGGTCTGGAAGGGGGAGAGTGAGCTGCAGGTGGATGTCCCCTAGGCTCCTTGCCCAGTGAGGAGGAGGAGAGCCAGACAGGCCTTCTGCAGCACGGGATGGGGGCGGCTGCTTTGATGCCTTGGTGGAAGGCTGACTGTGTTCACAGCCTCCTGGGGGTGACTGGGCAGGGAATGGAACAACACACAAGCTGCGTGCTTGTGCCTTCCGGACGTAATCTGCAGCAAGTCAGCCCTCCATTAACAGCTGCCTGCATTTGGATGAGGCTCCTCTGGCCTTAGGTGTAGAATCCACTCTCAGTTGAGAACGTGGATGTCAGCTCTGCCTTCTCTGGGCTGTCAGGCCTCAGGACACCAGGTAACCTGGGAGCCCAGGCCT
Organism: Oryctolagus cuniculus; assembly: GCF_964237555.1. NCBI lineage: Eukaryota > Metazoa > Chordata > Mammalia > Lagomorpha > Leporidae > Oryctolagus > Oryctolagus cuniculus. The sequence goes on from NC_091438.1 coordinate 39,105,395, forward strand.
GCCTGGCACTTCTCCTCCTTCCTGGAATGACCAGGCCTGTGGTCAGTCCTTCCAATGTCTTTGGCTTTCACGTTTTTGTGCTGAGGCATCTCTGTGCGTGGCGATCCGTGCTCAGTGCTCAGAAGGAGTCCAAGACCCAGGGCTTGTGTGGGGATTGTTAGGGATTTCCTGAGAATCCTAGATTGTTAGGTTGCTGTTATCAGTGAGGGGCAGGAGGGGAAGAGAGTGGGCTAGATTACTAGTGGATTTTGTTGCTCTGTGGGGAAGGGGAATATTGGGGCCTGGTGAGCGTCACTCCAAAGAGTATACCACAGCCCTGAGCTCCTGCAGTTAATGACTGAAGGTGGGTGTATGGCCAGTGAGTCAGCCAGCAGACAGGCAGGGAACTGTGGGCAGAACTCAGACCTCTTTGTTTTCCCTCTAGTACACTCAGCCTGAGTGCTTTTCCATGACTTGGGAAGATTTCTGTACAGCCTCAGATAGGGGGTACAGGACTGAAGGCCCATAGGGTGGGCTAGAGGTAGGGCTAAGCATGTCAGTGTCTCAGGCTGGGCATCCCAGCCAGGACCCCTCGACCTAGGAGGGCGGCACCAGCCCAAGCACTTGTAGGCTGATTGCTGTCCCTGTTCTGCACCACCTAGGGAGGAAGCAGAGGACAAGATATCAACCTGCCATGTCTTCATGTTCTAGGAACGCAGTCAGACGGAACCCTGGGGCAGCTCTGGGAAGACCTGCCCAGGAAGCCACATGGCATAATGTAGCCAATACCTGTCAGCTGCAGCTTTGCTCCCAGTCAGAGCCTCTGTCTCTCTAGCCATTTCCCTTGGGCATGTGATTGGCTCTTGTTGGGAACAGGGGTCTCACAAGGCTTTGAGCTCAGACTGGGGTTGTATCTCCGTGTACCCATTAGAATTGCTTGTTAGCACATTGCCTCCCTGCTAGACCATGAGATCTTTGAGGGCAGGGCTCGTGCCTCTACTTTTTAGTAATCTCTGAACCCCGGTGATACTGAAACACAGCAGGTGCTCATATGTAGTAATCTCTGAACCCAGTGGTACTGAAACACAGTGGATGCTCAATGAATGCCTCCTGAATGAAGAGAGGGATGCATTTCCTGTTCAAGAGATTCCTTCTTGAACTTTTTTTAGGACTTTATTCTGTTGAAGCAACTACTCCTTCTTCTTCTTCTTTTTTTTTTTTTTTTTTTTTTTTTTTGACAGGCAGAGTGGACAGTGAGAGAGACAGAGAGAAAGGTCTTCCTTTGCCGTTGGTTCACCCTCCAATGGCCGCTGCGGCTGGCGCACTGCGCTGATCCGATGGCAGGAGCCAGGTGCTTCTCCTGGTCTCCCATGGGGTGCAGGGCCCAAGCACCTGGGCCATCCTCCACTGCACTCCCTGGCCACAGCAGAGGGCTGGCCTGGAAGAGGGGCAACCAGGACAGAATCCGGCGTCCCGACCGGGACTAGACCCCGGTGTGCCGGCCCTGCAAGGCGGAGGATTAGCCTAGTGAGCCGCGGCGCCGGCCCAGCTACTCCTTCTGACAAGATGTCTAACAGCTCCTCCCTTCCCCAAGAAAGGAGGGTGCTTGACCCCAGCGGGGCCAATCCAGCTGTTGGTTGGGAATTGAGTCTTCAGGGAGCATCTGGGGAACAGGATGCTGAACAGAACGATCCATGACCTGCAGCCCCAAGGCCACGTGGCTGTGTCCTGCTGAGGCCTGGCTGTCAACGTTTGCTGCTGTGAGTTACCCACAACTTTCTAGTTCCTTCTTGCACTTCAGTTAAGACAAGGGTTGGTTCCCGTTACTCTCATCCAGAGAACCTTGACTAATACAAATGTTTTCCATCAATCATGATTTTTAAAGCAATGATATGTTGCATTCACTTGTTTGACTGATTTGCTTGGTTTTTATGCATGTTTCCTGGTAATGGTGTTACGACTTCCCAACAGTTTCTCCTTCTTTTAGTTCTGATATTTTCCCCAAACAACATACTGAGAAAAATGTCAGAAAAAAGGAAGCTAGAAGTCTTTAGAGAAAGCACAACTTCTGCGTGATACACTAACAGAATCCTTTCACTGGCCATTTTTGTTCACTGTTTATATATTCATTCTTTCTTTACAATTCATTCTTTTTTTATTTTAAGATTTTATTTATTTATTTGAGAGGCAGAGTTACAGAGAAGCAGAGGCAGAGAGAGAGAGAGAGAGAGGAGAGGTCTTCTATCCTCTGGTTCACTCCCCAAAAGGTCACAACGGCTGGAGCTGAGTTCTATCTGAAGCCAGGAGCCTGGAGCTTCTTCTAGGTCTCCCATGCGGGTGCAGGGGCCTAAGGACTTGGGTCATCTTCTACTGTTTCCCCAGGCCAAGCAGAGAGCTGGATCAGAAGAGGAGCAGCCATGATACAAACTGGTGCCCATATGGGATGTTGGCCCTGCAGACGGCGGCTTTACCTGCCTACACCCCGGCGCCAGCACCTCTTGCTTATAGTATTGCTCTGAGATGGCTGCTGCTTAAGCACATGCCCTGAAACAGCTCACTTCGTATTTGGGTGTCTCAAGTTTTTAGAAAGTTGTCTGTTCCCTGGTTGTATGCTGTAGGGTCAGGGGCTGGACCGATTTAGATAACCTGAAGCTAATTATGACTCTGCCACTGACTAATTATATAAACCTAGGGGAGCAACAACTTCTTTGGGCCTTGGTTTTCCACCTGAGAAATGAAAAACCTGAACTGAGTAACCGCAAAGTTTCCTTCCAGCTTTAAGATCCTATTATTCTTATGAGTCAACTTCTGTCTCTTTGTGAGTTGCTCCGGTGGCCCTGGTCACACAGTCTGGCCTCATGTAATAGCCTTGCAAGTATTTGAGAACGTGTGCCCCTCTGAGTTTTTGTTCCAGGCTAAACATGACCAATTTCTTTAATAGTTTCTCATAGGATAGAGTTTCTGTACATTTCACCATTCTGGTCAGCTTCTTTTGAATCCCTCCCAATTTTCTGGAAGTATTGATCCAAGAACTGGACCCAGGCTAGCTAGGCAGTGAGAGTATCCCCACTGTGTGCTTTGCCTGTCCCATTGGCATGAAACTCAGCTGAGGGGAGGCAGTCACTACCACTTGTCTGGGTCTTGGGATAGTTGTGTTTTGCAGTTTTACCGGCTCTTCCTTCAGGCTCTGTGCAGAATGGATGCAGGGAGACATGGAGTACAATCTGGAAGGGGACAGTGCTTCCTCCAAAGATCGGAAAGTCACCAGGAGCAGCCAATAGGTGCTACTTCTTACTAAATATGGAAGGAAGATTTGCCTGAGATGTCATTAATGTTTGGAGCAGTTTTCTTTTCTAATATTTTTGAAAGATAAGGATAGGGCAGGGTGGGGGGAGAAGAGAGAGAGAGAGAAAGAGAGAGAGAGAGGGAGAGAATATCTCCCATTCACTTGTTTACATCCCAAATGCCTACGGAAGCCAAAGCTGGTCCAGGAGTTAGGAACTACATCCAGATCTCCCATGTGGGTGGCAGGGGGCTAAGTCCTTGAGACATCACCTCCTGCCTCCCAGGGTGTACATTAGCAGGCAGCTGGAATGCATTGGATCCCAGGTGCTCTGATATGGGATGCAGGCATCCCATGTGGTAGCTTAACTACCCCTTGTTGTTCCTTTTAACAAGGCATTAGGTGTTCATATAGCCATTGATGAAAGAAAATCCTGTCTACCTTTCTCTTTTGCTATGCCCCCTGTCCCAGACATCATGTTACATGCCTCCTTTACCCTAGTAGCTCTTATATTTATCCTTTGTGTAGCAGGACAGTTCCAAAGACTGTTGATCAAGGAAAATAAACTGAAAACAAGGAAAAGTGACAGTAGATTTGGAGAAGGTTCTGGCTTGGCCACAAAGCTACTGTGCCCAATGACGTAATGGTTGTTCTGGGAGGAATCTGACCCCTGGACTGATGAGCAGCTTTCCCTGCTACCCTAACACCAAGGAAAGGGTCTTCTAAAGACCATGAGATCCCACATGATTGTGGACCTTGGCCATCTTTCTTGACGCTTCCCCGTTCTCCCTCCCCTGTTTGGATCCAGCCACTCTGGCCTCCATGCTATGCTTTGTGAATTCCAACCAGACTCTCACTTCTGGGCTTTTGCATTCTTCTGGGCCTTCTGTCTGGAACACTGTTCGGCACTGTGTGGCTCACCTTTCACTTCCCTGGGCCTCTGTCATCAGAAAGCATTCTCCAACTGCCTTCTCACAACACACAGTTCTCTTTCTTGATGGAACCTGTCAACATCCAATGTACACGGGTCGATCTCCATGATCTAGAACATAAACTCCATGAAGGCAAGGGTGTGCTTTGTTCAAAGTGAATTCCCAGTTCCTCAAAGTGTACACAGCTCATGCTGCGTCTTCAGTTCATATTTGCTCTGGCATGCTTTTCAAAGCATCTATCTAATGCTTATTAGCCGAAGAACTAATCTCACAAAGCTGTCTTGCGCTTTTCAGTGGATCCTGTCTGGTTAATTAGTCTCCTAGTTGACAAGTGAGTCATTTGGGATGGGAGCATTAGTTTATTTGAACACCATGGACCTGTTCAAAGAGGGACTGGTGTATCTCACTACAAAACCACCGTCTAAAGGAGGTTGCTAAGAGTCACCCTGTGAAAAGAGAACTGTGGGCCCCACCCCACCCAGAGCTGCTCTGATCTGAGGTGGAGCCTTGAGGATGAAGGGCATGAAGGTGAGGTGTGGTGTGTGTTTTCTCCCACAGAACCACTATGGCTCATTGTTGGATGCTGGGCTTTCTTTTCCCCATTATTTTTAGGGACCGAGGCTAGGTTTTGGCATGATTCAGTGACCAGGCATGAGGTCTAGCTCCGGGTGGCAGGTGAGGGCAGCACAGGCTTCCAGGTGGAGTGACCATGTGCCCTGTTCAGGTAGACTGGGGGGAAGTGATAGGAGAGCAGTGGGTGCAGGGAAGGAACAAGGGCTAGGGAAGGCAGGTGACCAGCATGGCACCTCTGAGAAGAGCCAGGCCGGGAAAGGCCAGGGGCAGAGTGGAGGAGTAGCACTGTGGATTTGGACATCACCTGGGCTGATCATTCGTTCAAAGTGAAGTGACTGCCCAGGCTGGAGAGATTGAAGCCATCCCAGAAAAATAGGCGTATTTCAAAACCAACCCTGTTTCTTCAATGTCTCCTTCCTCTCCTGTCAAAACTTCAGTGAGGACCCAGAAGAAAAATCCAATTATACCACGATGGGAATGACCATGAACCTTACCAGCTGCTAATCCCTAAGGAAAGTTTAAGTCATCTCGATTTTTCCAAGGGCAACAGATCGGAGTTTTTCTATGAATCAGTGACAGAATGTGTTTTTCCAGAGGTAGCTGCAACCAATAGCATCTGTTCTACATGTTGGAGTGACCTCAACAATCCCTCACTGAATGGTAGGGTCTTTGTCCCCTGCCCTTGTACTTGGGTCACCTTCTATTCTTGCATCTGATATTGAAGGTGGCAGAATCTAGAACAGCCCAACTCTTTTCCCTGCATAATTTTCCTTCTGCATTTCACTCTCAGTGTCAGGTAGACTAACACATCCTGAGCTGAGCTGCTTCTCTGAAGGTGTTCAAGAACACCCTATTGGCTAGGGCAAATGCAAGATTGTGTTTCCTCATCCTTGTGCTAGAGAGTAGGGAGAGAATTTCAAACACCACTCCCAAATCTTGCAGGAGGTACAATGATGGAGATGGTGACGATGTCTGTTAGTGGGGTGTTACCTGCAAAATGGCACCCATCTCAACTTGGGTGTCAACTATCCTTGGTCATCAATACCTGCATTTTACCTTCAAGTGGCTGTGAATTCAGATGACCCGAAAGGTCATCTGACAAATCCCAGTCCTCCACCTCTTCTAGACTTTTGCTCACGCTTATTAGAAAGCATCATGATTTCAAACTACAGGGCTGGGGCTGGGTCCAGTAGTGGATGATGCAGCGTCTCTTTGTTAGTTCAAACGTTTAATGTCTTTGACAGCCTAGGACTCAAGCTTTAATAACAGCTGGTTAATAATTTTTAAAAGATTTATTTATTTGAAAGTCATGGAGAAGGAGAGAGAGAAAAAGAGAGAAAGGGAGAGAGATAGTTTATCTGCTGGCTCACTCCCCAGATGGTTGCCATGGTCAGGGCTGGGCCAGGAGCCAGGAGCTTCATTTGGGTCTCCCATGGGGGTGGCAGGGGCCTTAAGCATTTGGGCCATCTTCTACTGCATTTCCCAGGCTGTTAGCAGGGAGCTGGATCAGAAGTGGAGCAGCCAGGACAAGAACCCGTGCCCACATAGGATGCCCATGTCACAGGTGCCAGCTTTACCCGCTATGACACTACAGCAGCTCCATGGTTAATAATTTATAAACAGCGGTGGAGAATGAGTGCATTAGACAGTCAGAGTCCCTGTGGGTCCTTGAGAACTTCCAGTGTCCTTTGGAGAACACTTCGTTAGTCCTATCTTGTCCAGAGTAGAGCCAGGACATGAAAAGTGAGGAGAAAGAAGGGGATGTATGGTGGGTTGTGGCAGTGATTTTATTTATTTTTAAAGATTTATTTGTTTGTTTGAAAGGTAGAATAGCAGAATCACACACACACACACCGAGAGAGAGAGAGAGCGAGAGCGAGAGAGAGAGAGAGAGAGAGAGAATCTTCCTTTTACTGGTTCACTTCCCAAAACGCCACAACAGCTGGGGCTGAGCCAGGCTGAAGTCAGGAGCCTGGAACTCCATCTGCATTCCCCGCATGGGAGGCAAGAGCTCAGGCACTTTAGTCATCATCTGCTGCTTCTCAGGTGCATTAGCAGAGAGCTGAATCAGAAGTGGAGTAGCTGGGCTTGAAATGGGCACGTGGATACAGAATATGAGTTTCCCAGGTAGCAGCTTAACCTGCTATGCCACAATACCCGTCCCATGCCAGTGCTTTTTGTCACCCGTCATGACAGCTCCCTGCACTGCTCCTGGGAGGCAGGGTGGAGTGACATGGGAGGTATGAGGTCCATGGTGGCTTCCAAGCACCTGCCCTGTCCTAGAGCATCCTGTGCATGGGCAGCGGGGTTCCTGGTGGTCCAGGTGTCAGATTTCACCATTCTCCATGGCAGATCTTACACAAGAGGGCTCTCTGCTTCTGGAGTCGTTCCCTCAGCACAGACGTCCTTTTTCTTTTTCCCTGGTGAGGAGATCACAGAGAAAGTTACCCCTTTGGTGCTTGGAATCTTAGCATGCAGGCTGGCCCCACTGGCCCTAGAAGACCTGGGGCAAAGAAACATCTCTCCTTGACTTACATGACTCTGAGAAAGGAGACTTCTCAAGACCAGAAAGTTCTTCCTGATGTCCAACCTTGATGTGCACCTACAGCATACCTTTAACAATGGGAGGTCTGCAAAGTCAGGACTGGGGTAGACCTGGTTGAATGGCCAGAAGCCACAAGGCAGAGCTGGGTGCAGCCTCTTGGCTCCCTGTGTGGGGTCTTTCCTTTCCTTTCCTTTGGTGGTTGGGACCTCCATGTCCTTTTTCAGAGGCCAAAGCTGTTCTCTTCTGAACCTTGAAGACATTAGGCTAAGTGCAAGAACTGAGCCCCAAAGGACCACATGGTGTGTGATTCCATTTATGTGAAATGACCAGAGTAGACAAAGCATAGAGAGACTGAAAGGAGATTAGTAGTTGCCTAGGGCTGCAGGAGGATTGAGGGAATTGGGGTAATGACTAAGGGAACGTGGGGTTTCTTTTTGGGGTAATGAAATGTTCTAAAATTGGTTATGGTGATGGACGCACAACTCCTTGAATATACTAAAGCCACTGAATTGTGTGCTATAAATAGGTGAATTGCCTGGTGTGTGAATTGTATCTTAATAAAGCTGTTAAAAATAAAAATGTTTTCCTGGATTTCACCTGCTGATCCTGAATCCTGGGGACTCTCTGGGGGCAAAAGCCAGGGCCAGAGACCCTCATGCTGGCCTACCGGGCCTCCAGGTGGAGCCTCAGCTGCTCCCTCCCCCCACCCCCACCCCCAGAAAGAATAAGCAGGAGTGGGCCACCTGCCCACTGCCATGCTTAGTGACTGGGCTAAGACTGTCAGAAGACACACACACCATAACAAAGGCTGGTGCCTATTCTTAGCTGACCTTGGAGTCAGCAAGTTCAGGCAGGCTGGGTGGAAGTGGCCATAAAGCCCAGGTCAGTCGGCTGGTTCCTTCAAGGACAGGGCTTCCTGGGGCAGAGGTGAGGGCGGAGCTGGCTGTAGAGCTCAGAATGTGGTCTGATTAGAGCTCCCCTTGCATTTGTCTTCTCAGGAAGGTGGCCACTGGTCAGAGGGGATTCTCTGCAGGAGACATTACTGGGGAGGGGTGGGGGAGGGCAGGCAAGAAGGAGCCAGGATTCATCTCTATTTTCACTGAAAAAGTGTTTACTGCCACCACTTCTGTCCCAGGAACTGTGGTTCCAGGAATGACTGGGAATGCCCTGCGGCGACATAGCTTCTGCCCTTAGAGGGATTAGAAGGTAGCAGGGGGAGGAGTGTATTGGCTTCCGAGACCGGATAAGCAGTGGAGATAAAAGGGAGGACATTAGCCAGTCTGAAAGGGATAAGGGGAAGTCAGGAGAGCCTCTCTAGAGCCCACGCAGTGTGAGGGTGACTGGGGAGCAGGCTGTGTAGTTGGCGCAGAGGTTAAGACGCTGCTTGAGATGCCCACATCACATATCACAGTGCCCCAGTTGGAGTCCCTGTTTCTCTCCGATTCTAACTTCCTGATAATGCTCACCCTGGGAGGGAGCAGGTGATGGTTCAAGTACCTGGCAATCAACTGGGAGACCTGGATTGAATTCTGGGTTCATGGCATTGGCCTGGCCCAGTCCTGGCTGTTGCAGGCATTTGGGGAAGGAACCAGTGGATGGAAGATCTCTCTCTGTCTTTCCCTGTCTGTCTCTCAAATATATATCTGAGCAGAAGATGGCTAAATGAAGAGGGGAAGCTGACTGGAAAATAATGGAAAGTCTATTGCAGGCAGAGGGAATAGAATGAATAAAAGGCCTGGTGATGTCTGTGAGAGTATAATTCATCTGGAGAACTACAAGTGAAACCTCGAGTTTGGGGACTGACTTCTCGTTGGAGACCAAAGTATAAGATGGAGAAGTGGGAGAGGAAAGGAGAGGCAGGTCACCTGAGCCTAGGTAAGAGGAGATCCCATTTCACTCTGAGCCCCGGTAAGTCCAGCTCCTCCCCCCACCTCCTGCACCTGCATGACGCCTACCTGAGCAGCGGCCACACTGCCAGGCAAAGAAGAGACCAACGAGGATCAGGAGCAGTGAGACTGGCACCACCACCAATAGCACATCTTTGTAGGAGGTGTTTCCTGGTGCTGGACATAAAGGGGTAGGGTCAGGGGTGGACCTGGTGTCTTGTAGTCCCCAACCATTGATCCCTGGCCCTTGGCCTACCTGCCTCATGATGGCAGCTCTCCCAGGGGGTGACTGTGGCCAAGTTCCAGCTGACAGGGTTGGAGACAATGCAGGAGTAGGCCACGTCCCTGTCTCCTGGTCCCAGGGAAATGCTCAGCACCTGTCCATCCACGAACAGGCTGTGTGGTTCGACACCGGAGTCTGCTGTCCCATCCCGTCGCCAGCTGTAGGTTATGTCACTGATGTTGGAGGCCCAGCAGGACAGGAAGACCTGGCAGGTTTTGGGGAATTGAGCTTCCTCTGCTACCGCGGTGAACACTTGTATCACCGGCCTGGGCACTACATCTGGGCAAGAAGAGGTGTAGGTTAGAGGAGTACCCGGCAGGGCTGACAGCTGGGGCCCTGGGCTTTCTGCAGGGTTAGAGGCCACCTCTGACCAGGCATTGCTTGTTCCTGAACCCTTACGTGGCTTCCACTGTCCATAGGACAGAAGCTGAATTCTTGAGACTGGTATTCAAAAACCTTCAATGACCGTTCCATGTCAACCTCTCCAGCTGGTCCTGCTCGCCCATCCTAATTAGTCTGCAGTCCACCGAACGTTTCACGCTGTTTCATATCTGTCATGCTTTCAAAGGGCTCCTCTGTGCACACATAGGCGTTTCCCTTCTCGTCCCCCTAGAAAACTCCTACCCACTCCTCAAGGCCCAGCTTGGACCCATTGTGTAACACTTTCATGGTGAAGCTTTCCCCGATACCCCAGTCTAGCCTTTTTTGTAGCCCTACTCATGTGGTATCAGTCAGCGACAAGCATTTATTGTCAGGCCAGAAAAGGAACACATCCCTGGACTTTTGGGGCTTACAGATAGATGAGGAAGAAGGACACTTCCAAGTGATTATGAATAATAAAGAAAATAATGACAAGGATGCAAAACACTGTGAAGGGGGAACTCAGAGGTGGGGGCTCTGTCTCGTTATCTTGATAAACTTAGCTCCCCGGGCTGGCAAATAGCAGGTGTGCGATACCTGGGCCACTGAACACATCAGAGTTCTGCTGTCCGAAGCGGTGGCTCCCCTTTCCCGTATGGGTTGATGAGTAAATTGGGGGGCCAGCGGGAGAGCATTCTGGTGACAACAGGAGGGCTCAGGCTGTGACAGCATTCCAAAGTCAAGCAGAGTAAAACCTCATTAATGCCAGCTCAATCTGGTGGGATTTGTGATATGAAAAAAGAAATTATTTGCTGGGCACACTAATAGTATAAACAAGGATTACAGGGGGGATATTTACACCACTTAAGAGGACAAGTTGCTTCCAAACATGATCAGGCACAGTAGAAACACCCATTGACATTTCCAGTAACTGATCTGCTAATTCAAATCATTCTTATCTATTGTCAAAGCAGAGCTCCTAAGGACGGCTGCTTGGCAGCTCTGTGCAATTAGTTCTAATCACGCTATGTATTTGGAAGCAATAAAACAGCAATTTCCTTAAAATCTGTAATTCAGATGCTGGGAACAAGGCATTTTAGAGCTTAGTGGTGTGGGTGCTGCGTGTATTATTGCATTCAATGTCCTCGTTTCACACATGTGGCAGCTGAGATCCGGAAGGGGAGAGGCGCCAGGGCTGCACAGGGGCACTGGGCAGAGGGGACTGCAGGGGTCTCAGGTGGGGCTGGGTGTTGAAATCCCGCTGGCCCTCTGCTTGTTGAGGGAGACCTGCAGCCTGGTTTGGGGCTGCATGCACCCAAAAGGGCACCCTGTAACTGCACATCTGTTCCCGAGGACAGCCGGTCAGCAGCCTCCCCGTTTGTGTACCGTCTTTGTCCCCTTCACTGCCTCCCTTTTCCCGGCTGCCTTCCTTCCTTTCCGTTCATGAATTTACCCTTCTCTCTCTCTCTCTCTTCAAAGTTCTTACTGAGGTAATGGTTTGGGGTCACTTGCATCTCTTTCCCAAGTCCTCAGACAAGCAGACAGGTGGTGGAGATGGAGTTGTTGGAAAAGAAGGCCCACCCAGTACCCCCTGCCAGTTCCGCCACCCCCACTGGGGTGGTGCTGCAGCTGCATGAATGAACTTGGGAGACCCATGCCGCTGGGCCCTGCCTTTCCACAGCATCGTGAGAAATAAAAATAGTTATTGTTTTTAGCCTGTAGGTTTTTTTTTTTTTAATTTTTTGACAGGCAGAGTGGACAGTGAGAGAGAGAGACAGAGAGACAGGTCTTCCTTTGCCGTTGGTTCACCCTCCAATGGCCGCTGCGGCCGGCGCACTGTGCTGATCCGAAGGCAGGAGCCAGGTGCTTCTCCTGGTCTCCCATGGGGTGCAGGGCCCAAGCACTTGGGCCATCCTCCACTGCACTCCCTGGCCACAGCAGAGAGGTGGCCTGGAAGAGGGGCAACCGGGACAGAATCTGGCGCCCCGACCGGGACTAGAACCTGGTGTGCCGGCGGCGCCGCAAGGCGGAGGATTAGCCTAGTGAGCCGCAGCACCGGCTAGCCTGTAGGTTTTGAGATGGTTTGCTTTACATGGATGAATGACTGAGAGAACCCGAGAATGATATGTAGTTAAACTCTCTCTAAAAGAGCTCTTTTAAGACATATAAAAATTGTATCATTTAATTTAAATTTAATTTTTAAATAAAAAAACACATTGTGCCATACTTTGATTTGCAAGATTTTTCCCTTTTCCTTTTAGTGGCCCATAAAATAAAGACACATCTTGTGATCTATGTTGATACCTTAGAATCGAGGAAGCACAGGCCAGGCTCTGCCATTGTAATGGCCGGGGCCTGACATCCTCACAGGCACCAGACACAGTGCTATTGTAGTGGCCACTGGACAGATGAGAGAGGTGAAGCATGTGTTCAAGGCTACTGAAAACGGGGAAGACCGAGCTGGAGGCCAGGTGGGTCTGTGGGATGCTGCTCCAGACAGGAGTGTCCCGGGAGTACTTGGGGGAGTATTCTTAGCTGTGACTGCTGGGAAGCAGCTGTCCCTGGAGTAGCAACAGAGGTTTCTGAAACCCAGCTCTCCCCAGTTCCTTTGCCTCAGGTTGCTTGTCTGGTGCTTTGTGGGAGGGGAAAGGGGTTGGGGAGCATGGTCAGGTGCACTTACCGTATACCTTGAGCTGTAAGGTCTGGGTTAAGGTCCGACCTCCCATGTCTACCATCAGCACAGAGAAGTTGCCGCTGTCTCCAGATTCTAGTGGCCCGAGCTCCAGGCTGAGGTTGGTGTGCAGCTGGGCTCGGCCCAGGAAGCGGGAGTGGTACAGAGTCTCCAGGGAGCCTCGGAAGAATGTGGCCAGGAGCTCCTCTGAAGGCCAGAAACATCTCCAGATGGCCTCTCGGACTTGGAAGCCAGGGGGATGCTGGGCCGCCAGCAGCGCCGAGCTACCAACCATGCTCAACACCTGGGCGCCAGTAGCTGCCGTGGGCAGGAGTGCTGCAAGAACAGAGCCCCCAGTCACTGCTGGCCCCAGGCTGCTCCCCGCCCCTGTCCCGCATACAGCTGAACTGCTGTGGGGTGAATTAGAGTCCCGCCACCTACATTCCCACCGCTCAAGGTGAGCAGGCATTGTGCTAAGTGGCAAGGGTGAAACAGGAAGAGAATTCTATCCCTGCACTCATAGAGCTCCCAGAGGGATCTAGACACTCAAACAAACCATTAAAATAAATTGTGTTAAGTACCACAAGGGTGGACACTGGGGGTACACAGATGAATAGAAGGGACCCCCCTGGGGCTCCCAGTCCATGGAAGATGCTGACTCACACACTGCCCATAATAATAGCAGGACATGGTCAGTCTTGGTGGTGATCCCAGGCCACCATGGGAACACAGAGCGTGTGCAACTTGTAGCAAGGGGTGGGAGAGGGGGAAAAAAAAATGGGATGCCCTGGGAAAACACAGGTAGGCTGATAGGAGGACCTCACCCAGCCTTGAGAGGCTCAGAGAAGAAATGGTTAAGCTGAGATCTGAAGGGGGAAGGGACAGGAGCCAGGCCAAGCCAGACTGCCGGGAGCAGGGATGGTGATGGGCAAGTGTGATAGGCGGAGGGAACAGCGTGCACAGAGGCCTGTGCACTGGGGAACTGAAAGTAGCTCTCTGCAGGGGAATAGGAAATTACACTGCAGAGTTGGCAGGAGCCGGATCACGCAGGGCCCTGAAAGCAGCAGTGAGGGCTGGGCTTTGTCCTAAGAGCGATGGGGAGTCGCAGACAGAGCGTAACATGATTAGCTGCACGGTTAGAAAGATCTCTCTAGCAGAGGTGTAGAGGAGGTGAGGCAGCATGGAGGCTGTGTTAATGCAAGGGACAGGTGATGGGGACTTGAACCGAGGAAGGGAAGATGGGGATGGGCAGGAATGGGAGAACCCGAGAGAGCGAAGCATGGTGAAATCAGCAGGGCTTGGCAATAGGTTAGATCTGGGGCGGGAAGGTGAAAAAGGAGCTGGGATGGCTCCCAGGTCCGTGGGACCCATTGGGTGCCATTCTCAGTGATGTGGAAGAGGACTCCTCCTGTTCATGCTTGGGGGAGGGTACTGAGACGGCTAGATACTGAACATCTTGGGGACTGTACTTGTGTTCACCATGAGCAGAAGGCACCTCTGCTTGGAGAGCTTTGCTGATGTTTTTGCTGGTTAATGTCTGCTTGTTCTCGAAGCATCACTGCCTGGGCTGACCTCTCCCACCCCTTGCTGCAAGTTGCACACGCTCTGTGTTCCCATGGTGGCCTGGGATCACCACCAAGACTGACCATGTCCTGCTATTATTATGGGCAGTGTGTGAGTCAGCATCTCCCATAGACTGGGAGCTCCAGGGGGGTCCCTTCTATTCATCTGCGTCCTCCCAGTGCCCACCCTGGTTTGTGACCACACTGTAGGAGCTCTGTACATTGAACTGAATGAGTGAATGGATTTTCTGAGGACTGACCCTATGCCTGGCACAGGGGTAGGCACTGGGAGGCAGAGCAGCTAAGACCTGAGTATAACACAAGCAAGTGCTGGGAGTTTGATGAAGGAGGCATGTTCTGTGTGGTCACCCAGCCAGCCACGGGAACTCCAGTCTCTCATCCCTCTCACTGCCTTCCCGGCCCCGCCATCTCTGTCCTGACTAGAGTTGGCTTCAGTGGGAACGCAGAGCAGAGAAGTAACATACAGAGAGAATTGCACAAGACACAGGTGAGACCTTGCTTGTATTCTGTCTGGGCTCTGCCACAAGGCAGCCACGTGACTGTCAGTGCATCACCCTCCCTCTCAAGGCTTCGGTGGGCTTGCCTGTAGAACAAGGCATCTACACCAGATCACTTGCATTGCTCTCTTGTACTGTAAGAGCCTTGTAAAATATTTAAGAAAATCACATGTCTAGTGTCCAGGACAATGTCCTCTGTATTAAAAGATTTCGTGAATCAGATTGAGTTTTTTTTTTTTTTTTTAGGACTAAACGTGTGATTTCCTGTAAATGTTTAGAAATGTTGAAGCAATCTAGAAGGCTTTTGTGCTCTCTGAGCCAGGAAACTTGGCAGGACTCTGGACACAGTAGCGTCAAAGTCCCTCAGATTCTCTGTTGTAAACATTGATGTTCTGGCCTTTGTCAGCCCCCATGACTTCCATCCCTGGCCCTTCAGCGCTGAACCATGGCCACTTGCTGACCATTGTGGGGAACTGAGACACTGGACTTGTGGCAGGATCACCCAGTGTCGAAGCGATCTATGTGTCAACCACTCCAACATTGCAGCATTGTCTGCCACCCCAGGTTCACTTGGGGTCACCACCATGGCTGGCCGTTTTCTCTCATCCCTACTCAGTGTCCACCTCCTCTTACACAGGCCTGCAGGGGTGTGTGTTGGGGGAACCTCAGCTTCCCCCACAGGCTGCTGAAAACATACTTTTCTCAGATCTCAGGGAACCTCACTCTGCCTTCTCTTCCCCTACTAAATCTAAAATTTCTATGTGTTGACAGTGCCAAGTCCTCACCATTCTCACACTTAACTTTCTCCCCAAACTAGCTCAGTTCCAACTGCCTTGGGCCACCCACCAGCCTTTTTCTGCCCAACACTGATGCTCCTAGTGCTGCCATCTCCTCCTGCCGGACCTGCATCTCCTGTATCTGTCTAGCTTTCACCATTGCCCGCTCTTCCCTGCCTCCTCACCCCCAGTTCCTGAGTTTTCACTGGGATTAGGAGACCCCACTTACCTTCCCAGAGAAGAAGGCTCCACAGGGAACACATGGCCGTCCTTCTCCAGAGGAGCTGGCATGCTCCCCCGACAGCACAGATCCTGCACATCCCAGGCCGAGTGGAGGCACCGAAGGAGCTGTGATCCTCCTGGAAAGTCCCATGTTCAGGAGGAGGAATCTTGACTCAGAACGAGACGCCTCAGAAGTGAAAGCATCCGGAGGGAAGTGGAAGTTGGCCATGGACTTAGCTGGGCTTTGAGGAGCAGATTCTTGTAAGTCAGCCTCTTTCACATGCACGTGGTTGGCTAATGCGTGGTGACGAGCAGCCCACACCAGCCCACGTTCTCCTCATTGACTCTCGCCTGGCCTTCGGCAGCAGTCGCACCTGCTGCTCTCTGTCCTCACAGCCACAGACAGCCCTCCTAGTTGCAATTCCAATCAAGTCGCTTCTCTGCTCTCAATTCTTTTGTGATCTGTGGCCCCGGGGATGAAGACTTTCAGCTTAGCATGCAAGGTGCTTCTGCTTCTGCAGACGGGCCGCCCACGTCCATCCTGTTCTCCGGCCGTCCCGAGCCAGAACTACCTCTTCTCAGAACTGGCCTTTCACACTTCCATGCATTCTACTTGTTCCTCCACCAGGGTGCTGCCCCACTCTTCCCTCAGGGCTTCCTGACCTCAGGCAGAGTGAGAAGCCCCCCTTCTGTCCTCAGCATGCCCACTCTTCCCTCATCATCCTCAGCAGGTTTTCTGTAGGGCGTTCCTGGTCTTCACAGGCTGCCTAGCCAGCAAGACCTCGATGCATTTCTGCATTTCCCTCAGTGCTCGGCATGTTATAGGTGCTTATCAAGTATCTTTTTAAAAGAGTGAGTGAATGGATGCGCCTGTGGCCTACTGTTTAAGACATTAGTTATAACACCTGTGTCTCGTGTCAGACCGCCTGGGTTTGATTCTTGATTCTGGCTCCAGATTTCAGTTTCCTGCCGGCATAGACCATGGGAAGCATAGTGATGGTTCGTGTACTTAGATGCCTGCAACCCACATAGGAGACCTAGGTTGAGTCTTGGCTCCAGGCTTTGGTCTGGCCCAGTCCTGGCCATTGCAGGTATTTAAGGAGTGAATCAGCAGATAGGAAATGCTGTTTGTGTGTCTGTCTCTCTCTGCCTCTCAGATGATTCCAGACATGTTCATACATTTTGCTTTATGTAAGCACTTTTTTTAGAGATGGGGGAATTTATAAACCAGAATGAGGTTGGTTAAAACCGGAACAAACTTGCTGAGGTCTCACAGAGACAGAACTGGGACTTGAACCTCTACGGTGGGAACATGTATCATTTTGCCACAGACTCCCCCTTCTCACCCTGTTTCCTATGTGAGGGGAGGCTTTTGAGATGTTGCCCTGAGGGAAATTCCCAATTGTCCCAAATGTGGCTGCTTTTGTGGCCCTGTCAATCAAACTGGACACTCTGCTTTGAACCTCCCAAGGAACTAGGCAAGTATGATGTGAGTCGAGCAGGACGATCTTGGGATGTAGTTGCTGTCCTCCAGGTACTCATAAGTAGAATGAGAGAAAAGCAGCTCTCAACTTTGATAATTACTTGGTTTCTTGGGGTGCTGTGTCCATGAGGTGGCGATGGGGCCCACATGTCTGTAGTTTTATTGTAAGTTTATTTACTTATTTGAAAGGGGGGGCGAGGAAGGAAGGGAGAGAGAAAGAGAGAGAGAGAGAGAGAATCTTCCATCTTCTGGTTCACTTCCCAAATGCCCACAATAGCTAGGACAGGGCCAGGCTGAAGCCAGGAGCTCAAAATTCCACCTGGGTCTCTCACGTGGGTGGAAGGGACCCAAGTACTTGAGCCATTATCTGCTGCCTTCCAGGGTGTGCATTAGCAGGAAGCTGGATCGGAAGCAGATATGGGTATCAATCCTAGGCACTGTGGTGTTGAGATGTCAGTTTAACCCACTGCACCACAACACTTGCTCCAGGATCTATAGGGTTGCATTTATTTTTTTTTTAATTATTTATTTGGGGGCCGGCACCATGGCACACATGGTTAATCCTCCGCCTGCGGTACTGGCATCCCATATGGGTGCCGGGTTCTAGTCCTGGTTGCTCCTCTTCCGGTCTAGCTCTCTTCTGTGGCCCAGGAGGGCAGTGGAGGATGGCCCAAGTGCTTCGATCCCTGCACCCGCATGGGAGGCCAGGAGAAAGCACCTGGCTCCTGGCTTCGGATCAGTGCAGCGCCGGCTGTAGCGGCCATTTGGGGAATGAACCAATGGAAGGAAGACCTTTCTCTCTGTCTCTCTCTCTCTCACTGTCTGTAGCTCTACCGGTCAAATAAATAAAAAAATTATTTATTAGAAAGGCAGAGTCACAGAATGAGAGGTAGAGGCAGAGATAAGGAGATCTTTCTTCCATCTGCTGGTTCATGCCCCAAGTGGCCACAATGCTTGGGGCTGATCCAGGCTAAAGCCAGGAGCCTAGAACTCCATCTGGGTTTCCCACGTTCATGGCAGAGACTCACACACTTGGGCCATCATCTGTTGCTTTCTTGGGTGCATTAGCAGGGAGCTGGATGGGAAGCTGAGTAGCCGGGACTCTAGCTGGTGCTCTGATGTAGGATGTAGTGTTGCAAGTGGTGGCTTACCTCACCCTGCCACAGTGCTGGCTCCTGCAGACATCTGCAGCTTTAACAGGCACCTCATTCCAGGAAGTCTGTGGCTGGTGGGCTGAGGACCACTCTGAGGAGGACTACTTGGAGGTAGGGGTGCTATTGCTCACTTTGAGCTAGGAGTGAGCTGCCAGTGAGAGGACAGTGTGCTGAGCAGGCTCGGAGAGAGAGAAAAGGCGCCCAAGACTGGGGAGCAGCTGTTGTGAGGGTCCTGGGGAAGAGGAGATGGGCTCAACCATGAAGGGAAACTCTGGAGTAGGGAGGACTGGGCAGAACTTGGAAGCTGCTGTGAAGTGGAGAGGCCAGCAGAGGGGAACTGTTTATGACTCTATTGTCAACTCCTTCCTCATTTGTGAGGCACTTATTAGGCATTCGCTTGGGTGCCAGGTGCGGGGGACACAGACATGAAAGGCTCAGGCCCGGCCCTCCAGGAGTTCACCGCAGAGAAGGGGAGATGGGAGATGTAACCCAGTGATGGCAGAGTGGTAAGAACAATGCCCGAGTGTGCATGGGATGCTGCGAAGGCCAGAGGACAGACGCCTGCCTTGGTTTGGGCAAGTGCTTGGCCCTCTTCCCCCAGGCTAGGCACTCCATGGGGTGATGTTGTGGGGATTGAGAGCCCCAGTAAGACTTAGTCCAGGTCCTTGTCTTCCTGTGTGTAAGAGTATAACAAGGCCAGCGCCGCGGCTCACTAGGCTAATCCTCCGCCTTGCGGCGCCGCCGGCACACCAGGTTCTAGTCCTGGTCTGGGCGCTGGATTCTGTCCTGGTTGCCCCTCTTCCAGGCCAGCTCTCTGCTGTGGCCCGGGAGTGCAGTGGAGGATGGCCCAAATGCTTGGGCCCTGCACCCCATGGGAGACCAGGATAAGCCCTGGCTCCTGCCTTCGGATCAGCGCGGTGCGCCGGCCACAGTACGCCGGCCGCGGCGGCCATTGGAGGGTGAACCAACAGCAAAGGAAGACCTTTCTCTCTGTCTCTCTCTCTCACTGTCCACTCTGCCTGTCAAAAAAAAAAAAAAAAAAAGTATAACAGGGTAGGACCGGCGCTGTGAAGGCAGCGGGTTAAGCCACTGTTTGCTGTGCCAGTATCCCATATGGACACCTGTTTGAATCCTGGCTGCTCCAATCCAGCTCCCTGCTAATGCACCTGGGAAAGCAGCGGAGGATGGCCCAAGTGCTTGGGCCCCTGCACCCAGTTGGGAGACCTGGCTCCTGGCCTCAGCCTGGCCCAAGCCCTTGTCCTTGAGGCCATTTAAGGAGTGAACCAGCAGATGGAAGATGTCTTTCCTCTCTCTGTCTCTCATCTCTCTCTGTAACTCTGATTTTCAAATAAATAAATACATGCATAAATAAATCTTTTTAGAAAAGGAATGTGAGAGGGTGAACAGAAGGCTTTTGTAGAAAGACTAAGTGGATAGTATATGCTCAGGCTTGAGCATGGACAAGCTCAAGAGAGAGGATTGCCCCCACCCAGTCTGGGGTTGTCTTTTTATAGGATAAGGGATGGGGCTCGGAGCCAAGCCTGATTAAAGGTCCAAAAGAGACAGGGTCAAGGTCGAGGTCAAACTTCCCAGGAGGGGATGCCCTGTTAGCATCTGTCAGGTGGACTGGATGATTCTGCGCTGGGAGGGCTGTAGGGGCAGAGGTGTTGCCAGCGTTGGGTGAAGATCCTGAATTCCTTTGGAGGAGGCAGTGGGCAGTTGCATTCCCTCTCAGCAGCAGGGTTGCTCATGGTGGTCCACCCAGCAGGAAATCAATTGCAGTATTGCAGTCTACCCCACTCCCACCGCCCACGCCCCTTGGAGGGGAATTTGGGGAAGCTGCGGAAGCGGCCAGGAGGAGGTTGGATGAGGACTGGGAAATGCTGGGCTTGTGCTAACTGCAGAAAGATGAACTGAAGGTGTTTCCTCCCAGGTGCAGGGAAGAGTTAAGTCTGCGGCAGGCAGGCAGGCTCTCCCCACCACTGCTAATCACTGGTTCACACCACATTAATTACCCAGCCACAGGGGGGGTGCATTGGAGTAAATTAGCTGCTGAGTTCAAAGGGGCCACTCCCTGCATTCCTTAATTAAGAGAGCAGCTGGCAGCCAGGGCTGCTGCTCCACCTCCCTGGGGCATTTCTGGGAAGCCTGGAGTCGCTGAGTGTGAGTGTGTGTGTGTGTGTGTGTGTGTGTGTGTGTGTGTGGCCTAGCAGTTCCATCTGCCTTGTGGAACAGCCTGCACCCCACCATGGGGAGTGGAGTGGCTGGAGGGGCTGTCAGGGATGGAGAACAGATGTTGGCCATAGCCAAACAAGCGGCCTGCACTTGACCATTGACGCAGGGTGTTTGGTGCAGAGACTCACCCCCTGGTGCATCTCGTGCTCTGGTGCTCTGGTGTGATGCCCTCACCCTGAAGGCAGAAGGGGGCCAAGGTGGAAAAGGGGGGACAGGTGGAGGACTTGAGGGGTGCTTGAGGGAGCAGGTAGGGACAGAGGCAGAACAGCCACAAAGGGAGGAGTGGCATGCAGCAGGCTTCTGGAAGGAGATGGAGGCATTATGGAAGTGTACGAGGCAGGTGGAGGGAACAGGCAGGACCCCGCTGCTGAGCAAAATTTATAGGAAGAGGCCACTGCTTTGCACTGAGCCCTTGCACAAGAGCCAGCAGAAAGGACCAACACAGAATGGGGTCACCTACGCTAAGTGCCACACCTTCCAGTTTTCTGGAAAACAAGAGATTCATGGCAACCACTCAGGAGAGGCCCAGTTTACCTGAGCTTGTTTAACCCTTTCAGGAAAATAATTTGGAACTTCCAATCCCTTCTGCTGCTCTGTTTCTGCTTTTTTTGGCCGTTTTCTGTCTATAACCCCCGCCTCGTCTGCTCAGCTTGTCAGAGCGCCTCTTCTAAATTTTCAGAGGGAAGGTTACCCTATTCATGACTTGTTATTAAAAAACCAATTAGGTCTTTAAAGTAAACTTGTTGAAATAAAAAAAAAATTCATTTTGTTTGAAAGGCAGAGAGAGACAGAACGAGAACAAGAGTTGGGGGGGAGAGGGAGAGAGAAAAAGAGAGAGAGAGAGAGGGAGAGAGAGAGAATCTTCCATCTGCTGGTTCACTCCTCAAATGCCTGCAACAGCCAGGGGTGTGACAGGCTGAAACCAGGAACAGGGAACACCATCTGGGTCTCCCATATCAACGACAGAGATCCAAGTTTTTGAGCTATCACCTGCCTCCCAGGATGTATATCAGCAGGAAGCTGAATTGGACTCAAGCCAGGCATTCTGATGTGGGATGTGGGGGTCCGAAGAGGTGGCTTAGCCGAACCTCTGGCCCAGAAATTTTGTTTGTGCCTGCCTTGAGCTGCATGGTCTGTCAGCACACACCAGGCCATGAGGCATTGGCAGTCCTTCCCTATTCAACCAATGCAGGCATCCCTGCTGTGGCAAGAAGACTAGGTGCAAGCAGGAGACCCTGGAAGTAGCACTGCCTTTTCCACTTGTTAGCAACACTCACTGCTGTTTCTGCACATGTGACGTGGACGTAACTCACCCCATGGGGACATAACTCACCCATGAGACAGTGCTGTCCAAGTGCCTCTTTAAATTTAGTACCAAAGCAACTCTCCTGTCTCTCCCTGGTCAGGTAGAGGGAATGGAGTCTTGGATGTATTAGGCGCATGGTACAGCCAATCGGAGAAGGAGAAACTGAGGAGAGAGGAGATAGAGTGAGATGGAACACCCACAGAGCGGCCGGCGCCTCGGCTCAATAGGCACCCAGGGTTCTGGTCCCGGTCGGGGCGCCAGATTCTGTCCCTGTTGCTCCTCTTCCAGGCCAGCTCTCTGCTGTGGCCCGGGAGTGCAGTGGAGGATGGCCCGGGTCCTTGGGCCCTGCACCCGCATGGCTCCTGGTTTCGGATCAGCTCAGTGCGCCGGCCGCAGCGGCCATTGGGGGGTGAACCAATGGAGGAGAATGGGTGGGCGGGGCCTGCAGCGAGGGTCTGCTCTGCTTTTGAGGCAAAGCTACACCTTCCCGGAATCTGAAGGAAGGCTCTACATGAAGAAAACAAAGCCAGACCTGTGCTTTACGGGGCATAGAGGGGAAACCTGGAGGCTCGTGCATGTATTCACTGAGACACCAAACACTTTTGAGAGCCCATCCTGTGTGTGCTAATGCTTCAAACTAATATTTACAGAATATCAAGCTCACATACACCCATGAGGAGGAACTCACTGCCAAGAGGACTCGTTCGTCTACTGGTGATAAAAGGAATCCACGGTAAGAATTCCAGAGACAAGCAGAACACGCGCTGAATTCTAGAGTTCCAGAGAAGGCTTCCTTCTGAGCAGAGGTGCACTGTGCAACATGTGCTGCAGAAGCGGATTTGCTGGGGCTCCAGGTCCTGCCAACCTCAGCTGCTTCTAGCATTGTAGAGGGAGAGATGCACACAGCACATCCCGCTGTTGTCTGGAAATTCTGGGTCTTCCCATCCTGGACTCCCTGTCTGCAGTTAATGTCCCCTGAGTGGAAACAAAGATAGAAGAGACAGAGTTGTGTACTGGAGGCTCATTGCAAATAAAATGTAGACCTCATTTCCTAGCCAAATCTAAGCTCTTGAACCTAGAGTTGAAAGAAACCTCAATGTGTGCCATCCGCCTGGTTCATGATCCATTTTTAGTTTGTATCCAACTTGTATACCCAAGTACAAAACAAGCACTTAATCATATCTTGCAATGAGCTTGTCCAATGAATGAACACCACAGGCTGATGTGGATGTCCTTCACTACCAGAGTAGGCCACCAGAGGGCAGACATAAGGCACCCAGCTGGCCCTTCTTTCTCCCTCAAGGGACTGCTCCAGGATGTCTGCCCTCAGCCAGCCAGTGTTCTTCCCTCTCTCTTTACCTTGCATGGTATGTGACTCCACGGAGCCCCCCGGGTTCCCCAGAGGAGGCACAGCCAACTTGCCAGGCTGAATAAGTGTACTTAGCTCTGCCGTGGAGAGAAAAAGTGTTTCACAGCGCAGAGCCTGGGGCTATGCGGAGGCTGCTTCTGGGCTCTCCTGAGGCTGGTGTGGCCAGCGCAGCTGTGGCTGGAGTAATCCGCTGGCTCCCTTCAGGGCACCCTTGCTTGGGGTCTGCAGGGTCTGTCCCTAGAGAATTGTGCAAGACCCACTCCCCCCGGACATGGCGTCGTGCCCCTGCCTGCCAGCGTCCTTGAGCAGTGGAAGCAGCTCCTACTCCAAGAGAAGCCTGGAAGTGGAGTCAGGAAGTGATGTGCTGATGTCAGGCCAACCAGCGAGAGGCTGGGCTGAGGAGCGGGGGTCTGCTCAGAACTGCTTCCTCTAGGTTTTTGTTTGTTTGTTTTCAATTTTCTTAGTAATGATTCATTTTGAACATTTTTTTTTTTGACAGGCAGAGTGGACAGTGAGATAGACAGAGAGAAAGGTCTTCCTTTTGCCGTTGGTTCACCCTCCAATGGCCGCTGCGGCCGGTGCACCGCGCTGATCCGATGGCAGGAACCAGGTACTTATCCTGGTTTCCCATGGTGTGCAGGGCCCAAGTATTTGGGCCATCCTCCACTGCACTCCCTGGCCACAGCAGAGAGCTGGCCTGGAAGAGGAGCAACCAGGGCAGAATCTGGCGCCCCGACCGGGACTAGAACCCGGTATGCTGGCGCCGCAAGGCGGAGGATTAGCCTAGTGAGCCACGGCGCCGGCTAACATTTTTATTTTTAAAGATTTGTCTATTATTTATTTGAAAGTCAGAGTTACAGAGAAGGAGAGGCAGAGGCAGAGGCAGAGAGAGAGAGAGAGAGAGAGAGAGAGAGAGAGAAAGAGAGATGAGAGAGAGATCTTCCATCCGCTGGTTTACTCCCCAAATGGCTGCAACAGCCAGGGCTTCCAGGCTGAAGCCAGGAGCCTCAATCTCCACCTGGGTCTCCCACATAGTTGCAGGGTCCCAAGCACTTGGACCGTCTTCTGCTGCTTTCTCAGGTATATTAGCAGAGAGCTGGTTTGCAAGTGGAGTAGCCAGGACTCAAACCGGTAGCACCCATATGGGATGCCGGCACTGCAGGTGGTGGCTTTACCTCTATGCCACAGCACTGGCCCCTATGCCATTTTTTTAATGATTTATTTTTATTTATTTGAAAGGTAAAGTGACAGAAAGAGAGAGGGAGAGTTGTGAGAGACTGAGATCTTCCATCCACTGGGTGATTTCTCAAATGGATACAGCAGCTGGAGATGGGTCGTGCTGAAGCCAGGAACCTGGAACTCCACCTGGGCCTCTCACATGGGTGGCAGGGGCCAAGCATTTGAACCATTTCCACTGCTTTCCCAGGCATTTGCAGGGAGCTGGATCAGAAGCAGAGCCGCTGGGACCCAAATTGGTGCTTGATGCCGGTGTTAAAGGTGGTGGCTTACCCCACTGCACCACACTGCCAGCCCCTCATTCTTTTCTGCACGAAGGGAAAACTGTGTTTTCCCGTTGTGCAGATAGAACTGGGTGGAGAGGTTTGCTGGAGACAGAGCCAAGTGCCTGAGAGGCCCAGGAGTGGTTGTGTGTGCGTGTGTGTGTGTGTGAGGGTGAGTGTGTGTGTAGTTAGAGCTTCTCACCTATCCATGCTGAAGGATGTTTTATTTTTATGTCCAACCCATTGTGGATCTAAAATACAATAAAAACAAATTACCAGAAAAATGAAAAAAAAAGGCAAAATACAAGCGCTAATTTTTTATGATTGCATTAAACAAAATAAAATTATTTCAGATCACTAGAAAAGCTCTACATTTTTCTTTCTTTCTTTTTTTTAAAGATTTATTTATCTATTTGAAAGACAGAATTACAGAGAGGAAGAGGCAGAGAGAGAAGCTTCCATCCACTGGTCTACTCCCCAGATGGCCGCAATGGCCAGAGATGCGCTGATCCAAAACCAGGAGCCAGGAGCTTCTTCCAGGTCTCCCATGTGGGTGCAGGGACCCAAGGACTTGGGTCATCTTTTACTGCTTTCCCAGGTCATAGCAGAGAGCTGGATCGGAAGTGGAATAGCCAGGACTCGATCTGGCACCCATATGGGATGGCAGCACTGCAGGCAGTGGCTTTACTGGCTATGCCACCACACTGGCCTCTGCTTTAATTTTTCTACTTGTCATGGACTATATAAAGTTCACAGATGGGCACCCATCGGTAAGCTACACAGAGTGGCTATTACTGATAGAGAGGCAAGGGCAGGGCAAAGGCATGAGACTCAGGAAGGAGGGCTGGTTCCTTCCCAGGCCCCTCCAGCAGTGTTTCTGTTTTGATTTTTACAGGGGAGAGTCTTTTTCAGATGAGTGGCAAGGGCTTGGGTGCTCCTGGTTAGTCAGTGCGGACCCTGTGCTTTTCAGTCCTCCAAGCAGGGTCTCTGGTTAGCAGCAAAGGAGTGGGGATCTGATGTACTCTGGGCACAGACTGGACTGGCAATGAGACATAAGGAGGAGGATGAAGAAGAGGAAGGACAATGAGGATGGGGTGGGGGAGAGGTGGGAGGAAAAGGGAAGTGAAATGGGAAAAGTGCTAGCATAAGTCATCTTCCTATTCCCTCTCTGTCTTCACCCAGAGCACAGGCATGGATAATTAGGCTCCCAGAAGTGAGCTGATGGATGGGTGCTCTTAGGTTGAGTTTGTGTCCTGTCAGTAGACCTGTGCTATCTAAACTTGGCATGCATACAGATAGCCTGGAGATCTTACTGAGATTCTGATTCTGATGCAACAGATCTGGGGTTGGGCCTGAGAGTCTGCTTTGCTCGTGAGCTCCTGGGAGATGCCAACATTGCCAGGCCAAGATAGATGCTAGCTGCTAGCTGCTCTGTGGTGCTGGGCGCTCTCTGATAAGGTGGACTTGGCTTCTGTGGGTAATGTGTGAGGAATCTGGTCAGCCCAGCATTGCCCTCTTTGTGATTGCCAAGCAGGAGCAGAGGAAGCAGGGCCAAGGTCTCGCAGGAGTGAATAGAGTGAGTCTGCCTGCTGCTATGTATCAAGGAGTAGGTAGTCCTTGAACAAACCAAATAGGCACTGCCAATGATTGACACTGCTGAACATGATGCAAACGGATGCCCATGTGTTAACAACATAGATTTCATAACATGTACCATTTTACTGATTTATTTTTTATGATTTTATTTATTTATTTCCTTTCTTTTATTAGAGAGTGAGCAAGCGAGTGAGCGAGCGAGAGTCTTACATCTGCCTGGTTTATTCCCCCAAATGCCCACAACAGTCAGGGCTGGACCAGCATGAAGACAGGAGTCAGAACCTCAATCTGGATCTTCTGTGTGGCTGGCAGGGACACAACCACTTGAGCCGTCACCTGCCTCCCACGTTGTGGGTTAGTGGGAAGCTAGAATTGGAAGTGGAGCCAGAACTCGAGCCCACACTCTGTTATGGGATGTGGGTATCTCAAAAGGCATCTTAACTCCTGGACCAAATCCCCGCCATGACCACGTCGTCTCAAACAAGCAAGGGTAACAGTTTTCCAAGGTACTCTACAAATGAGGGCTTTGGGCAAGTCTCAGTTCTGTCTTTGATAAGCTGGAAGGGATCTGAACAGAATCGGGGTGGCAGGTGAAGGCAGAGTTCCCAGCGCCCTGGGGCTAGGTGGGGGCGATGGATGCCCTTTTTCTTTCAGGGTCAAGCCAAGTGCATTCAAAGGGACTGTGAACCACAGTGGAAATATACAAGTATAGTAGAAAACATTTTTGGTACAAAAATTGTTACCAACATATGTGGAAAAATGAGTGGCAGAAAAAAACCAGGCATGGATATAGAAACTTTTTTTGGCACCAAAATAAGCTCATACTTTGAGTCACATTTTTCATAAAGTTTTTGAAGTTTCCTTGTGTGTTTTTGTGTGTGTGTGTCTCTCCCAATCATTGCCTTGTCTTCTGCTAAGACAGGGCCAGGACTAGGGCTCAGGAGCTTCCTCACTGCTGGTCTCAGGGACTGGAGGACCCACAGGAGGGGCTGGGGCTGGGGGTGCACTGGAGGCCAAGGATGGGTTGTGTGTTTTCGGGAGATCATCACTAGTAGAGAACCTCGTCATAGTCGCCAAGTGGACCTGGGTGGGCATGGTTCAGGCTCAGCTCCTCGGGGGAAATCTCACGATGGCCTGGCTTTCTCACTTCAGCATAGATGATGGAAATGTCCTGTGGGAAAGTCCGGTTAGGATGAGGAAGCAGAGGTGAGACAGCAGCCCGGAAAAGAGCAGGGATCCCAGCTTACCTTTGGCTCGGAGGTTAACTGCACAGGCCTGCCTGTGGGAAAAGAGAAGCTCCGGGGTTAGATAACTGTGCTCACAGCACGTCACTTGCCAACATGTGGACCCAGCCCAGGGAGGTGCCTTTTCTTTTCCCTCAATCTGAAAGTGGACCAAGTTGGGAATTGGGAAACCAGGGTTCTTGCCCTAGTTTGGCCACACACCAGCTGTGTCAGCTAAGGCCAATCACTGAGCCTCTGAATCTCAACGTTCTTAACCCCCAAAAAGGGTAGTAATTCTACAAGGATTGCAGTGAGAATCAAGAACAGAAAAATCCCAAGACAAAGCAATGTAAGTTGAGGTCCCCCTGGCTTCATTAGATGCCCACTGTACACAAGGGAATCTTCCAGGTATGAATATTATATATTACACCTGCAGAGTAGGGCTTCTTCATTTCCTCTTTTTTTTTTTTTTTTTTTTTTTTGACAGGCAGAGTGGACAGTGAGAGAGACAGGGAGCAAGGTCTTCCTTTGCCGTTGGTTCACCCTCCAATGGCCGGCGCGGCCGGCGCGCTGCGGTCGGCGCACTGCACTGATCCGAAGCCAGGAGCCAGGTGCTTCTCCTGGTCTCCCATGTGGGTGCAGGGCTCAAGCACTTGGGCCATCCTCCACTGTACTCCCTGGCCACAGCAGAGAGCTGGCCTGGAAGAGGGGTAACCGGGACAGAATCCGGCGCCCCGACTGGGACTAGAACCTGGTGTGCTGGCGCTGCAGGCAGAGGATTAGCCTAGTGAGCCGTGGCGCCGGCTTCATTTCCTCTTATGATGGGATGAGAAAATGGAGGTTCAGAGTGGTGAGCAACCCTCTGTTGTCTTTTCCATACATGGAAGTGTAGGTAAGTAATTACAGGATCTGTATGAACTGGGAAAGTTGTTGGCGATGGTGGAGCTGGTGGTGGAAGAGAAGTGTAATGTTTATGGTGGTGTTGGTGGTGGTGATGGTTGTAGCGTGGATGGTGGTGGAGTGGTGGTGATGGTTGTGGTACTATGGATGGTGGTGGAGTGGTAGTGTTGGTTGTGGTATTGTTGATGAAGGTGGTGAAAGTAGTGGTGGTAATGGAGATGATGGTAGTGAAGGGGGAGATGGTGGAGGTGATGGTAGTGGTGAGTAAGGTGGTGCTGTGATAGTAGTGGTGTTGGTAATTATGATAATGGCAATCAATGGTAGTGGTAATGGTAGTGATACTCTCACCCTGGGCCCAGAAGCTCCCCTTAGCAAACATGTCATGTTAGACCCAAATCACTCACATTTACTCCTC
Source organism: Oryctolagus cuniculus (assembly GCF_964237555.1). NCBI lineage: Eukaryota > Metazoa > Chordata > Mammalia > Lagomorpha > Leporidae > Oryctolagus > Oryctolagus cuniculus. The sequence continues at coordinate 39,134,165 of NC_091438.1, forward strand.
TTTAAGGTTGTATGCACCACCGGGCAGGTAACATCTTCATCTTTCTGGTGGTGCACTGGAAGAAGGAATGAGTTGTGAGCACCCATCTGACTCCCCTACCTCAGGCCATAAGTGTCCTGAAACATATATGGAGGGAAGGTGACCAGGTGTGCTGTCGTATCTGACAGTGGCAGCTGATGTTAATGTGGGGATATCCATCTTGTCTGGAGTGCCTGGCTCCTCAGCATACTCTAGCTTGGATGCTGCTTAACCAAAATGTTGACAAACTTTTTCTATAAAAAGATAGTAAGCATTTTAGTCTTTGTCACCCCTGTAGTCTTGGTCACAATGACTATAGTGCAAAGTAGCTGTAATGAATACGTAAACAAATAAATGTGGCAATGTTCCAATAAAAACCTTTTTTTTTTTTTTTTTTTTTTTTTTTTTTACAAAAACAGCCCACGGTCCATGGTTTGCCAAACTTGATCTAGCCGCTACCCACCCTCCCTCCTGGGCCTTTGGCTTCCTGGAAGCCATCCATTTCCCTTTCCCCAAAGAGCCTGATTGTAGAGACTCGAAACTCAGGAGGGCTTGCTTCTTCCTTAAGTGGCCTTTCCCCACATTCATGGACAGACCATGGTCCTGATAGGCATCCTTACCATTGCCATAGATGGGGCACTGCTCTCCACCTGGAGCTGGGGGCAGATCCTGGGATGGAAGAGGCCCTAGGAGACACAAAGGCACAATCCGCTGAGCCTCCGTCAGAGAGCAGGTGGGGCAGTAGGGACAGGGAGGCTGCAAGAAGGATGCCAGTAGGGCTGCTGAGGGCCTGAGGCTGCTTTACAAGGGTTAATTCACAAGTCTAGATGTGGTTTTTATGGTATGCTTCCTTTGAAAAACAACCTACAGGGTAGGATGGCTCCACTGTAAATCACAAACCGGGAGGGAGAGAATCGGGGGTGGATTGCACTCTTGCTTGGAAAGGGCTCAGGCCCACAAGCCAGGCTGCTTTTTAGACACTGGGTGGGTTAATTCAAATAAAACGTTGACGTCCTAGCAAATCATCTAACACAATGACCAACACATAGTTGGATCTCAAAAAATCCTGCCTTCCTAATTTGTTGGTACCTGATACTTTTCACAATTGTTTTTTAAAAAAATTTTAATAGTTTAAAAAGATTTATTTTTATTTATTTGAAAAAGAGTTACAGAGAGAGGTAGAGCCAGAAAGAGAGAGAGAAAGAGAGAGAGGCCTTCCATCTGCTGGTTCATTCCCCAGATGACCACAATGGCTATAGCTGTGTCGATCTGAAGCCAGGAGCCAGGAACTTCTTCCAGGTCTCCCATGTGGGTGCAGGGGCCCAAGCACTTGGACCATCTTTTACTGCTTTCCCAGGCCATTGCAGAGAGTTGGATTGGAAGTGGGGCATCCAGGACTCAAACTGGCACCCATTTAGGATGCCAGTGCTGCAGGCTGGAGCTTTAACCCGCTGTGCCCCAGTGCCGCCCCCAACAATTGTCTTTCCAAAGTGGGTACTAGTATCTCCATTTCATAGATGAAGCAACTGAAGCTGGAGGAGGCGACTTCTCCAAGGTCCGAGGTCACAGTGCTTTTTCTCCACTGATATGTGGCTCCTGTGACAGCAGGTCCTTCCACAACCAAAAATTTACTCCTGGCATGGGAACTGTATCACATGTAGATTTTAGAAGACTGGTCCATGCCTAGTGCTTGCAAAAAATGCTCATTAGCTCTAAAAGCAAGAGAGAACAGGACCCCCAGGAGGAGCTGTGTGCATGACTCCTCCTGCAAAACCACAAGGGAATCTATGGGGACCTAAACCAGCCACTGATTATTAAACGTTTCCTCGCACACTTGTGTCAGTGCCATGCTTCTGCATTTTTATTCAGTCAAGAGTTATGTGAATTGTTTTGTGTGAGGGGAGCAACAGGTGGTAAAATAAGCTTTTAAACAAGCACACCAGAGCTCGTCTGTCTGGACGAGTGTGGCTTTGAAGTGACCCCTTGTGTGACCACATCCTTGTTCCAGTGATGCCATCATTGGGTCAGAACGGTCGGAAAACCGCCTCCAGACATTTGGTGACTACCTTGGCAGGGTATATTTTTGTTTGCCGAGCAGTGAATATGTTATCTGGAAATGGCTAAGAGCCTTCCAGACTAGCTAGTCCTCGAGAGTGAGTGTTATTCTACAGCACAGAGTAACACCGTTGATCTGTTTTTTTTTTTTTTTTTTTTTTTTTTTGGGGGGGGGGGTAGGTAGCTGTGGAATGGGGCCTGAGAGTGGCTTTATGAGCGGACATTCAAAGGGAGACTGTTCCCACGGGATTCTGAGGTATCAACCCCACCACTAGGAGTCCTGTTTGCATGAGACACAGGCACCTTAGCAAAACAGATCCTGCCTGCGGGATTCTGAGGTATCAACCCCACCACTAGGAGTCCTGTTTGCATGAGACACAGGCACCTTAGCAAAACAGATCCTGCCTGCTCCAAGGTTGGCAGTAGGGGTAAGGGGGTATAGAATCCCTATATGAATAAGGATGCTCTTTTGTTTCCTCTTGAGCGTCTTTCACTAGTGCTGCCCCTCCTCCTCCTTGTTTGAGGCTAGAGAGGGAGTCAGCTGTACTCAGACCCAGAGGTGAATAGACAGAAACACTTGTGCCACTAAGGCCAGGCTGGGCCATTTGGAAGAGGATAGTTGAACTCATAGATCTTCAGTTTGTGGTCCCCTACTTCAGCTTTCTCTCCATCCATCTAGCTCTGGGCCCAATTCTACCTTTTTGCTACCATACAGATATAGCTTTAGCAAGCCATCCTGCATGGAATATAGGCTCCATACTAGTGGGGAGAGGGCGTGGGAAATTAGATGGGTAAAAGTTGCTATGTTAAACTTAAGGGAGGGGGGAGTTGAAGGCTGGCTCAAGCCCTAACTAGGGTTCCCTGTGAATCAGGGGATTGGATCCACGGCTGGGGAAAGAACTTTTCAGATACACTGGACAATGGTCAGGAATGTTTTGGATGCATGGCTGGGTGGTCTTTCTGGATGAGTAGGCTGGCTCAACTGGAAAGCTCATCACAAACTCCTCAATGGCTTTCAAGGTCTGTGAGAACAATCATTTTTGCTCTAGACAAGTAGAAAACAAGAACTTTGCTTCTGTGGAGGAGGAAGGGGGTTGATCTGAGACTCTGTAGGTGGATTTGAAGCCTTAGGAACAAACTGGCACCACGCAGACTTGGCACTGGTGCCCATTCCTTAAATGTGGCCTGAAGCAAACAAGCATTTGAGTTGTAATAAACATGTAGCTGCCCAGAGTGATTGCTCTGAAAGCCAACATTCATGTTTAATTATCATAACCAAGGCGGGAAGAAGAGAGTCTGGAATACCAAAAGCAGCTAACAACCTGGAAATGCCATTAAAGGACTGTTTTTAATCTCCTCTCTGTGGAGTACATCAGAATTTTATCTAAACTTATTCCCAGTGACTGTGATTAGGGGACTCACAGAGTGGACAGTGGAGAAAGAGCAGCCTGGGGATGTGCTGGGTGGTCTGCTTAGACAAGAACTTACGCAGCACTCACCATTCAGTGCCAACTGAACGCATCAGATATCAGATACATGTTGTCTCTTCATCTTAAACCCTTCTACCACCATTCTCAAGGGGAAGAAAATTTAGGGAATCTTAGAAGGAACTGCTGAAAGGCAGTGGAGCTCGTATACAGCAATGCTGTGAGTAGGCACTGCTCAATCCTTTCTCTCCCAGGCATTCTCTGATGAGTTCACACCTACAGAACACTCTTCCAGGCAGTTATTTCATAATATGTATTGCTCACAAACCTTTTAAAGACCCTTCATGGGCTTGGATTCAAAATACTTTCCCACCAAAATAAACAAATCTTTCAATTCCACTTTCCATAGACATTTTGAAGAACTCTCATAAGTATTGGAAGCTGTAGGTGTCCCTCCATGTGCTCCTGTGTGTGACCTGTGAAGAGAAGTCCCTTCTCCCTCCCAAACACCCAGGAGAAGAGAGTGACTGGTTCTGTCAGGCTGACTTCACAAAGGCTGAGCAGTGATTATCATAGGGATTCAGCAACCAAGAAAGCAAAAAAGATTTACCAACCGGCTTTTTTCCATGGTTTGAAATAACCCAGAAGTGCAGCTGCAATGACCATCACACCAAGCAGGCCTGCAGGCAGGTAAACAACTGGCCAGTTGCAGTGGGTGGGGGTGGACAAGACTTGGGAACCTGAGTTAGGAGGAGAAGGTGACCATGAGCACTAAGGTTGAAATTCAGAAAAACATCCTAGACTGGCATAGAAGAGAACCATTAGGCATTAGGGGAACCATCTGGCCTGCAGGAGCCTTGTGTGTGGGAATGGCGATGGCTCTGAGAACATCAGCATGGACAAGCAACACAAGGGATGTTCATGGAAGACCTCTCTCCAGAGTGCACTGCACTGGCTGAGGGCTTCATGGTGTCCCTGTCCAGTTCAGTGGACAGTTACTCAGGCAGGGGCTGCCATTGGCCCACACTGTATTGGACATGGTAGGAGCTGCATAGAAGAGATCTTCTCCCATCAGCTTGCTGAAGTTCAGAGCCTGGCTGGGGGACCAAACATACCCTTCAGGGAGATCTTCCTGGGCTCACTCCTCTCTCTGGAAACACTGTTTTCAGCCTCGCAGGAGGAGTTCCCAATGTCCTGCTCTGACTTCACTGGGACGAGGAGGGAGGCAGCTCCACCATGAGGAGCTGAAAGGTTCCCCAGGAGCTTCCCATCGAAGTAGAAGGAGTACAGGACTGGAGGGGAGCCTCTCTGGACCTCACAGAAGAGCTCCACCAGGTCCCCCACGGCAGGGCTAATGATCCTGTGTGGCAGAGTGAGCAGAGGACGGCACACAGGAGCTGGGAAGACACACGGGTGGAGGGTCAGCCTGGCCACCCGGGACTCAGGCTCCTTCCTCCCCCAGAAACTTTGCCCCCCATTCCTAGGGGGTCCCATTGCCTGGTGCCCAGACCCCCAGGGAGTGTCTCCCCTCACTCGCCCACTCACCTTGCACCATGATCTCCAGCTGGGGGCTCCGTTTCTGGACCCTGCCACCCTCAGGGGCTGCCTCACACCAGTAAAGCCCAGAGTCTCCTTCCTCCATGGCCAGGATGTGGAGTTCTGGGTGCTGGCCCCTGCCCTGCATGGTGCGGCCATCCTTGTAGAAGGAGAAGAGGAGCCTCAAGGCCGGCCTCTTGGGGTGCAGCCTCGTCTGGCATCTCAGAGTCAATGGGCTTCCCTCACAGAGCTTGGGAGAGGGGATGGCGTTCAGCACAGGAGGTGAGAACAGCTCTGGGGAGATACAGGCCCAGGATCTAGGAAGGATGTCCTCGACAATGAAGCTCCAGGGGTCTGAGGACCAAGCTTCAACACATCCCAGGCTGCAGCCCCTGACCCAGACAGGACCTTGTCCTCACCCATGAGCTTTGAAATGCCTCCCTTAGCAAGCCCCTCAGAACCAGAGGGGCTTTAGTTGTTATCTGGTCTACAGAGCAGAAGGGCAATTGGCTGAGCTGGTCAAGGCCTCTTCCCAACCCCTACCCCTCCAGCCATCTCCCCTCTCCTTCTCCATGAGCCCCCTGGTTGGGGGGAGCTGACATTTGGACAACATCTTGGGAAACCTCAGGACCCTGTGTGTTGACCCAACATTGGTGCAGACAGAGATTATGGTCCTGTCCAGAGAGCTACTGGCCTCCACAGTGTACATTCCTTAGCAGCACCCTACTGCCCTGCCAACCTTCTTAGTGACTGACTCACCTTGGACCTGAACTGTGGTAGTCCCTGAGGTTTCTCGGCCTATGTGTGGCAAATATGTCACACTCCCAGAACAGCTGTACTGGCCACTGCTTTTCAGTGTTGCTGTCTGTATGGACAGAATGTTCTTGCCATTTGATGAATGGAGGCGTGCTCCATCTTTGTAGAAATTCACCTGGGACAGTTCCATATTTTTCCACCCCTGGCATCGCAGAGTCAGGGACTCTCCTTCCAACACAGGGTTTGGCAAGGCTTGGATGTTCAGCCAGCCTGTGAGACAGAGGAACAGGGTCAGACCTGGAGCTGCAGGCCCCATCAGTCCACTTTCCTCCCTCTGTTCCCCAGATAAGGAACACGAAGTCTCCTGGATTGTCAATACCTCTTCATGCCAGACCAGAACAGGGCAGGGCCATGACTTCCTTTTCTTCTTCTTCCCTTCCTCTTTATTATCTTCCCTCCTCCCTTCTCTTACCTCCAATCCCTGTACCTCGTCTCTGTCTTTACCCCCTCTTATTCTCCTTTTCTCCTTGTATGTAGCACTTTGCTCCTCCACCTTGCCAAATTGGTTTGAATTGGGTTCGCTCCATCTGTGGTCATTCCTCATTCCTCCAGACTCAATTCTCCTCCCCTAGATTCATTTCTCACCCTCCTGCCACTCCACTGTGACACTTTCTGCAGTCTTCACTTCTGGTCACTAGGAAGAAGCTGCTGAGGGATGGCAGGGGGAGTATTAGAGTTGCCAAAGCCTGGGCTTGCTCCCTCTTGCCAGGCCCAGCCTCTTTCTTCATCTTCAGCAGGGAGTTTCATTTTCCACAACAGTCATTTTGGGATTTTTCCTCTCTGTCTTTAGTTCTAAGATGCATTTTATGTCCTGATGTGGGCAAGAGAAGAGCTCCCAGCAATTCAGCACCAGCTGCAGATGGTGGTCAAACTCAGGCTGGGCATCTTCCTAGGATGTATCTCTCTGGCAAATCAGACACCAATAATCCCAGAGAGTATTAGGAGCCTGGACCGACAGCTTGAGAATAATGAGGAATCAGATAGAGATCCTTGAGGTGAGTCCCAGCCCATTCCTGCCTTTGGCTGGGTCTCCATGGATGCTTAGGTCCCACTCACCTGACTCTGAAAATAATGATGCTCACAGGGTTACTGAATGGTGAGCTTTGTTTCCACAACTGCTGCTTGTTTCAGCCATAAGTATTGATTTGAATTCCCTCCCCTTGAATTATAGAACATGTCTTTGGGGGTCAAGATGTCCATACATCAGACCTGTTTCCTACTTGACAGAAAGATCCATGAAGGTCAGGGAGACAGGATGGACCAGAGGGCAGGGCTATCTGAGGAAGAGAAAAAAAGACTAGTCAGCAGACAAAGATGCCTGCTTCTGTGAAAATAAAAGGGACTCTAAGTTTTACTGAGTGGAGAAGACAGAGGCCAGAGCCTCTTTGAAGGGAACAGGATGGAGTTCCAGAAACACTCTATTGAGATTTGAGTCATCTATGGACAACCCTCAGCCGTAGACCAGTGGGGTCCCAGGTTTCTCCTCCTCCTGGGAACTGGTCAAAATTTCTGAGAAAGTAGACTCATCTGGGGCTGCTCTGCAGATGTTACTGGGGGCATTAGTGACATTGTAATATCTCCATCTGCTAAGTTTTGGCCCAGAGACACAATTAGAGTCAGAGGAGACAGGAACAAGACTTACCATTTGCCCCATCACAGGGAACTGCAAGAGAACAAAATGATATAATTAGATTAACTAGCAGGAAAAGCTTTCTGACAGCAAGTCCTGTCAATTCAGCAGTGGGTACTTATATTCATTTAATCATTGAGCCATGCATTTAATAATTTAATAAGCAGAACCACCCACCCATACAATCATTCAACCACTCAACTATCCAGCCTATTTCAGTTCAAATGTTGCCACCCCAGACAGGTTTTCCTGAGAATCCAACAACGCAAGAATCCAGTTTCCCAATCACCCAATTAATCAGCCACCCAACAGTCCAATTACCCAACCATCCAGTCTCCAATCCACTCACAGCCTAACCACCAGCCACCAGTCATCCAATCATCCAATTAACCAACCATTCACTCACTTAGCCATCCAGTCACTCAAAAAAAAACAAAAAAAGCCCAGTCAACCAATCATCCAACCATCTAACCATCCAATATTCCAACCACCCAACCATCCAGTCTTTTAGCCACCAGTCACCCAATCATCCAATCATCCAACTACCAGTCACTCAACAACCTGGTTAATTTATCACCCAGATATCTAACCACCCAACCACCTAACCACCCAGTCACCCAACCATCAAACTACCAAACCTCCCAACCACCCTATCTCCCAACCACAGAACATTCAGATACCTAGCTACCCAATGATCCAACCGTCCAACCACCCAAACATTCAGCCACCAAACCCATACAATTATCCAGCCACCCAACTACAAAACCACCCAACTGCACAACCATCCAATCACTCAATCATCTGACCACTCAGACACCCAGCCACTCACCCACCCAACCACTCAACTAACCAACTTTTATAATGGGTCAACTTTTATAGTGGATCCACTCCTCGACATATCCTGCTCCATTTCATTTCAAGCATTGTCTCCCCTGACAAGTCTTCCCTCAGAGTCCAATGAAAAGAATTATACCAAATCACAGTCATAGTGCCCCATCATATTATCATGATAGCACTTATCACTATTTTTATTATTCCTTTCTTCCTCTGCTTAGAATGTAAGTCCCATGGGAGCAGCAAATTTGCCTATCTTACTTATTGCCGTTTTCTTCATTCCTATCATCTGTGCCTGGAATAGCCTGTCTTTAAGAAAAATCTGTTGAATAACTGTATGACTGCTTTTTTGTGTGTCCAGTTGTGTGATAAAAAAGAGTAGAACACATAGTATTTGACTCTTACATTAATACACCCAGGGGGTCTACCTCCTACAACTATAGGAAAACTCATATAGTGAAATCAGGATCTATTTCCTGTGATCAAATTTGTCCACAGAACTCTGGGGAATGGTGTATGGATATGATCATACTGAGGAATCAAAGATTCCTGGAGGAGTAATTATTAAGGAGTATGGGACATGGTCAGGTAGAACAGATAAATGAGAGAACTACATGGGGCTGGCTCTTTGGTGTAGTGGGTAAAACCACTGCCTGCAGTACTGGCATCCCAAATGGGTGCTGATTCAAATCCTGGCTGCTCCACTTCTGATCCAGCTCTCTATTATGGGCTAGGAAAGCAGTAGAACATGGCTCAGGACCTTGGGCCCCTGCACCTCTGTGGGAGACCCAGGGGAAGCTCCTGGATCCTGGCTTTGGATTGGCCCAGCTCTGGCAGTTGCTGCCACTTGGGGAGTGAACCAGCAGATAGAAGACTTCTCTCTCTCTCTTTCTTTCTCTCTCTCTCTCTCTCTCTTTCTGTCTGCCTCTGCCTCTCTGTAACTCTTTCAAGTAAAATAAATAAATCTTTAAAAAACAAAGTGAAAGAACTACAAACTGGACAGAGGAAACACACACCAGGCTTGCACCTCTCACCTTGTATACACTGCATTAAAATTTTAAAATGAGTGAGTGCTTGAATATAAAAAGGTGGCCATGGAAGAGAGGACAAGCCACAAAGTAATGTCAGATATTGCTAGATAGTATGAGTAACTCAAGGAGCAGAGGACCCTAAGTTGAGGTGCATGGTTATATTTGAAGTAGTGGATGATATTCTGGATTTTGAGTCAAGAGTTGAAACCATAAGTGGTTGTAGGGCTAAGTACAGTCAGTCCAGCCAACTGGCACATGTAGCTATGTGTTCCTTATTGTTGACATCTTCTAGGTGCTGTGCAGGACACTGAGAAATTCAAGAAGAGTCTTGGGAGGGGTGGATGAAAAATCTCAGAACAGATGGTTGGCATATTCAGTCAACACTCTCATTCATGGTGTCCACAGTATCTCAGGCACAGATGGAAACTTTTAGCTTAATAGCTTAATTCTCTGATCAGCTTACTGTTAGTTCAGTCATAGGTCCTCAAGTTTGTGTATAACTATAATAATATTTTTCTTATCATCTCTCTGTTCTCCTCCCTTCATCTATGAATTTGGTGTAAAGAATAGCATGCAGGATTTGAAAGTAGGTGAACTGGATAGCACCCATGAATTCACTTCTTTCTGTGTGACCTTGGATAAACTCTGGATTTGAAGAGCCTCCAATTCCTTGTTCCATCATATCATATAATGGGAACAATAATAGTCAATTTTTTCTTACAAGATGGTTGTAAAGGTTATGTTGACCCACTGCCTGGGAAAGTGGCTATTACATTAACTGAAAACAGAAAGAAGGCCTGACCTGAATGATTGAGAACTTACTCTGTAGTGTAAGTTCCCTCCCTCTCCTCATCAGAAAATAATTTTGTAACTACAAAGTGCTGGACAAACAAGGTTGAGGGTACTGAAGCTTATATCAAGAAAGAAGGCATCCAGAGAGCATAGAGCCAGTTCAAATGAACTCATATTCCAAATCCTGATGACCTGCTGCCCACGAAGATGTGGCCGCAAAACTGCTCTCTGTAATTAAGATGGCAGCCAACAGGAAACATATGCAGCAGACAACACCTATCATAGAAGTTCCTGTATGGAGAGCCCAGAGACCTTGGTTAGCTGTAGGATGAAGATGAGGTGACAATGTGGTGAAGCCACCAGAGCTATTGTCAGATTGATTTGCATAACAGACTGTCAAACAATGGAAGCAGCAGTCTTTTCAACTCTGTACTAGTCAGGTCAACGTGGAAGAAGAAGAAAGTTCCGTCCTTGTGCACTGATAAATGGTGTCACGACAAGGAAGATGAGGATGAAGAAGAGGCTCTAGGAACGATCTTAGGTTAGAGTTGCTGAGGGACTGGGAGATATTTATCTGGGAAAGATGTGATAGAGACACAGTAGTGCAATAGTAGTCTTCAAACATTTGGTAAAGAGAGACCAGTATTCTGAGTTACTGCAGAGAACAGAAATGAGATTAATTCGTGAAAATGAGCAGGATTAAGGAAGCAGATTTCAGCTGAATATGAAGACCAGTGACACAGTTGAATTCTACTATGGCATAATACATTGCTTTGCCAAGTTGTGGCTCCCATGCTGCTGGGAGGATTGTGTGGAGGCCTCACGATGCCTCCCACAGTTGCCGCATGAATATGTATGGGTAGTGTCCAATGGTGAGGGTGAAATTGGCTAATGCTTGACTCAAAAAAAAAATTAAGACTCATCTCCCAAACTTTACAGACATTATTTAGTGCACAGCCATGCAGATCATATTCAGTGTCAGGGCCTCAAGACACCTGGATCCATGATGGCCAATAAAAATAGCCACAAATTATTGTGCCCATTCCCTGCTAGGCATTTTAAATGCACTTTCATTTTCTAGTTTGTAGCTGATTAGAATCTAAAAAACATCTAGAGGTAAAGAGGCAGAACAGACAAAGCATGGGCTTTGACATCAAATGAACTAGCTTGCTTTTGCATCTCTTGGGTTTTGCTCATGTTAGCAGGATGATTCCAGGCAAATGACTTAATCTTTGTGAATCCCAGTTTCCTCAACTGTTTAATAGTGATAAAAATTCCTGCCCAATAAGGTTTTGAATATTAGATGAAATGGATGCACCATAAAGTAGGCATTCAATGTTCTTTTTCTCTGAGAGGAAACAATAGCTCTGCACTCATGGTAACTGTTCCCACACAGCCCGCCCTGGAGTTTACAGATTAAGTTATTTTTCTGGGGCTCCTAGGCAGTGAGTGTGGCCAGTTCACGCCAGATTCTCCATGATGCTGTGCACACGTTAGCTTCTCACTGACTCCTTGTGCTCTCTTCCTTTTCTCTTTGCCATTCAAATCCTGGGTTCCAAACTGAGACACCCTTGAACTTTTTCCTAGGCAAGTCCAGGGGCAAGCTCCTCTTAAATGACAGAGCAATTTTCCCTCAGGAAACTTTAACCTGGAGTATATTGTCACCAGGGGCCATCCTGTCCCTGCCTTGGTGTTCTTAATGCCCATTTGCAGAACACAAATGGCACAGAGCTGTCAGAGAGGGAAGAACATTGAGTATGGCAGGCACTTTCCTCCCAGGGCCAAATTCTCACAAAGTCTGTCCAGGAAGACAGCATGTTTATGAACAGTTTTTGCTTTCTTAGCTCCATGAAAACAAACAGCAAACAAACTACTGGGATTATGTTTAAAACAAAGTGTTTCCACTAGGAAACTGTAAAGGAAAACAAAGCACATGCACAGTTTGCTTCTTTTAAGTGTAGCAGGGTGCTCCTACCGAGGGTGATCTGGGTCTGGGGGAACTCAGTGACCCTCCCCATTGCCGTCCTCTACCCTTACACCAGCTCCTTTAGGCACCTGCAGGTGTGACCGACCTGGGGGGACATGGAGAGAAGACATGTGGCTCAGAGAGAATGGCCCCGAGGACCAGTCAGCTCTGAAACTCCTCCACTCCTCAGCAGAGTGAGGATGTGTGCAGAATTTGCAAAGGGATTTGGACACTCATCGCATGCGTTTTGACCAGGTGAGAAGTCTGGTCATTGCAAAAAGAACTGTCTCTATAAAATTCCATCTCTCTCTGTTGAGTGAAATGCATAGAACTGTATCCCTCATTTCTCGAATATCTTCCCAGATGGCCCCAGGAGCTTTTTTCCCTTCTGAAATTTCTTTTTGGTTTTCAGACAGCCCTGATGAATATTTTAGCTTGATTTCACAGGGTAAAAATGTCGTTGGGAAGCAAGAAAGCCTCAGACTGTGATTTTATGCCGCCCTGATTATCTCTGACACATCGAAGGGTTGTTCTGCTAAGGATCCAAGAAGATGAGGTGGTAAACATCAAGGAGTACCCCAGCCACACACATCCATGTGCAAATCCCCCAAGCATGCCCTTACACAGACACTTCCATGCCCATCTCCCCCAGGCATGCTCTTACACAGGCACTTGACTCAAGCTCCCTGCTCCACATGAGCTGGGAAAGGTAAGACCAGGCGCTCTGTGTCTCAGGAGTGACTTACAGTTCCGAGCATCCCTAGAGAGGATGTATATGCTCTGTGACTTACCGAAGAGCAGCAGGGAGATCCAGGGCAGCATGGAGCCTGTTCTGGCACACAGCAGAGCACACAGCTCAGTCTGCAGGCAGAGGTGAGGCTGTGGACCCAGGCCCAGGGCTGGTGATCCTCTGGCCTCTTTGGTGTCAGAGCTTGGTACTGTAACCAGAGGAAGTGGGGAAGAAATATGAAAAGCTCAAAATGGTATTTCCTTTCTGGCTGATTAGAGCAATTACATGAACGAATGCCCTTGAACATGAAGCATTGGAAGAGTCAGGTCAGTCACCAAGAAGCACTTTCTGACTCTCTGTGGCTTTACAAAGCTCACGCCAGGGAACCTGGATGGGACATGGCTATGAAACCTCCCCGGTAGAAAGACGAGAATTTGCTTGCCTGTGAGGTGGCATAGCCCTGGAAATGCTCCATCATCCACCCCCACTCTCAAGTGATTTCTGGTTTTCTGAGGCAAACCACAAGTTGACAAAATATTGCTAACACCTATAGTCGACAAAGGGCTCATACTCAGAATATAAGAATTTCTATAAGCCTGTAAGAAAAAGACAGGGGACCCACTAGAAAAATGGGCAGAATCATTAGAGAAGAACTTCACAAAAGCAGATCTCTAAATACCAATTAAATATAGGAAAATTAACTTGACATCATAAATCATAGTAAAAATGCAAATTTAAACTACAATGAGATATTACTACATCCCCATAAGAATGACCCAAACTATAAAGATAGACAGCTGAGCATTGGAGTTGAAGCAACTAGGATTCTTGGTGCATAAGTTGGTACATAAGTTGGGAACATAAGTTGGTACAACTACTTTGGAAAATGGTCTTCAGAATCTACTAAAGCTAAACCTATGGATATCTGATGAGTGAAAATGCATATTTATGAACATAAGAAACCATGTACAAGGGATTAGTGTTGTGGTGCAGTGGGCTAAGCTGAGGCTTGCCATACTGGCACCTCAAACTAGAGAGCCAGTTCAAGTCCCAGCTGCTCTGCCTCGGATCCAATTTCCTGCTAATGCTCCTGTAAAGGTGGCAGATCGTGGTTCAAGTGCTGGGCTCCTGCCACCCACTTGGGAGACCAGAACAGAGTTCCTGGTTCCTAGTTTTGGCGTGTACCAGACTTGGCTGGTGTGGCCATTTGTGGAGTGAGCCAGTGAATGGGGGAACTTTTCTCTCTCTCTCCTCTCTCTCTTTGTATCTCTCTCTCTCTCTCTCTCTCTCTGTCATTCTGCCTTGAAAATTGGTAAAAAAAAGTCTTAAGAAACCAAATACAAGTGTCACAGCAGGATCATTTTTAATGGGTAAGAACTGGAAACCATTCCTCACAGACCACTTTCCCATTTTCTTTGAGGACAGAATGTGGGAATTTAAGGTGAAACATGGAGGAGCTGAGTAAAACACGAGGAAGCACTTTCTGACAGTAAGATTTTCCCCAGACATTTTTCAATAAGTCCTATATAGTATGAAAAGAATTTGATGTATGTATATGCTGCTGAAGCTGGGATGGAGAGAGTGAATTTTCTGTTTTCTTGCCCTGTATTCTCTGACTCAGTGGACATGGAAACCAATCTGACACAGTCAAGCAATTCTCTTGTGACTCAATTGCTCAGGAGAAAGGTAAAAGCAATAAGGAACTAAAGTCTGAAATGGCTATCTTGCCCACTCACCTAAAGAGGTTGGCAATTATATACTTTCCTCAGTTGTTCTCTTTCCAACGAATCTCCTGGTCTGAGTTACCTCCAGTTTTGTTCAGCTGTTGGTGCAGTAGATGGGCCAGAGACGCTGCAGGGCAGCAGCTGGGGTAGGAGACGAAAGAGGGTATCACAAACTATCACAAACGGTCCAGCTTGCAAATGCCTGTGGCGGTTTTCACACAGAGCAGCTGTGGCCTCTGTGCCCACCCGTTTCTACTCTCACTGGGTTCAGCAGCGTGGGGGTGTGAATTGTGCTCTGCCTTGGTGCTCTACCCCTGCAGGGTGAGATGTTGCACCTTCAGAGGTGGGAGTGAAACTGGCTTTCTGAGCTGAGCTGGCTGCGCATCGTTCCTTTGGGGATGACAGTGGCCCTAAAGTAGCAGCTGCAGGGCTGCTGCCCAGGTAAGGAATCTTCCAGGAGTCAGGCTGACCTGGAACCTAAGTAGGAAAGGCTTAGGGGAGGAATCAAAATCCATAGTGAGCCATAACAATACGAATGCTCTAAGGAAATCATGGGGCTAACAGGAGGTGTAAGGATTCTTATCAGAACCCCCGATGTCCAGGTGCGTTCATTACTCAGGGTCAGGGTCAGTTTCAGGGCAGCAGCGATAAGGAACATTGGCTGCTGTGGAATGGAAGAAGTCAGTCTGATCCCCAGGAGGTGAGAGGAAGCAGGAAAGCTGACACAGACGCAGCATCATGCTGGGCTCAAACCAGCCACTTGAACTTGATCCTTGCTCTGGAAGACCTTAGCTACATTTTAAAAACTCTTTGTGCCTCAGGACCATTCTCTCTAAAGCAGACAAAAATTATACCTGCATCATGGGGTTGTTATGGAGGTCAAATGTGATAATCTGAGAAGTGCATAGACAGTACTTTGGGTAATGATGGAAGTGTTCTTTGGACTGCCCAGTTCAGTAGCTTCTAGCTGCAGGTAGGTACAAGGCACTTGAAATTTTTTTAAAATTTATTTGACAGGTAGAGTTATAGACAGTGAGAGAGAGAGAGAGAGAGAGAGAGAGAGGCAGACAGACAGAGAGAAAGGTCTTCCTTCTGTTGGTTCACTCCCCAAATAGCCACCACGGCCAGTGCTGCGCCGATCCAAAGCCAGGAGCCAGGTGCTTTTTCCTTGTCTCCCATGCGGGTGCAGGAGCCCAAGCACTTGGGCCACCCTCCACTGCCTTCCCAGGCCACAGCAGAGAGCTGGACTGGAAGAGGAGCAGCAGGGACTAGAACCCCGCGCCCATATGACACCGGCCCCATAGGCACTTGACATTGACTAGAGATACTAGGTAGGAAGCTAGACATTAGCCTATGTGTGTGACAGGGCCCCAAAGAAAACAAAGTACCTGCGGAAAGGAACGTAGCAGCCTCTTGCAGCCTCAGAAGCACATCTTGGAAGCAGCCCAGTATTTTACACTACAAAGTCCTGCCCATACCCCAGTAACTTTATAGGTGGTCCCGGACTTCACGCAGGGAAAGCACCCTAGGAGAATCCTCTCTGCTCAGCACCCAGTCTGATGACATTGGGTAATAAAACCTTGGGAGAAATTTTACCTATTTCATACACAACAAACCTTTGTCCAAAAGAGGGAGGGGGGAAGGAGAAATGATGGGAAGAAGTGGACCCCACACCCTTGAAAACCTCCCATCTAAATGTAAACTTGGCACTGTCTCTCCTTGCATCTGCAGAGGTGCCCATCTATTCTGATGGATGCCCTACCCCATGAAACCTTGCTACCTTGCTTACCACCACTATCTCAGTGCCTAATTCTTTCTTGCACAAAGACAAGGACCTCTGTTCCAGATATCTCTAATAGAGACCGAGGAGCTGAAGTCCTAATGGCTTTTATTTTAGTTGAAATTTAAAGAACTCCATGTGGGAACTGGGATTGTGGTGTAGCAGGTAAAGCCATCACCTGCAAAACCAGCATCCCATATGAGTGCCAGTTTGAGTCCTGACTGCTCAGCTTTCAATCCAGCTCCCTGCTAATGGCCTGGGAAAGCAATGGAAGATGACTCAAGTGCTTGGGCCCTTCACCCATGTGGGAGACAAGGAGGAAGTTCCTGGCTCCTGGCTTCAGCCTGGCCCAGCACTGGCTGTTGCAGTCAGCTGGGAAGTGAACCAGCATATAGAAGATCTTTCTCTCTCTGCCTCTCTCTCTTTGCCTTTTCTTTTCTCCCTCTGTTACCCTGACTTACAAATATATATATATATTTATTTAAAAGGTTTATTTTATTTATTTGAAAGTCAGAGGTGCACAGATAGAGAAGGAGTGGCAGAGAGAGAGAGAGAGGTCTGTCCACTGGTTCACTCCCCAGCTGGCCGCAAGTGCCGGAGCTGCGCTGATCCAAAGTCAGGAGCCAGGAGCCTCCTCCAGGTCTCCCATGCACGTTCAGGGGCCAAAGGACTTGGGCAATCTTCTACTGCTTTCCCAGGCCGTAGCAGAGGGCTGGATCAGAAGCGGAGCAGCTGGGACTCAAACCGGCACCCATATGGGATGCTGGCACGGCAGGCAGCAGCTTTATATGCTACACCACAGTGCTGGCCCCAATATATCTTTTTTAAAAGAGCTCCATGTGGCAAATGGCTTGCTTGTAGAACATCCCAGGCTTGGAGCCATGGTGGGGAGGTAGGAAGTGCCTGGTGAAGGTCAGTTCCCTTTACAAAGACGCTGATCCAGGGAGCCCTGAGCCTCCAGAACCTTCCTCCCAACCTGAGCTTTAATTCCCGAGACCCAGAAGGATGCAGTAATTTGTGCAAAGGCATTGATCTCTACAGTCAGCCAGGACTAGCGCCACATCCCTAACTAGAACTAGAGTCTCAATGTTAGACCTATCCGAAAGAGCCTTTAACTCAGGACATGAGCTGCAAGACCAGGAGTAGGATGAAGAGAAGGTGGAGCCAGCCTGGGAATGAAGCTCTGGGCCAGGCTCACGTGGTAGGAAACTATGCAGCATCCAGTTTCCACCTTCAATCCTCACCCCCCCCCGCCGCCCCCTCCCTTCCTTCTAAGAAGACAAAGAGTAGGGATTCTTCAAAGGGAAGACTTCCTTTGTGTCAAGTCAATAGCGACCTCTTGTGGCTATGAGGACAGGAGTGCCCTAAGGAGGGAATCTTTAACAGTGAATGGGCATTCTTGACTTCATCCACTCACCTCACCCATCCTTCCATCAATCCATCCATCCCCCATCCTGTCCACCCAGCCACTCATCTTTCCTTCCGTCTACCCATTCATCCTCCGTTATCCTCCATCCCATCCACTCTTCAGTTTTTTCTCTGTGTTAGCTCTTGTACAATGCTTCGTCTATCCCTGACTCCATGAGATCAGAAAGAATGAGGCATAGTATACTCGGGTACAGTCTTTATCCTTATTTTCAAAAAAGATTTATTTATTAATTTTACAGGGAGAGAGATAGAGAGAGGAATAAAGATACAGTTGAGAGAGAGAGAGAGAAAGAGAGAGAGAGAGAGAAAGGGAAAGAGCATTTCCATGTACTGGTTCACTCTCCCCAAATGACTGCAACAGCCAGGGCTGGGCCAGGCTGGAGGCAGGTATCCCAAGTACTTGTCAGGGGGCAGAGCACTGTGTCATCTTCTGCTGTTCTCAGATGCATTAACAGAGAGCTGGATCAGAAGAGCAGCTAGAACTTGAACTGGTGCTCTGGTATGGGATGTCGGCATTGCAAACAGCAGCTTACCCACTGTGCCACAGTGCCGGAATCTCTTTGTGTTCCTTAAAGCATTTTCTCCCATGTCTCCACTATTCTGTTTATCATATTGTATTATATTTATTTTATTGTCTTTTGCTACTTCCAGTCTGTGATCTCATCAAAGTCAAGGACTGAATCTAATTCATATTTGTGTTCCTGGCCTACCACAGTATGAGTTCAAGATAAACCAAGGTACTTGTATGATTTTTAATTCTGGAGTCAGAAGCATATGGGTCATAATCCTGATTATACTGCTTACTAGGTGGCAAACTTGGGGCCATTACTTAATCTCGTAAAGCTTCAGCATTTAAATTTTTGGTAAGAATGACATCCTAAAAATATTTCTAGTATTATACTTTTGCACACATAGTATCTTGAACATTCACCTCTTCACAAGAAATTAGATTATTATATGTCTTTCTAGAAATCTTACACTAGCAAGGCTATATCACCCTTTTCTCTCTCATAAATGCAATCAGTCTCAACCAGATCTTTCCCATAGAAGTTTCTGAAAGGCTCAAGTCCTTTTCATTATCAAAACCAAGCCTAACCAACCCAACAACCCTTCCCTTGGTTCTACACCCACCATGAGCTCCCTCTCACAGTCTACTTGAAAGCGTGGTCTATGGCAGATCTTACCAGCTTGTGCTCTGAGACACACTGGTGTGCTTCAGACAGCTACATGATCCTCAGCCTCAGAGAAGCGGGGTAGAGCCATCTTTGCAGCTGGAGGCATCCTTGCTCAATTACCCATTCTATTTCAGCACCATGTTCTGTGTGTGCCGCAAAGCAAACATGTTTAGGAACCGTGGATGAGTGTTTGTTAGCCTCTCACTCAACTCAGCCACTCTGATGTGGCTTCGGCCTCTTTCCCGTCTCCAGCACACCCTAGGGTTTCCGTCCTCACCTTGTCTGAGTGCACGCTAACATCAGTATCACTGATTATCTCCTCCTTTAAATGCACTCCCCTTCTAGTTTTCCCTCCCCTGTCTCCTGGTACCTTCCTGCCACACTCATCTGCAGGCTCTGCCCCCTGCCGGTGGTGCTCTGAAGGACAGCTATAGACCCAGTCCCAGGCCCTTTTCTCTTCGCTTTCCGTACCCTCTCACTTAGCAATCTCACTTGTGCCTGTGGTCTAAGTGACCACTGTAACCTACTGCATCTCAGACCTGCTTTCCTTGCCCAAGCCACAGCCCTGGGTTTCAGATACGCCCATCCAGAGGCTTACTTGAGAGCTCCACTTAGAGGTCGTGGAGGCTCGAAACTCAGTCTGCCAAGACTGGACTCAGCCTCTGCCTCCCAACCTGGTCCCCTTCTGGTGTTGCCTTGTGTGAGCCGAAAGGACCAGTCACTGATACATCATAAGCCTGAGTGTCATGACTGATTTGCCCCCAAATACAAGTAAGCCCAGTGAAAACATCCCCATTAACATGACCCTCTGTATAGTAGGTGTTGTATTGTGGATATGTGGATGTGTGTCTGCTCTTTGTATTTCTGTTTTTTTTTTTTTTTTCCAAATCTCCCCACTGCTTACTCTTACTGTCAGTCTGGCACATCCTAGTTGCATCTTAGATTCTGAGCTGTAGTATGCTCCCTGGAGAAATTCGTTCCTTACCTAGGCAGAACCAGGTGCACATACAACCCCTGTCTTAGCAGTTGGCATTTTCACTCTGAATGATAATTTCTTCCGCAAACATCGCCCCACAGGACTGCACGCCCCCGGAGGGCAAGGACCGTGTTTGTCTTGTTCTTTGCTTAGCTCAGTGTCTAACATAGAGTGTATTCATTGCATACCTGTGATAAAGCTCCCGCTCTTGCGCAGTGACAGTCAGTGAGACAGTTGCTGAACTGCGGTCTCCCAGCCTCCTGTGGTCCTCTCGCCCTCGCATCCATGACGTGAGATGCCTGTACCAGAGTGTAGTTGCTTAACTCTGAGCTAGCCTAGTATCCAAATACCTCACTACTTTAATACTTTCCTTAACTAGTTTCTTCGAAGGACAATTCCTTTGAGTCACAACTCCACGTTCCATCTCTATCTCCTTACTTTCAATTTTATACACACTCATTACATTCCTCCTGGCATGTGCTTTCCTAGGTAGCAGGTCGGACTTTCCTTAGTGGGCTACACACAGGACACCCTTGACTGACAGAAGCAGCCTTAGAAGCTAAGGATGGGGCTATTGTAAAGGTTCATAACTGTTAAACCTTGCTGGATTATAATTGTGGTCAAAATACAACATCACTTTTATGAAGGTACTTCAAGAAGTTCATAGTGAAATGTAATGAAAAGACAAAAATATAAATATGAACTTTATTTCTCAACATAATCTCCCTCAGGTTCGTGACACTTTTTTTTTTGACAGGCAGAGTGGACAGTGAAAGAGACAGAGAGAAAGGTCTTCCTTTTCCATTGGTTCACCCTCCAATGGCCGCTGCAGCTGGCGAACCGCGCTGATCTGAAGCCAGGAGCCAGGTGCTTCTCCTGGTTTCCCATGTGGGTGCAGGGCCCAAGGACTTGGACTATCCTTCACTGCCTTCCCAGGCCACAGCAGAGAGCTGGACTGGAAGAGGAGCAACCAGGACAGAATCTGGCGCCCCGACCGGGACTAGAACCTAGGGTGCCAGTGCCGCAGGTGGAGGATTCGCCTATTGAGCCACGGTGCCGGCCTGTGACACTTTTGTAAGCAATGGTATTAGCCATTAAGTTAGCCACAAAGAACTGAAGGGGGCAGGCATTGGCATAGCAGTTATGATGCCTCTTGGGATGCCGGCATCCCATATTGAGTGGAATTCCTGGTTTGAGTCCCAGCTCCTCTGCTTATGATTCAACTCCCTGATAATATAACTCTTAAACAGCAGATGATGGCTCAAGTACTTGAGTCCCTGACAACAGGAGATCCTGAGGGAGTTCTAGGCTCCTGGCTTCAACCTGGTCAGCCCCAGCCATTCTGGCCATTTAGGGAGTGAACCAACAGATGGAAGATTTTTCTTTTTGTAACTGCCTTTCAAATAAAATCTTTTTTGAAAAAGAGAGATTATGGAATTGTGCCATGGAAGGGGCTGAAAGCTGCCGGAGGCTTACTCTTCTCTGGGGATTGAAGAAGAAAAGCATGTATAATTAAGCGACAAATTGGATTTTTTTGGCTTTTGTGTTTATCATTGTCAAATATAATCTGTTTCATGCATTTATGCAGAATGCATAAGAGAGGTCAGATTTAATTTTCTTCAGTTTGCTTATTTTCCCCTCCAGTTCCCTGGGTAGATGCAGAACCCAGATGGAAACTGGGAGACTTGTGCATTTGTGGGAGATGGTGGTTAAGGGCTTAGTGTCCTGGGCCCTGGGAGTTAGACACCCATGGGCAAGTACAAAATAAAAGGAGGTAATGAGATATCTTGGAAAGAGCTCGGGATTTGGAGTCAGAGCAGAGCCCTGGCTGAGCTGAAGGAAGTCGCCCACTGTGCATTCCATTCTTGTTCCTCTGCTCAGGGTACTTCCTGCGTGCACTCCCTCCACTTTCCCTACTGCATTCGTTCCCTGGGCACGCGGACATGCATCACCTAAAACAGGAGGAACGTCTCCCTTGCCTCATGCGTCCCTGTGGGTTTCCACTCTGTCTCTCCTCCCTCCACACCCCAGCTTCTCAAATGACTCACTGACACCATCTCCTCTTCTGCACTCTCCTCACTCCCCAACATGGATGGTCGGGTCTCGGCTTCCACCACTCCACTGAAATGCTTTTGTCAAACTCACAAAGACTGCGGTTAGCTCCAAACGGTGGTTCCCTACTCTCCGCTTATTTGGCTGCTCAGTGGCGGTTTCGTCAGCTGAACACTGCTTCCCCGTGGAAATGTTTTTCTTTCTTGGCATCCAGTGCATTCACTCCTGCTTTTGCTCTTGCCTGGTTGGCCACACGTGTCTGCTTGTTGGATCCTTTTTTCCCTGACACACAAGCAGGGATACTCAAAATTTAGTCTTGGGCCCCTTCTCGTCTCTTCCTTTAACATTTTTTTTTTTTTTGATAGGCAGAGTTAGACAGTGAGAGAGACAGAGAGAAAGGTCTTCCTTCTGTTGGTTCACCTCCCAAATGGCCGCTACGGCTTGTGTGCACCGCCGATCCGAAGCCAGGAGCCAGGTGCTTCTCCTGGTCTCCCATGCTGGTGCAGGGCCCAAGCACTTGGGCTATCCTCCACTGCCTTCCCAGGGCCACAGCAGAGAGCTGGACTGGAAGAGGAGCAACTGGGACAGAATCCGGTGCCCCAACTGGGACTAGAACCCAGGGTGCCGGCGCCGCAGGCGGAGGATTAGCCAAGTGAGCCGCTGCGTTGGCCAACTTTGACATTTTAAAAATGCATTTATTTGAGAGGCAGAGAAACAGAGGATAGAAAAAAAAGAAAGACAAAGAGAGAGAGAGAGAGAGAGCTCCCTAAATGCCTGCAACAACCTGGGCTAGGCCAGGCCAGTGCTAGGAGCCTGGAATTCCATCTGGGTCTCCCATGTGATTAGCAGGGACCCAACTAATTGAGCCATCACCTCCTGACTCCCACGGCACACATTGGCATGAAGCTGGAGTGCGGAGGCAGAGCTGGGTGTGGAAGGCCGCTACTGTGATGCGGGACATGGGCTTATTAACTGGTGTCTCATGTGCTAGGTCAAATGCCCAAACCAGGGACTGTAAACAATACGCTGGGGCACTCAGGCTTACACCTCTGCACCTACCCCCGACCTGTCCCATGGGCTTAGATCTGAAGATGGTTGCTGTCTCTTCTCCACTTCTCCACTTAGGTGGTTAACAGACATCTTTAACTCCTCCTCCCTCTCCTCCCTCCTGGGAACAAGCCAAGGCACAGTCTTTTTCACTGTCCCTGCCCTCCCCCACTGGTTTCCTCATCGCAGACAGAAACCTCAGCGTCTTGCTCACATCTCACCCAGCACCAGGCTCTAGCTGTTCGGGTTCAGAATACACGCTGGGTCCACCTCGTTCTTTCCACCCCTCCCGCCTCCATGACCAGGAAGCTCCCCCACATTCTGACCTACATTAATAAAGGCCTCTTAGTTTATCTCTGTGCTTGTCCTTTGTTTTCTGTCTCATGTGCAGACAGTGATTACACAGCGCTTACACTCCCTGCCTTAACGCTCCCCATCCATGCGGGGCCCCGCCTCTCTCTCCGGCTGTGCTCAGGTTGTGCCCCCTCCTACCATGTTCTGGCTGGGCTTCTGGCTTGGCTCCTCCTTCTGCACCTGCACTTGCTCTTCCCCTACCCACCATCTCCTTCTACTCTTCTTAAAAGTGAACAAGCAAATGATACACACACGCACACATACACACAGACATAATTACACAGTCACAAAAGCATAGCAAGTAATGTAAGAAGCACCCCGGTGCCCACAACCCTGCACTATTTACAGTTTCTGTCCTATTTGCTTCAGGTTTTGTTTTCCTTAGAGACACAAATAGCACAAAAGGAGGGGACCCCTGTGTTCTCCTCCCCGGAGTGACCCCTCCCTTGGGAACTTATCCTTTCCCTGTCTGTTTCACAAGGGCCTGCCCCTCAACACTACCTGGCATTGTTTGCACTCTTTACAGTTCTATGTCCCTGGCTCACCGCAGCAGGTCCCTGCCGCCCAGTCTCTCCCTGTGCAAGGTTCGTGCTGAGGATCTGCACTGACAGGTGCGTTCTCCCAGCACTCAGTTGCACTGTGGGTAGTATTTCATTGGCTACAGTTGCCCAACTTTATTTGTCTATCCTCCTAAGGATGGATAATGATGTCATTTGCTATTTTTGGTCTCCAGAAAAAGCACTGCCAAGAACATGTGTGCTTGTTTCTTTGGGCACACAGTTGAGATTTTTGCTAGGGTAAAAACCTTAAAAACAGAATTTCTGAATAACAGACCATGTGCCTCCTCAACTTCACTAGACAGTCCTGGATTGCTCCTCAAGCTGTTTGAACAAATTTTAAACCTCAGCGTGGGCGAGTTTCCTGGAAGGCCTCATTCGCCCCGGTGGAGCTGCTGAGCTGGACAGGGCCGCCAGGGGACGCCGTGAATCTCGCTGGAACGCAGGGCAGGCAGCAGGGGCTGGGCCCTACTCATTTTTCCTCTTTGGTCCAGGGGCTCTGCGGGTGGATGTGGGGGATCCTAGAGACACCTCTGGGGCATGGTCCAACCCCTAGGTCACAGGGAGATGGAGTCTTAATCCTCTTATTTAACTCTCTTCTAAAATCTGAAAGCAATACATAACAAAAACTTCTGAACTAAAACTAAAACACAAACACAAAGCGGCACATTGTTAAGACAACATCTATATGCTTAACATCCAAAGTGTACAGGTCTGATATTTTAACATCTTTATTTGCATGAGTTATTTTTGTTAGGAAATGAAGAATTCGAATTAAACCGATAGCTCTCCTTCCCTGCCTCCCCCCTCCTTTCCTTCTAGGAGGCTGCTGCGACTCTGAGTTTGGTGCCTGTACAAACCATTTATTTTTATGACATATGTATGTATCCATAAATGATTTATACTAGTGTTTGTTTTTATTCACACAAATAATATTCTGCAAATGCTTTTCCTGCCCATAGAACATCATTTCCAAACTATTCCTGTGTTGATGCTGGTGTCTCCAACCCAGTGTTTTCCCATTCTTTCAAAGGTGTACTTTTTTAAACCTTTAAAAATATTTATTAATTTTTTATGTACTTGAAAGGCCAAAGGAAGGCAGAAGGGAAGATGGGAAAGAGGGAGAGAGAATCTTACATCTGCTAGTTGACTCCCCAAATGCCATCATCAGCCAGGTTGGCACCTGGTCAAAGCCAGGAGCCTGGAACTCCATCAAGTTCTCCCATATAGGTGGCGGGGACCATGCACTTGAGCCATTATTTGGTGCCTCCCAGGGTACACATTATCAGGAAGATGGATCAGAAGCAGAGGAGCCAGGACTGGAACAAACTCTGGTATGGGATGCAGGCATCTGAAGCAGTGGATTACTTCTCTGCACCACGCCTGCCCCTGAGAGGTGCACTTTTAGATTACTGTCAGTTGTTGGCTATTTAAATGATGCTGTATATACACTCACAGGGGTAGAGATTTTTATCTTTTTGATACTCACCTGAAGTTCTCTGACTTTCTTGCAATAGAAATAGTGAAGAGGCCAACATGAAACCCAGACAAAGTTTCCTGGGGGCCTGTGGTGAGCACAAGGGAGGCAGCAGGGTGGGAAGAGTTTCTACCAACTGGCTCCCCAGGG
Source organism: Oryctolagus cuniculus (assembly GCF_964237555.1). Taxonomy (NCBI): domain Eukaryota; kingdom Metazoa; phylum Chordata; class Mammalia; order Lagomorpha; family Leporidae; genus Oryctolagus; species Oryctolagus cuniculus. Next base: position 39,159,720 of record NC_091438.1, read on the forward strand.
GGAGCTGAAGAGGGATTTTATTGAGTTTGGGAGGCGTGGCTGCACCCTCTGTCTCTGGCTCATCCCCTCAGTTTGGTTTGCACCTGGCTTGGTGTTCTGTGCAGCTGCTCTTTTGCAGCATATCACATGTTCAAAATGGCAGTGTTGCTCACTACCCACACCCCACGAAGGTCACATGGGAGTCACATGGTGCATGCAGGTTAGTTAGGGAAGTCCCTAACAAGGCAGTAGCGGGTCTTTTGCGGGGTCTTTTGTGGTCAGAGTCTGGACACTCCTCACTCTTGATTGGTTTGGAGCTGGAGATGGATACTTGGTCAGGTCAGGAGGTGGATGCTTGTCAGATCAGAAGAGGCTTGATTTAGCAAGTCCTGTTTCTATTCTGTCTCATTTCATACACCCTCAGTGTTTAGCCCCTGGAATTGTTCTGAGCACACAGTAGGTGCTTAGGAAATAAGTGCTGAGTTAACGAACCAGTGAATGGATTCACGCATGTCTCTAAAGGCGGAATTTGTCTATATGTATTCATATATGTATGAAGTGGCTAGGTTTTTGGGTGGATTCCTCATATCACTCTCCAAGGTTATCATACTAATTTCTATACTCATAGCAGTTTGAGAGTTTCCCATTTCCCCTTGGCCTTGACAGTTTTCATACTTTGAGTTTTGGGTTGTGTGTGTCCAGCCTTGTTGTGTTGATTTGTATCCCCCAAGCTCCTTTCTGATTTTCCTCACCTGGCTTTGCCATCGACTTCCTGTGTGGCTTCCAGGTAATCCAGAGCAAAAATGGGATTAGGATCACTCTCAAGGGAGCAGCCTGACTCTTGCATGACCTGGAATCCTCTGTGCTTTCTCCTCCTTTTCCCTGGGGGGATTTAAGTGCATATACAGATTCTGGACCCCCAGGACTGAACCGCACAGTGCGAGTACCCAGGGCCACCCTCCTTGCCTCGTCCCACCTTGGTCTCTGGAGGCCCCCACAAGGGGCAAGAAAGTGTTCCCTTGGTTCCCATGCAGGTTGGCTCTTCTGTAGGCCTCTAGCTTAAAAATCCAGCCAGGAGGGCCCCGAGGCGTGGGTGTTTTGGCGTTTGCAGCTGCCACGATTCCCCTGGGGATCCTGCATGCTCTTGGTGGTGGAGCTGTCTCTGGCGTTCCTAGCACTGCCCCTCTTTAGAACTGGGGCAACAAGCAGAAACACCAAGGTGCTGGACTGAGTGCAGCATCATGTGTCACTGCCTCCAAGGACATCAGAATCAAGTCAACTGTGGTTTGGCAACGGCCTAAGACTAAAGATAGGGTAGCAGTGAATCAGCCAGAGCAGGGGATGTGCAGGAGCCAGTGCACGCCACCCTCTGAAAGACATATTTCCAGCATGTTACGGATGGCACTCACTTGAGCTCCTTTCCCATTTGAAAAGCAGTTAAAAATCCTAACAGGCAAGCCCAGAGGGTGAGCACTCTAACTTAACAACCCTTTTACTTTCTTCTGCAAAGCATTAAAGTCATTAACTTGCAGCAAGCAGGAAAAGCAAGTTCTTACTTAACTCTTACCTCCTGAAAAGTCTTAAAAAATCAGCAGTGGTGAGATCTTGTCTCTCTTTGACAACATTAAACCAGAAAGCATTGCTCTGCTGCTAAGTAACAGGGCTGTTCTGTCTGGGTGATTCATGAAATATTGAATCCAGTGACATGTCCTCTACTCAGGAACCCGTGGCGATGCTACCCTAGTGATCGGGTATGAGCCTAGCCCTTTGGCATGAGTTTCTGCGGTCCTCAACCTAACCATGTGTTTTCTGCCACCCACTAGAGGAGCCCTGTAGGTCCTCTATGTCAGTCAGTTCCCCATATCTTTCCGTTTCCTCACTGACACCCACTCATCCTGTCCACTTCTCTGAGCCTCCTTATGTGGACTCGCACCCAACACATAACACTGCTATTTTAAATAACATCCAACATTTGTATAACCTTCTAGGCTACCCAGCCACACCTTCTATATCCTTTTGAAGGTTCAGCTTTTTGAATTTTACCAGACACACTTCTGTTTTCAATGACTGTGTGTATTACATATTTGTTAATTATATGTATCCATCTTTGCATTGACACTTAAGAGTGCCCATGTGGGGTCAGTGCTGCGGCACAGTGGGTTAGTGCTCTGGCCTTAAGCACCAGCATCCCATATGGGTGCCGGTTCAACACCCAGCTGCTGCACTTCTGATATGGCTCTCTGTTATGGCCTGGGAAAGCAGTGGAGGAGGGCCCAAGTCCGTGGAGTGGGAGACCCAGAAGAAGCTCCTGTATCCTGGCTTCAGATCAGCACAGCTCCAGCCATTGTGGCCAGTTGGGGAGTGAACCATCGGATGGAAGACCTCTCTCTATCTCTCTCTGCTTCTCCTCTTTGTGTAACTCTGACTTTCAAATAAATAAATAACATTAAAAAAGTGCACATGTGTTATGTGTTCCTCCACTACATAATCTACCTTCTAGATGTATTTTTCCTGGTGTGTTTGCCCACATGCAGACACTGAGGTAGGGGACAGCAAGTGAGTTAGTCACCATCTGTTTACTGAGCACCCATGTGCTAGGAATTGTGTTAGGTGTCAGAGGTATGGACACAGCACTTGGATTCTAGCAAGAGAGAATGACTAAGTGAACCTCTTCAGGCGAGCAAAGGCTTCCAAGTAGAAGGACAGCTCCCTTGTGCACATGTAGGGGACTTTTGGAAACCTTTCTCTGGGGAAGTGATGTTTAAACTGAGACCACTGGGGCTGGGGAGGGGTTAGGAGCTGGGCAAAGCATCCCAGGCAAAAGGGATAGCAGGGACCCAGACTGTTACATGGACAGAGTGCAGTAAAGGTTAGCTCAGCAGTCTGGGGCTTCCCAATCCCTGCACTTCCAAAGGTCTTCAGCATTGCCTTCTGGCTAGCTCTCAAGAGACATGCTCTGAGCCCTTGGAATATCCTGCCTCATAAGAGTGTCTTTGTGCACCTGAGACCTTGGCTAGGGCAGATAGTTTATGCTCATAGTTTAGGATGTGCCTGTTTTAATGTGCCCAGGCCACTTGCAGTTTGACCCCTGTTGGGGCTGCAGGCTGAGGATGCAGGGCCAGTCGTGCAAATATTGTGACTGACCCCTAGTGCAACTCAGGACACCAAGGCTCTGGGCACCATCCTTGGTTGGTGAAGGCATGTATGGTGGCACACGTTGTTGATGAAGAATTAAGTGCTGTCCATGAGACTCCACTGGGAGAGGGTACCTGGAAATGTGGGCCTGGCTGCTTCTGGCCTCTGCCCCATTTGAGCTCCTGCCTTTCTGATTTTAACCTGTGTCCTTTTACTGCAGTGAACTGTGAACAGGAGTGGATCAGATTTTCTGAGTTCTGTGAGTCCTTTTGGGGTGGTTTTGGGGATCCCCAGCACAGATGAAACTGAGAAAACAAAGGTGAGGGAGGGGAGCAGCTGAGGTGAGGGAGGGGAGGTAGGAAAGACGTGGGACCTCAGATCCTTACAGATCATGGTTAAGAATGGCTTGGCCTTTGGCATGATTCCAGGGTGGTCATTTTGTTAAATTCTATGCCGTGGCACTAGGCTGCACCCAGCATCAGCTACTTCCTTAAGAGTACCTGCAGAAAACACAGGACTCAATGTGTTTGCTAGGGGGTGGGAGACCCCAAAGGCACACAAAAACCTACTTAAGGGGTGAATGGTGTCACCTGTGGGATGGCTGCACTGACTGTCCCTTCCCATGAGGCGACCTTGGGTTTGGAGCAGTCACTGACTCAATGACTATTGGTAAAGATGACACACTGGTGTGTTTATTCTCAAACCTATGGGGAAAAAAATCCCAGAACTGTTTGCCATATGGAATGCCACATATTGAAAATTCAGAGGTGATACCACTAATTTGTTTCAGAGTCACATATTCGTGATGACAGAATAAGGGAAGGGAAAATAGAATGAGAGAGAGAGAGAGAGAGAGGGAGAGAGACGAGAGGAGAGGTTGAAGCCATTTAAGCAATTTATTGTCACAAAGACTCAGCTGTCAAGGTTGCAAGTAAGTTGTCAAGTCCAAGCATGGATGGGGGATCCAAGAATTTGTCAAACTTCTGCTTGCTAGGCGCAGCATGCCGCTTTCTCAAGAGCATGCCTTTAATGCACGTTGGCCAGAGAACATCCCTGAAGCAATGGGAGAAGGGCTTGGTGGCTCATTTCTAAAGCAAAAGAGGCCTACACTTTGGATGGTGCTGGGACTTGAGGCAGAAGCCTGTGATGGATGACAGCTGAGTTGGTAGCCAGCCCACCCCCAAGTCAGAGCTGTGCTACTGAATGCTTGGCCTGAACTCAGGGAAGCCAAGTGATCACAGAGCTCTGCTGATAGCCCGTGAGTCCAGATGCCTGGACTCTGCCAACACAGAGGCTGTTACCTATTTTCTAATTACGACAAAGTGTCTGGTCTCTGCTCTCAGGAGGGAAGGCTGTTTATAGCCAGCTCTGGGTTTGAAGCCTATTGTACTGTGTGTCTTTGGGCAAGTTTCCTAAGACTCTCTGGGTCTGTTTCCTCAATTGTGTACTGGTTATTCTCATGGACTTTGTTCACAGGATTGCCTTTTCCTTGAGGACTGAATGAGATAATGTCTGTAAAGCACTTGGCACAGTGCCTGGCATGCATTAAAAGCTCAGACAACAACAAAGCCAGAGAAAGTATTGGGGTTTTTAGTAAGTCATCAGACATAAAAGGCATTTTGGAGGGGTGATGCTAGTCACACATGTTCAAGAATGTCATGCTGGCAGAGGACATCCGTGTGCTCTGGGTCAGGTTTCAGTGGATGGGACAGAACTGCCCTGATGGATTACTTTCACTATTTAGGCCTTCAGTGCTCAGGTAAAGTTTTAAGAGCAGCACATAACTTACGTGCTACTGACTTTAGCACCAGGGTTGCTACTGACCTCAGGTGCAAGGTTGTTCTGTCATCTCCTAACATCTCCCAAGAGAATGAAGAGGGTAGAACTTGGAGGGTATGCAGATAAGATGGCCCATGAGACCACACTCTCTGATCATGAAGGCACACAGTTCTATGTCATTAGAGCCAGAGATAGTACTGGCAGGCACCCACTGTGGACTCCCAAACACGACTTGTGTCTGTATTCCAGCTCCTTCAATATAAGTGTGTGGATCTGGGCATGATCTCAGTCTCCTCGTGTATTAAAAAAAGGAAAATGCTTGACTTGCAAAGTTGTTGTAAGGATAAAATAATATAAAGTAATGTAATAGAAACACCTGCTACATGGGAAGCTCTTCATAAATGATGCAAATTATGATCACATAAGTAGGCAAAGTACGGTCAGGACCAAGTTGAAATGCATTAGTGGTAACTGCTATTGTTCTGTGACAAAAACAATCCTGTGAGACCAAATTAGTTTCCTTCTCAGAAAGAATGGCAAGATACAGACAGCAGAAGGTTTGCTTTGAAGCTTGGCAACTGGATGCAGTTCATCTTGGGAAACAGTGTATGGTTTGGATCAATCTCCGCTCATTATTGTCCTGGGGAGACTGGATTTTGCTGATACTGGGCGGGGGGCAGACGGGACAGTCTGCATGAACAGACCTCAGCCAGAGGAAGATGAGTGATGAGCCCCCTGTGGACAGCATCCTTACATGTTATGAGCAGCTGGAAGATCAGCTGTACAGGCAGGGATCACACCTAGCTCCAGGGGAGGTGCGGGCAGCCTCAGTGCATATGCAAGTGTGGGCTCACCTCCCCTTCTAGTCCTCTCGGCAGCAGGCAGTAGTGTGCGGGGATCCATGGCCTGTCAGGCAGTCATGAAATCTGGAAGCCCAAGGACCCAAGGGGGAGTGGATGTGGGACAACCAGGCCAGAAGGAATCTTTTCAAAGAAAAGTGTGGATGGTGCCCCTCCCCTGGTGACTCCAGTTCTTTTTGAATCCAGTTTTCTGGAAGACAAATCCAAGAGAGACTGGAACAGAGCCCAGATGATAGGGAGAGATGATTTCCAAACAGAAAAGTCTGCATTCAGCACAGAACCCATACAGAGAATAAGCAGGCATGGAAGTTGAAAAACACAGGAGTGGGAGTAGATGTAACTGCAGCTAGGCAACTCATTGAGGACGGAACCCCCCTGAATAGAGTCACTGGTGTCTCCCCCAGTCGCTTGGGAAAAGGCTGAGGAATGCGGGTGGGCTGCCAGACCTTGCTTGTGAAGGTAATGCAGCCAGACCTGGTCCTTTCTTCCCTATTAAGGCTGTGCATCCACAGGAGAAATGACCCAAGGATGTCCCCAAGTCTATCCCCGCAGGAAATGAACACTGATGACTGCATTTGGTGCTTGTTGGTCTGATGCAGACGTTCTCAACTGGGCCACATTTTGTTCCCTCAGAGGGCACCTGGCAATGTCTACAGAGACTCTTGGTTGTCACAACTGGGGGCCGGGGTGTGCTACTGATGCGAGGAGAGGCCAGCAGGTAGAGGCCAGGGATGCTGCTAAACACCCTGCAATGATAGCACCCCCAACAAGAAAATTATTCAACCCTAAATGTCAATAGTGCTGAGTTTGAGAAACCCTGGTCAGATGCAGTGCAGATGTTCCAGACGGAGCCAGCTTGTTCCTCTCACCCAGCAACTCTGCAGGGTAGAAGGGGGGAAAGGCCACGGCTAGCCTGTTGTCCCTCACTGGTGGACACACACAGATGAGTGGGTGATGAGAAGGCAAAAAAAATTGGGAGTGGGAATGAACCCAAAGGTAACCCTGGGCTAACTTCTCAAGGTAGATGGAAGGATAAGGGCAGACTTTCTCATTTCAAGGCAACTCTTACTTATTTAAAAAGCGATTTCCTTAAGCACATAATTATATGTTTATTTCCCTGAGGAACTCTCGAAGCAGAGGAGACCTGCTTAAATTATGGGGATGGAGGCTGCACACAGGGCTTTAATGGGGTTAGAAAAATTTTCTGTCTCCTTCAAAGGAGCCTTGGGAGTGAGACAAGGGCAGATTCCTCTCCTGCAGTGCAGGGGATGTAGGGACGGGGAGTAAATAGGGCCAGAGAGGCTGATTGTATGGCCCCAGCAGGTCAGGGCAGAGTGAACTCTGGGAGGCAGCTTCTAGCCTCTCACCTCTCTTCCCATCATGGTAAGCCTCAGAACAAAGGGGAGGGGTACAGGAAGTGAACCATTCACTTTCTTCCTGTCCACTCCCTTCACATCACACACACACACACACACACACACACACAGGTTCCTCTGGAGGATGCTCTGGTTTGCATCAAGAAACACAATGGGGCCATGCGGTGGGAGTGGGTAGGGTGGAAAAGCTTTTGGGGAGAGAAGACTAAGGGTTTTATTCAGTGCATCCTCTCTTTTTTTTTTTTTTTTTTTTTTTTTTTTTTGACAGGCAGAGTGGACAGTGAGAGAGAGAGAGAGAGAAAGGTCTTCCTTTGCTGTTGGTTCACCCTCCAATGGCTGCCGCGGCCAGCGCGCTGCGGCCGGTGCACCGCGCTGATCCGATGGCAGGAGCCAGGAGCCAGGTGCTTTTCCTGGTCTCCCATGGGGTGCAGGGCCCAAGCACCTGGGCCATCCTCCACTGCACTCCCTGGCCACAGCAGAGAGCTGGCCTGGAAGAGGGGCAACCGGGACAGAATCCGGCGCCCCAACCGGGACTAGAACCCGGTGTGCCGGCGCCGCTAGGCGGAGGATTAGCCTAGTGAGCCGCGGCGCCGGCCAGTGCATCCTCTCTTTGCACTATTTTTCATTCCTCTGTTGCAGCCCGAATGCCTGGAACTGTAGGTTTCTTTTCCTTGGGAGAGTGGGGTCCAAGGGATGAAGTGAAGGAACTGACCTCTCAGATGTGATGCACAGAAGGCAACGGGGGGAGGGCATCTTACAGTCTCTGACTAGGGAGACTTTGGCTGATTTACCTTTTATGTAAGGGTGAGCTGGATGGGGGTGAGTTGCGAGGTAATGGTGGAAAAAAAGTAGGAGTGGGTGGTTTAGTCCTGGGTCTGACCTAGACCTCAGAGATGGGGTCTGCAGGGGGACACCTCCTCCCTCCTCTGTCTCTACCCTACCTGCAAAGCAGGTCTACCGTGGAGTCCATTCTATGTGCTTGAGCTCTTTCTATGTCCATATTCTTGTGAGCTTTTGAGAACAGAAACCACGTCTCATCCCACTGGGGAGCCTCTGTATGTAACAGAGCCTGGTCCACACAGGCATTTACTATGTATTTCACGATGAATTCTACCTTATCCAGCCCAGCCCACTCTAGCACAAGAGGACGGGAATTCACCCAGACACTGTAGCAAATTGAGTCCATTTGGCTGGTGTATGCCACTCCTCCCATCTGTTAGATGTCAAAAGCATATACTGATGGCACAATGGGACTTAGCAAGATAGAAGTGGAGACGATATCTGAGAAACATGGCTAAGATTCATAGTCCTGGAGGTCTTCATTTAATCATTAACGATCTGCATCCTTAGGCCTGATATCGTGGGGGTGGCACAGTAAGCTGGAGATGACACATGAGCCTAGCAGCACTGAGGCTGGCAGGAGGGGCCTGTCCCCAGGAAAACGGAGTTGGTGGTCACCTGTGAGCTTGACGTCCAGGCCTTCTCAGTACTGAGAGGGACAAGGGTGACATTTGTGGGGCAGATGGGCCTAGACTGAGGGGTCGTGCCAACAGGGGTGCATTAGAGAAAGCTGCGGGGTGGGGATGGCTCAGGTGCCATGGGTTTGCATGTTTGTCAATGCCCAGTGCTCCAGAAGCCATATCAAGATACACAGAATTTCAGCATCTTCAAGAGGCAGAACACACGTGTCGTAGCCGTGGCCTATCCTTCCACTCTCCTGGGGGCTCTCTGAGCCTTGGCCACCTCAGCCAAAGAATGGAACCGGCTTTTGCCTTTCCTGTATCTCTGGCCTTGCGTGAGATGCAGAGAAAACAATGTGTGGGAGTACTCTGTGAAGTGCTATGCATTGTGAGCTGGTTCTTGAAGGTTATTTGCTTCAAGAAAACAGTTCAGGGCTCCCTTCAACTCCCACCTCAACGGGGTCCTAGCCATCCCGTCAACCAGGACCTGCCTGCAGGGGTGGCTACTTGAGTCTCTTGAACCGGCCAGGAGCCGCAAGGTTAAATCCTTTAGTCCGTTTCCCTTCGTCTCTGGCTCTGTCTACCCCACAGGGCGGGACAGGAGGAGCCCGGAGAAGGGTGCCGAGGCTGTTACTTAGTTCGCTGGTAGAACTGGAAGACGGCCTTCTCTTGTTCATAGGTCTCGATGGAGCCAGGTCGCAGGCGTCGGATTTCAGCAATGGCATCGCCTGCAGCCAAGCCCTTCTCCTTCACCAGGTAGCAGGCCAGCATGGTGCCAGTGCGGCCATAGCCCAGGGCGCAGTGCACTCCCACCGCCTGTGAAGAAGAAGTTGAGGGTGTGGAGCCCAACACCCTCCCCGTCATTCTTGTGCTGCTCACTGGGATCAGTACCCTCCCCACAGCGGCTTCTCCAGGATAGGCCCAGGGCTCTTTTCATGCCTTCAGAGGGCAAGTGACATCAGTCAGGGAGGGTGTCCCTGCACCCCAGTGGCTAGGAAGCCTCTGAAGTGGCTGGTTCCAGAGCCAGGCTCCGGGCCTCCATCTACACAGCCTTCTACCTGTGCTATCCACTACAAGGGCCTCTATGCATGGCTCCTGTGTACTTAAAATGTGGCCATTTCAAATGACATGCGGTGCAAAACACACACCTGAGTCTGAAGAGGCAGTACAATAAAAGGAAAGCAGCTGTCTACTATTTCAGAAGTGGGCATTACTCCCTACTCGCATCTCATATTGGAGTTCCTGGTTCTGCTCCTGGATACTCCACTTCTGCTCTAGCTTCTGAATGCTAATGTGAACCCCAGGTTCATGTAGTTGGGTATCTGCCACCCATGCAGGGAAACTGGACTGAGTGTGGGCTCCTAACTTTAGTCTGGCCCAGACCTAGCTGTTGCAAGCATTTAGGGAGCAAACCAGTGGGTGGAAGATCTCTCTTCATCTGTCTTTTTATACCTTTCTTATAAAATGAAAAACAAATTTTTAATTTTACATTGACTGCGTGTTTAAATGATAATATTTCTGACTTACCAAGTTAATATTATCCAAATTAACTTCACCTGCGTGTTTTTACTCTTTAAAACATGTGATCGCTAGAAAATTTAAAATTACATATGCAGGTGCTTTGAAAGGCTTGTGGAAAATGAAATGAAATTTATTGTGGTGCAAAAAATTTTGAAACCTATGCAAAGGGTTGTCAGAAAAGTTCATGAAAAATATGTATCATGAAAATACTTTTCATGGATTTCAGATTTTTTTTGGAACCAAAACGAGCTTACCTTTCAATTCTGCTCTCTGAACTTTTTTAAGTGCCCTGGTATGAGAACATAGCTACGGAAACCGGAAAACAGGCTCGCTCTGACTTCACCTTGCACTTCTCCCGAGTCTGTCCAGCCTTTGACCTCTCAAGCGCTGCCTAGCCCTCTCCCCTTCGCTCCTCTGTAGCGTCTTCATCCTCTTCCCCATAAGGGCCTCCCCGCAGCCAGCTCCGCCCACGTCCCCAGCTGAGTCCGGCCAAGTCCCGCCCTCCCCGCGCCGACCCCGCCCGCTGACCTCGCCCCGCGCGTTGGCCTCGTCCACGATCTGCACGAAGCGGTCGATCTGGTTGGGGGCGGGCGGGCAGAAGTCCGGGATGCGCAGCCGGTGCACGGTGAGGCCCGGGCAGCTGTCGCTGTGCGGGGGCCCGCGCTCCGTCAGGGACACCAGGTGCCGCACTCCCAGCTCAAGCAGGAACTGGTAGTGGGCGGGGAGCCGCGGCAGCGCCAGCCCCGCCAGCCGGCCCGGCAGCACCCAGGAGAAGTTGGGGGGCTGCACTCCCATGGCTGGGGGTCACCCGGGGCGAGGCTGGCACTGCTAGAGCCGCCCTCCCGTCACCTCTATTCGGGCGGGCAGTAACCGGCCACCTACGCGGCTTCGGCGCCGACCGGGCCACGTGGGTTGCGGGACCCCGCCCCCGGGTCCGGTCCGCCGCTGGGGATTGGCCGAGCCGCCCGGGGGCGTGGCTAGAGCGCGGTCCTCCAGGCTTTGAGCAATGCAAAGTGGCAGCGCGATCCACCCCCCCACCGCCACCGCCCCCAGGCCCGCCCAGGACAATCGTTGGTTGGTTGCATCATCAATAATGGGCGGGATTACTGCAGCCGTGCGCAACCCAAACAGCCAAGCAGGAAAACCTGGAACGAATGAATTGTTTTCTGTGGCTGAGACAACACGGGGTCGGGCTCTGCTGCGCCCTGGCGGTGTGTTGGTGTTACTGCAACTCTGGGTAGCCGCCTCTGCCTCCCTAAGGCCTGGGCCACACTTTGTCCAGGGGGATGGGCAGTCTCTCCTGTGACTGACAAGTCGTTATCAGTATGGCTTTTTGAATTCTCCCAGTATGAGGGAATCACCACCGCACGGGCACCATCCTTATTTTCCCATTGCTGGAACTATTAAGAATTCTGGGCTACCCTCTAACACTCTGAGATCTTACCAAGACAATAACTACAGTTGTAGTACTAATAATAATAACCAACCAATTCATGTGAGCATCTACTACGTGCCAGCTACTCTTCTAAGTATGTTACATGTATTAATTCATTTAATCACCACGATAATGAGATAGGTGACCTAATTAACCCCATTTTGTACATGAGAAAATTCAGGCACTGAAGAGGCAAGAGGCTCAGGAACTTTTTTTTTTTTTTTTTTAAGGAAAGGGTTTATTGGGGGAAACCCAAAGGCTGGAGGGAAGGGGCGAAGAAGGAAAAAGAGCATAAGAGAGCGAGATCAAGAGAAAGAGAGGGAGAGAGATTAAGAGACAGAGAGAGATCAAGAGAGGGCCCTGTGTTCAGGACCCGGTCCTGTTAAACCTTTGCATGGGGGTCGGGTAGGGAAATAGGAGCAGAGAATCTCTTTAGGATGGGGGTGGAGCTGACACCAGTGGTTGGGCCATGCGGTCACTGGCTTCCAGCAATGGTGAGGGGTGGGGTGGGGTGGGGGGTCAGAGCCTAGTATGGTGTTCAGGGCATAGATTGTGCCATAGATGACTGTGGCATTTTACTAACATTCCCCCCTCCCTTTTTTTTTTTTTTTTTTTTTTATAAAGCAAGAGTTGTATGGGATTACATTGGCCCCAAAAGTCCAGGAGGGGTAGAGGGTAGATGATCTGTCTTTAGAGCTACTTCCTGCTGGCATGGGACGACGAGGTACTCTCTGCTGGCATGACGTGATAGCTCAAGCCACTGTCTCCTGGGTGAGGCTCGGGAACTTGACCAGCAGATGAATCTTTAACAGCACAGAAACTGTTAATTAAACAAAATTAGTTTTTCATCATGTAACCATCCTCACACCCCAAATATGAACTGGTACAGATACCTGTGGGCTTTCTGAATTTTTTCTCTAGTGCACATTTCTTCCTATTTCAGGGTTTCCAGGCTGGCTGGATTACCCTCCACTGGGCAGGCTGGAGTTGATCAGCGTTGCTCTTGTCAGGTGGGGACCTAGATCTGAACAAGCTTCTTTAGCTGAGCTCTGAAGGGTGCAAATCTTTGGGCTTCTAGGGATGCAGAGTGACTGTAACTGTGAAAACTCTTATTGAATGTGCTAGTGTGTCGGGCCCTGTGGTAAGTGCTTTTGGAAAGAAGGTGCTCTATGTCCATTTTGTACGTGAGTAATCTGAGTCTGAGAGACGGTTAACACGGCCAGGCACAGGTCCTTCCCTCCTTCTTCCCCTTCTGCCTCCGACAAACACACTTGACCGTTTAAACCTCTGGCCCCAGCAAAATGAAAAAGGATTTCTCCTCCCTTAGAGTTCAAAGTGTGCTCTGCCCCTGTGGAAAATGCACTTACCATTTGCACACAACGGCTTTCTCCCCGGCTCCAGGAGCTGCCCCATCTCCCCTTTGCTCCCATTCCACAGCATCACAGCCCCGATTAAGCTCTTCCTGTTTGCACTCCCGGTCCCACAGAACTCCCTATCAGTCTCTCTAGCCCACCTCAATTCATTCCACCCCTCCCCAGCTGTAGGCTTTCTGCTGCCCATCACCCCACCTCCACTTCTCTCATTCTAATTGTGCCCCAGGCTTTCTGGTTGCCCTGCTCCTGGAGACAAGACTCCTGCTCTTGCTCCCTGCAAGTTAGTCATTCATCCCTCTGCCTTCCTCTTCTTTCTTCCCACCCTTCCTTCCTTGCCTCCTTGATGTTCTGTCCAAAGCCTGTCTTCTGCAGAGAGATTTCCCTCTCTCCAGAGCCCCTGTTAGTGACTTCCCTCCATGTGGGTCTCTGCAGGGCTGGAAGTGCTTCCAACCACACACCAGGGCTTCTCTATGGAAAGGCCAGGCTCCCTTTTTAGGAATTCCTTCCCCTCCTCTGCTGCTCCCCTCCAGTAGACCCAGGATGGAGAGGGCCAGGGTGATTGTTTCGTCTGTGTCCATCATCAAGAGAGTGACATTTAATTTTCTGTATTGGGACCAGGGAGTCTCAAGCTGTAAGAACAAAACATCTCTGGTGGTGGCCTGGACAGAACCCCTGCAACTAAGAACCCAAGTAGCCCGTCCCCCTGTTTCCCTACACAGGTAATACTGCCTTTCTTCCCTCTTTCCTCTGTACAGGGTTATTTGACCCTCAGGAAGGTTTAGACTCTTTGTGTCTCCTATCTCACGTTGTATCAGGATGCCTTCCCAGTAGGGCAGTTCTTACACTGGATTGGGATGACCTGTTTGCAAAGGAACCAAGACTACTACTTCCAGGTTTGAACTCTACACAGCTAATATGGAGACTGACACAGAAGTGCTCAAAAATGTTCAATGATCAAATAAATGGCAAATTAAGTTAGTGGGAGGCAATGACAAGGCTGTGTGCCTACATTGCTGTGGGGGGGCAAATGTGATTAGGACAAGGTGACAATGTGTATTTGTGGTTCTCTTTATTTGCATGGGTTGAGTGTTGTGTGGCACCTTTTTGAGATGTGCTGGTCTATGCTTTTAAGGAAAGAATGACTGTGTCAATATGATCCCAGCCAAGTCTAATTACTATTTTTGTAAAAAAAGGGATAAATAAGACTTGTTCTTTATAGAGCATTGTTCCTGTGGTGTGCATGTCTGTGACAGTGTGTGTATGAGTGTGTTGGGGGACGTATTCCTGGAAAACAATCTGTTGACACTGATGATGGGATGAGTAATAAGCTTAAGTAATTTCCCTGACTTCAAGGAATTTGCAACATACTTGGGGGGATTTAGACGTAGATATAATTATTCTCAGAACATATAATAAGGTACTAAATTACTCATCAAAGCAATCGTCATCATCTGACAATCAGGTAATATATATTAAGGAGATAATTGTTCAGGAAAAATAACAAGCACAAAAGAAGTCAGTGGGGAGGGGGAGGGAAGATAAGCCTGGTCTGGAACCACAAGGAGAGGCATACGGAAGGTGAGGTCTCCCATTCTTGTTTTGTTCTCTGTCCATTGAAACACTCAACAGAAAGTTTTTTTTTTTTTTTTTGACAGGCAGAGTTAGACAGTGAGAGAGAAAGACAGAGAGAAAGGTCTTCCTTCCGTTGGTTCACCCCCCGCCCCCACATGGCCGCTATGGCTGACACGCTGCGCCAATCAGAAGCCAGGAGCCAGGTGCTTCTCCTGGTCTCCCATGCGGGTGCAGGGCCCAAGCACTTGGGCCATCCTCCACTGCACTCCCGGGCCACAGCAGAGAGCTGGACTGGAAGAGGAGCAACCAGGACAGAACAGGCGCCCCAACAGGGTCTGGAACCTGGAGTGTCAGTGCTGTAGGCGGAGTATTAGCCAAGTGAGCTGCAGCACAGGCCAACAGAAAGTTCTAAGGCATCCTATCCTCCACCCACCTTACCCCAGTTATTTCACACACACACACACACACACACACACACACACACACATTTCTTGACCTAGTTCTTGCTCATGTTGAAGGCTTAGTTCCCTGATAGGCTTGATGCAGTTACAGGTGAAATTCAATTTAAAGAACTTCTTCCTCCAGGAAGGTCCTATGTCCCATGAAGGCAAAGGATTGCTTGGGTTTGGGTTTCTGTGGGCCTTGGACTGCAGTCAGAATTCTCAGTGTCCTAAATGTTGTGATTTTTCTGTGTCTAAGGCACATCTCCCAGCTGGAACCCACTGATCTATAAACTGAATCTATGAAGAAGGAGTGATGTGGTAGCCCTCCTCTGAGATGACCCCCATGGGCCATTCCCTGCTTTGTGAAGTCCTTTCTTACACTGATAGGGCCAGTTTCGGGGTATCATTAAGATATCATGGAAATTATGGTGTGTCACTTTCTTGGTGGGTCATAAAAGGCCCGTGTGTGTGTGTGTGTGTGTGTGTGTGTTGCTCTGTCTTGGGAAGAAGAGTTGCCATGGGAAGCATTTTGGAGGAAGCTGACCTCCATGTGAGGATGTGAAAAGTTCATAGAGTGAGGACCTGAAGCTCCTACCAGCAGTCGCATAAGTGAGTAAGCTATTTTGAGAGTGGGTCATCCAACCCATCAAGACAATATTTGCTCATTATCATGACTGTGATTTCATGGATTCCCTCAATTACCTGGCTAAGCCTCTCCTTCTATAGAAACTGATATAATAAATATTTACTGTTTTAAGCCATCACATCTGTTATGTGGCAGTGAGTAACTAATGCTGATGAAAATATTCAGTTTGAAGAAAGGAAGAGAAGCCATTTCCAATAAACTCAAGAAGTGATATAAGATCAAAGTTAATTTAAACAGAAAGAAACATAAACAATTGTGACATACGTCTGTGTGTGCTGTGATAAGTCACACTTTCTACATTTGGAGAACTATACTGTCTAAGGGAACAAGAGTAGTTGGGAGGTGGATGGTGTTGGGATGGAATATGTATGGTTAGAGATTAATAACTGGTTATGCCACAGGAAGCAAGAAATTAGAACAGGACATCTACCAAAAACAGGATCTCTACCAATTGCCGTACAAAGAAATAGTGATGCTGCCCTGGGGTCTATTGTGTGTGCGTTGGATTTGGGGTTCTGAAATGGTCTGGGTGTGGCCAGATCACCTTGGACATTTAATATAGGTCTTTCCACAAGATGGCACTGATAGCTTTCCCTTGTTCCTCCTCTTTGCTTTGTCTTGTTGAAAAATTGGTGATTTGTGTACTGTTGTAAAACATAGTATAACTGAAATCTCACAATTTACTAGCTGATTTCTTGTTCCTTTGACAATTCTATTGCCAAAAATTTGTGGTTTTCCTTTAGACTGTCCCAGGAGCACATTGAAATGTCAAGTGAGGATGTTGGGGACTGCTGCCTTACTCCAGGTGCTGTTGTTCTGGGAACTGCATACAGGGGAGGCATTGGGGGCCAGGCTTTGGTTTTTGAAAAGCTCTCCAATAAAAGCAGGTGAGAGCAGACTCTGAGAAGAGGGGGCACCTAGTTAGGGAAGAGCCCCCTTTCCATTAAAACCATTTTTGGTGGATTCTCACTTCTGTATTCATGCTGCCTGGAGCCTCAGCAGTGTCTCAGCCTGGTTGACCCATTAAAGTCAGCCTGATGAGACCCTGAGTGGAGAATCCCGCTAACCTGTGTCTGGATTTCTAACTCACAGGCCTATGACATAATCAGCAGGTATTTCTTCAATCAGTAGGTTTGTGGTAGTTTCTTATGAAGCAATAGAAAGCTAACCCAGATCCTCTTATTTACTTATTTTCTTGTCTTTAATATGCTGGTTGCAATGTTAGACCTTCTAAACCACTGTATTACTTCTTTTTTTAAAAATTTATTTGGCCAGCGCTGCAGCTCAACAGGCTAATCCTCTGCCTTGCGGTGCCGGCACACCGGGTTCTAGTTCCGGTCGGGGTGCCGGATTCTGTCCCAGTTGCCCCTCTTCCAGGCCAGCTCTCTGCTATGGCCCGGGAGTGCAGTGGAGGATGGCCCGAGTGCTTGGGCCCTGCACCCGCATGGGAGACCAGGATAAGCACCTGGCTCCTGGCTTTGGATCAGCGCGGTGCGCTGGCTGCAGTGCGCCGGTCGCGGCGGCCATTGGAGGGTGAACCAATGGCAAAAGGAAGACCTTTCTCTCTGTCTCTCTCTCTCTCACTGTCCACTCTGTCAAAAAAAAAAAAAAAGATTTATTTTATTGGCAGAGTTACAGAGAAACGTAGAGCCAGAGAGAAAGAGAGAGAGAGATCTCCCATCTGCTGGTTCAATCCCCAGATGACTGCATTGGCCTGAGCTGAGCTGATCCAAAGCCAGGAGCCAGGAGTGTCTTCTGGGTCTTCCACATGGGTGCAGGGGCCCAAGGACTTGGGCCATCTTCTACTGCTTTTCCCAGGCCATAGCAGAGAGCTGGATTGGAAGCGGAGCAGCCGGGACTTGAACCGGCATCCATATATGGGATGCTGGCGCTGCAGGCCAGGGCTTTAACCCATTGCGCCACAGTGCCAGTCCCACCACTGTATTACTTCTTTCCCCTTTAAGTTTCTAACCTCCAACTGTAGACAGGTTCATTTTCCAGTGCAGATGCAACAGATAGAATCTATGGTGCTCAGGAATTGTCAGCCTCCCTCTGGTTTCCTTTAGGTAATTTCCCAAACGCTTGGCCTTTGCCCCAACCACTTCCAGACCAGTGCTTCCGAAGGTGCGATGCACATTCAGCAACACAGGGAAGCTTGTGAGAAATGCAGAATCTCCAGCCCCACCAGAGACTTGCAGGAGCCCCAGGCGGCTCACAGGCACACTTGGGCTGAGAAGACCTGCTTGTGCTGCAGTGCTGTTTTCCCTTCTGCCTGATGCTCATGGGCAGCACCTGAACACAGGGGCTGCTTGCAGAGGTGCTGACTTGGAGGGCCCCAGGTGCCTTCTTTCTAGACCTGAGAAGCTTTGGCTGAGCAGTGATGTGGGCTGAGGAGCCCTTTGGCAGAGGCAGAGCCCTCAGAGGGGCCTCAGTGGCCTGGGGGAAAGCCTGAGGCCAAGTGGAAGTACCTAATCTCCCAGATGAGAACAGTCTGTTGGCTTCATCTGCAGGTTAGGAAGATGTCCAAGAAAAATACATTTAAGTTTGCGGTTGCCCTTCCTGTTTTTGTTCCAAGGAAGGGCTTGGTTCCCAGATTTCCTTTCTGGAGGAATGCTTGAAACATCACTCCCTCCTATCTCCATCTTAAAACTACATTCCAGGCATGGCAGAAATTGCCCTAGTCATTCTACCATTCAAGTGCTTCCAGTATCCCTGCAACTTTGGACAAAGAGAAAGGAGCCATTGGCAGTCTCCTATCATCCCTCCACCCCTGCCTTTCTTGCAGGGTAGACCACCTTTCCATCCAAATGCATCCATCCTTCCAGAATGTCCTGAGGACCCACCTCCTACGTGGATCTCCACACTGATGTCCCCTATTCCAGCCCTACACGTTTCTCCTCTGTGCAGCTACAGTCACTTTCATGGAACCCACTTAATTTAAAAACAAATTATTTATTTATTTGAAGGTCAGAATTAGAGAGAGAGAGAGAGAGAGAGAGAGAATCTTCCACCTGCTGGTTCACTTTCCAGATGGCCACAACTACACAACTGCCAGGGCTGGGCCAGGTCAAAGCCAGGAGCCAGAAACTTCTTCCAGGTCTTCCATGCGGGTGACAGGGGACCAAGCACCTGGGTCATCTTCTGCTGCTTTTTCCAGACCATTAACAGGGAGCTGGATCAGAAGTGGAGCAGCCGGGACGTGAACGGGCGCCCAAATGGGATGCTGGTGTTGCAGGCAGTGGCTTTACTTGCTAAGCCACAATGTTGGCCTCCCCCCAACTCCCCACCCACTACTTACTTTTCTAGGTCTTCAGTAGCTCCTATTGTCTTCAAGAGAAAACCTCTGGCATTTATAGACTGGCAGAAAAAGTGCCCCCAGGATGAGGCTCCTGGCGTTTCTCTTCAGCCTTGTCTTAGCTCATTCCTCTGTGACAGTGTTTGTTCCCATCTCGTTGAGCAGGGTTTGAGTTGTCAGAGAGGCAGAGCTGTTCTCACGCAGTGCCCTTTGCCTGTTCTGTTCTTACCTTTAGCCTGCAGGAACACCTCGCCTCCCTCAGGTTCAGTTTGTGAATAAACACTTTCTCTAGGAAGGCTTCCCTGGTCCCTTGCAGTTCATCCAGTATGTCCATTTGAGCTTTTGTAGTATCTCTATCAATATTTGTTACATAATACGTTTAAATACATTTGAAAGTATTAATTTCTAACACAATGTTTATTGTAGAAGCATTGAAATGCATATACACAAAAAAGAAATGATTAGCCATTACCTACTTACGTTTGTTGGTGTTCAATTAGAACAAGAAGAGCCACTGTATGCTTTCAGGCATGAAAGGGAGCAATAGAAGGATTCACAGTGTACATGCCTGCAGAGTAGATAGACTGTGTAGCAAAAGTCCCCAAAGGAGACACTCTCAGATACCTGGCCTGGAAGCTATTCCACTGTAAATCTTAAGAACTTCTGGAAAATTTCCACCAGTTGTCAAAGCCTGCAGTACTAATGTGGGGAGACTCAAGAAATTAACTCGGATATGGTCTAAACCTCTCATCTGCCTATGAATTTGTCTGCTTATGGAAAATAATGGAAATATCAGTCTCTTTTCTTCTTCCAAATCTCAAACAAGTGCTCTCAATGGCACTCAAGATCTATGGGGAGGGGGAATCTTTGAAAATGTTCCAGCATCTCTTCTGTGGTGTAGAGACTTTAGAAATGAGTGGCATTGATGCAAGTTTATGTGAGACAATTCACCTAATGATAATCGCATTTTGATATGCTACTTTTCCTATGTATTTGCAAGTGTAGTATATAGCATGTATAAGTGAATAACATGTATAAAACTTTCGTTAATGTGCTTGCCCTGTCTATATATCTATATACATTTCTCCCCTCTGGCTCCTTGAAGGTTTAATGAGCTTGCTTCTCTACTTTTTAAAGCAAGGATTCCCAACACTGGTTTGATGACACCCTGGAGTGTCTTCATTTATCTCAGGGGGTGCCTTGAAATTCACAAAACAAGATTAATTTAAATTCATTTTCATTTGAAAAGTAAACAGACATTATATAGTAATTACAGGTACAAGTGTGTGTTTTGAAATCAAACTAATAAATGCTTGCTTAGAGAGAAATCAAGAGCATGGGGTGGGGTTGGAAGGGACTTATGGTTTAGTCTGAATCTTTTCTAAAACACCCACTCCTCCAATTACTTCCAGGCTGATATTTCCCTAAATTGATCATGTTTCTCAAGTTGGGAGTCAAAGCTGTTGGGAAGGAGAGTTCCCAGTATCAGATCTATCTTCTGTACCTACCATGGGGCCTGGCATATAGGAGTCCAGCAGGTGACCTGTTTTGATTGTGTGTTGGAGGGGTGCATAGTGTTGGTGGCCAGGAAGAGTGCCTGGCACATGAGAGTTCTCTAGCTCTGTGGGACTGGATATTATGAGATATCTGCACTGTTAATGGCTTGGCTGGTAATCTCATCTGAGTTCCAGAAGAAAATAGACTTCCAGACAATCGAGGAGAAAAAGACTTGGGCTGAGATATCATTGGCTGTAGGTGACAATCAAGAGGCTTCTAGAATTGCCTTTCTATTCATTTGTGCAAATCATAAATAGGTCAACTAACATCAAAGCATATGAATGTCAGTGACTTATTGCTGAAGATACATTCCCAAGGTGACAGATGCAGGAAGGGATTCTGAGTTCTGTATGAAACTAGTCTCTTTGAAGCCACAGTGCTGGTGGTGGATTCAAATCCCACCTCTGGCATTTTGAACTATATAACCCTGAATAAATTGCTTTATACTGCCTGGATTTCTCTATAAAGTACAGATGACAATAATATCCAATAGAGTTGTGAGGATTAAGTGTGCTGACCTGTGTAAAGTGCTTTGAACAATGCTTGGCACAGTGAGGGATCAATAAATGCTATTGTTACCATCACCACCACCGTCATCACAGTAGGCACTACATACTTATCAGGACTAATTGGTAGTAGGTGTTTCAAATAGAGAGTGCATTAATGGCCCCATCTGATCCTAAAGAACAGGCTCAAGAACTCCTCCTGTTGTCTTTAGTCTGGGGTGGAAACACCACTTCCAAAACTGGAGACTCAGGCAGAGGGTTAATTGTATAACAGGTAAGCAAGCAAACAAAACAGAACAAAATCCACCACATGCAAATTGAGTTCTCAGTGAATCCCTTGTTACACCTGATGGGATATTCTGCTTCATGGGGAAAAACAGTGAAAGCATACTTGGATCCTTAGATTCACAATTGGTAACAAGGGAAGAATGGGTCTTTTAGCACAGGATTTTATGGCCAATCAATCCGTAAAAGCAAGACATTATTAATGGAGAGTCTGTTTCAGAATGTATTCATAATTACCCACCACTATTGATGAAAAATCCCAAACAATTCTGAAGGAAATAACTGATAGGAAGAGAGCTTTCAGGGCCTTTAAAATGCACTCCCAATTCTCTGTATTTCAGTGAGAAACTAAATATACCTATATCTTCAGATGGGAAAGACAAATCAAGTCTAACTTATGTCTTAGCAAAAACTCAAATACTGTGTTTGAAATGTCAGTGATTCTATTTGATTCTTTCTCTCTTGTGCAAATACTAGAGTCTTCATTGTATGATTATTTGAATGTTCAAACACTTATTTAGGATGAGGAAAATTACAAATTCATATAGAATCTATTTCTAGAATTGCTATGACCATAACAGATATCAGATTGATGAGTCAGAGTCATTTGCTTGAAATTCATGTTGCCCCAAAGATCTTTGGGCAGAAAAGGTATTTGATTTATAATAACGTGGGAAGATGGAGGGAAGAAATTATTTTTTCTTATGCTTAACTTTGTTTTACAGTCTTTGGAATTTTCTAAAGACTATATATTGTGGTAGTCTTAGCCTTTCTGTTTCTTATGTTTTGAAAACTCCACATCTCAATTCAGATAAACAAATATAAACCAAAAATGCCTATATGGGCATGATGTGCTATACAGCTGATTGGAGAAACAGAGAAAAGCATGAAACGTATGTTTTGGGCATTTGGTAGATGTTACAGCATTGACTGCAATGGATTATACCTCCTTGTATATTTATACCCTTATCTATTCTTGTACCCATTGGTACTAGGCTCAGCCATGTGACCATAAAGAACATTTGCACATTGGGGCTTGTCATCTTGGAACCCCAAAACCATCATGTTATGAAGAAGCCCAGAATTAAACATCATGTGATAGGTGAGACCATTGAGCCCAACCCCCAAGGTCAACCCCCACCCCCAGCTGATACAGATGCGTGAGTGATCCCAGGAATGACCAGCAGAGGAGTGACCAAGCTAACTTACAGAATCATGGGAACCAATAGTTTTTGTTAAACCACTAAGTTTTGGGGTGTTTTGCTATGCAGAAGTTAAATTTGACATAAAAATTGGCACTTGGGAGTGGTGTGTCACTGTAACAAGAACCTAAAACATGTAGTACTGGCTCTGGGACTGATCGACTGGTAGAGGCTGCAGGGCAGCCAAGTAGAGAGTTAGTGGACCCCGAGCACCTGAGAGGGAACTAGGACTACAGGCTGAAGGGACAAAGCATATTATTTAGTAGTAGAATAACTGGCGGCATTGTCACCTCCAGAAACTAGGCAGATAGAAAATGTACTTAATGAACTTTTGGATTTGGCTCAAGGAAATTTCCATTTAAAATGCTGAAGGGGTCAATTAGCTTTTAAAAAGTTATATATAATCTAGTGTAGGAAGAAGAGAGATGAATTAAAGAAAGAACTGCTCCATTTGCAAGCAGAGTTTAAAGCAAACATGGAGTGTCCAGGCTGTGTAAGTTGAGAAATAAAACTGTTTTACATTTCCAGCTTCTCCAGTTGGCAAAAGATTCTCAAAGTAAGAAAGGACATCAGGGTGCAAATTAAACCAAGAATATGGTTAACAAGACTGTTAAAGCCACAAAGGGATTTATTTTTATTTTAAATATTGCTTATTTAGCAAGAAAGATTTTTTAAAAGATTTATTTATTTATTTGAAAGGCAGAGTTACAGAGAGAGACAGGGAGAGACAGAGAGAGAATTATCTTTCATCTGCTGGTTCATTCCCCAAATAGCTACAAAAGCCAGATCTGGGCCAGGGTAAAACTGGGAGCCAGGAGATTCAGCCTGGTCTCTCACATGGGTGCAGTGGCAGAAGTACTTGGGCCACCCTCTGCTGCTTTCCCAGGCACATTAGCAAGGAGCTGGATTGGAAATGGAGCAGTGGGAACTTGAATTGGCACCCATATGGGATGCCAGCTCTGCCTTTGCCCGTTACACCACAGCTTTAGCCCCAGCAAGAAAGATTTACAATGATGTCTACTAGACTCTTCATCTATACTAAAAGGATTCTAAGAATTTTAAGGGCATTTTTCAAAAGAACCTTGACATGCTGATCAAGGTAGAGGCCCGTCTCAATTGTAGGTACAGCTTTTAACTAATGAAGTGGACTATAACTGGGTGTATAGAAAGCCTATAGAATTTATCAGGGAATTGGACCAGTTTAGACTAAATGGTGCACAGAGGTTCAAAACGAAGAAAGAGGAAGTTAAGTGAGAATATTTCTTAGCTGCAAGCACAGGCTATTTGTATTAAAAAGGAAGTCCACCTCCTAAGGCAGATCTAACCATTTCCAGAGGGTAGAAGCAGGCTCCGTTTAAGAACAAAACAACTTCCGGTACTTAGAGTAGGAGGGCCTGCAACATACGTGTAGCTGGATTTCAGAATTGCTATGGACAAGTGGTGGCACTGTGGCTCCCTGTTCTTCCACCATTTAAAATAATAGGAGTGTCTATTGAGTGTGACCTTCTCATAGTTGTGTTAATAGGTATATTTGGAGCAGAAAATTTGTGTTTTTAGTTCATGGGTTCCTGAACAGAGAGAATTCCCATCTAATGAGCTGCATGAGAAAATATATCCAAGGAGCCTCAACCACATCTGGAACCAACACAGGGAAGGAGACCCTGGACCTGCAGTTTGATAGCATGAGTAAATGAAATCTTTGGTAGTTTTGGGAAGACAGTGTGTTGTGTGATTCAGGAATGTGAGTGACCTGGGCCAGAGGGAAGACTGTGGTACGTTGCTATGATAATGAACCTTAATGAATTATGCCATGGGATATCATGCCCTAGATATCCCCTTCCCACAATGATTCTGTGCTTGGTTGTAAGACTTGCTTTAGTGAGTGGTATATCAGCACATGTGATGCAAGCCAAGGCTTGAAATATGCTTGTATTTTGTGTCTTGTCGTCTTGGAAACTGCCCTGGAATCACCATGTTGTGAAAGAGCCTGTTACAAAAAGGCCACATGGACAGAGAGACTTTGTTGCCTCAAACTGTCCTAGTTTGACCGTATCTCCAGGTAAGTTGCCAGTTCAAGGCTATTCAAGGCAGCTGGCATGACCCAAATGACCCACAGCATCATGAGATAGAATACTTTAAACCACTAACTCTGGGGGTATTTTATTATGCAAAGCCAGACAACTAAGAGTGGTGTCTGCAATCAAGCATCCAGTTATAGCTCGTAAATTTTAGACCAGGAGGATGCCGTGCACTTGGGTTCTCTGGTTTTCTGAACGTTATTGACATTCTCTTGACAATTTTGTGTAAAAGATGAAGAATGGACGGAGTGAAGACAATGTGTTAAAGACTCTCATAGTAGTCCTTCTGTAAAGATGCTGAATAATGGATGAAGTCTTTAATGAACGTGTGGCAGAACAGAATTAGAATGGGCTATGACACATGAAGACCTAAGTAAAAATTCTAGTTCTGCAAGACATCTTTGGAAAAGTTACCTAGCTGTTCAGAGTCTTTGTTTCTGTGCCTGTGGAGTGGACAGGATGGTCTCTATTTTATGCGTTTTCTCAGGATTAACGGAGATGCCACGTGTAAGCACATGCTGTGTAATGCCTGGCTCATAGTGGGTGGTCCCCACATGTTGATCTCTCTCTATTTTGGTTTGCTCTGTTCATCATGCAACATTTCTTTAAGGAGTTCCTTGGGCCCTTGGATTTGAGGATCCTTGGTTCAACAACTCCAGGATGAGGCAAACTGGGGTGATTGGGTCCGTGATTTTAGGGTTAAGGGTCTTTATATCAACTCCAGGCATAGAGCAAAATTTCTGAATTGTCTTTAGGATTCTTTCATGAGTACTGTCATCAGTGTTTTTAATGCATTGTTCAGTGTCTGATGCAGTCTTTGGAATACTCTTCCTTTGTCATTTTTCAGAAAATTTGTTCTACATCTCATTCCTTATGGTCTTATTGAAGAATCTCATTGTCTTCTAAATTGATGTTAAATTATGGGTTCGGTCCAGAAGTAGAGCCAGTAACTTTTCTGGAATAACTTGAGAATAGAAAGGAAGAAATCCCTTTCTTTGAGGAAATGATGGTCTTCTGGGATCTGTATGTGGCAACTGATGCAAAGGCAATGTTTTCCCATACATATGGGACGATCTCAAAAGGCCCCAAAGGGAACTCAGATGGAGACTGCACTCAGGACATTACTGGAGCAATATGTCAGAGGAACTTCTGGTCAATTGGAAGGGTACCTTGGTTGCCAAGGAGATGCCTACTTCAGACCAATGGCCATTTGAAATGTGCTGGCCTCCCCAGTGGTTTGTAATCATGAGAAATGATCGCTGTGATGCATTGGGAAAAGAGAGAACTAACCTTGAAACTTAAAAAGCTAGAAGAAGAAAAGTTGGAGATCATCCAGGACAGAGAATGAGGAAATTCCGTTAAGTGACTATCCTTTACCGACGGGTATTTGAGAAGGGAATTCACTTCTATGGAAGTCCTCAAAATGTGCATAACTACAGGAGATGATGCAGGACACTTTATCAACCTATTCTTTCCCATATATATATATATATTTATTTTTTTTCTACTTGTTGATTTTCAGGATCATCATGGGATGTAAGTCTTTGGTTTCCTTCTGTTGGGTTTGTTTTTGAATTTTCATTTGTAATGACTTTAGTGAATCAGATACTGTGCTAGGTATTTAACTTTTTTTGGTTAAAACAGTTTCATTTTATCTGAAAGGGAGAGGGAGACAGAGAGATCCTTCAGCTCGTTTACTTCCCAAATTCCTGCAATACTTGCGGATGGGCCAGGCTAAAGCCAGGAGCCAGGAACTCCATCCTGGCCTCCCACATGTGTGGCAGGGATCCAAGTACTTGGGGCATCATGTGCTGTCTCCCAAGCACATTCACAAGAAGTTGAATCAGAAGTGGAGGCAGCGGCGCTGTGGCACAGCAGATAAAGCTGCCGCCTGCAGTGCCGGCATCCCATATGGGCGTTGGTTTGAGTCCCGGCTGCTCCACTTCTGATCCAGCTCTCAACTATGGCCTGAGAAAGCAGTAGAAGATGCCCACATGCTTGGGCCCCTGCACCCTGTGGGATACCCAAAAGAAGCTCCTGGCTCCTGGCTTTGGATTGGCGCAGCTCTGGCCATTGTGGCCATCTGGAGAGTGAACCAGCGGATGGAAGACCTACCCTACTCTCTCTCTCTGCCTCTCCTTCTCTCTCTGTGTAACTCTGACTTTCAAAATAAATAAATCCTTAAAAAAAAAAAAGAAGTGGAGGCAGGCCCTGATCCCAGGCACTTTAATTATGGGATGTGTGTGTCTCAAGCAGCAACTTAGCTGGCTGTGCCATAGTACCTCCTCCACCCTCCCAAAGGGGAACATTGCTCCATCAAATAATAGAGCCATTATTTTTATGGGCTTTTCATTTAAATGATTTTCATAAATCATAGCTCTGAATTTTTCTGACTAACATTTTCTATGAAAATTAGGTTGTATTTAGGTGCAATATTTCAATATTAAACATGTTGCACTCTTGAAAATTTGTTGAAAACGTCTTTCAGGAATAACTCTAAGATTGCTTGTAGACTTTATTGATCGTTCCTTAGTCTTTGTGAATAAAAACAAATGATGAACTGATGTTTCAACAGGATTTATCAGGAGACAGTCCATATAAACTGAATAATCAAGAGAGTTTAATAAAAGGACTATACACAAAAGAATAGACAGGGTTGGGGGAAAGTGTTTTTTTTTTTTTTTTTTTTTTTTTTACAGGCAGAGTGGACAGTGAGAGAGAGACAGAGAGAAAGGTCTTCCTTTTCCGTTGTTTCACCCCCGCAATGGCCTCTGTGGCAGGCGCACCATGCTGATCCAAAGCTGGGAGTCAGGTGCTTCTCCTGGTCTCCCATGGGGTGCAGGCCCCAAGGACTTGGACCAACCTCCACTGCAGTCCCGTGCCAGAGCAGAGAGCTGGACATGAAGAGGAGTGGCCGGGACAGAATCTGATGTCCCAACTGGGACCAGAACCCAGTGTGCCAGCGCCACAGGTGGAGGATTAGCCTATTGAGCCGTGGCGCCGGCAGGTTGGGGAAAGTTTACAAAGAGTTTCATAGTACCTTGAGCTAACAGAAGCAGTCATGGACCTGAATGACCAGTGGAAGTGAGGAGTTCCTGGAATTTGGAGAGCATAACTATATGCAGAGGGCTTCTGAAGCAACTACAGCTTTTGGTTAAGCAGTGTACCCAACCCCCGGTGGCCTGGCAGGGAGGGAGCTGGTGCTTCCCATTGGGTGAATGCCTTTAGAAAGGAGAGGGCAAGGGAGCCTGTTGAAGTAGGCTGTAAATCATGTAAGTGAGGCTCTTAAGGCACAGAGCAGGGTGGAGAAGGGTGGAGAGTGGACAGGGAGGGTGAAACAGAAGGTGAAGTTTGGATGGAAGATCTGAAAGCTAATGCTTATGTGCAACCTTAGCTTGAGAGCACAACAAGTGTTCCTGGGGATGGTCTCCTAATGGATCAGATAATAATTCTAATCTTTAAAAAATGGAGCTGTGTTCTCACTCTGCTTCCTCCAACTCTTCTTTTTAATTTGTATATTAATGATTTGAAACAACTTGTGGATGATCTAGCTGCATGTGCCCTTATTATAAAAAGTATAAAAATAACTATTCTCGGCCAGCGCCACAGCTCACTAGGCTAATCCTCTGCCTTGTGGCGCCGGCACACTGGGTTCTAGTCCCGGTCGGAGCGCCGGATTCTGTCCCGGTTGCCCCTCTTCCAGGTCAGCTCTCTGCTGTGGCCAGGGAGTGCAGTGGAGGATGGCCCAAGTGCTTGGGCCCTGCACCCCATGGGAGACCAGGAGAAGTACCTGGCTCCTGCCATCGGATCAGCACGGTGCACCGGCCGCAGTGCGCAGGCCGTGGCGGCCATTGGAGGGTGAACCAACGGCAAAGGAAGACCCTTCTCTCTGTCTCTTTCTCTCACTGTCCACTCTGCCTGTCAAAAAAAAAATAAAAATAAAAAAAAAACTAACTATTCTCTATGCTCATGATATAATTTTATTGTCACTAACCAGAAATGGCCTCTTTATCTTAGTGGAAAATAGAGTGGCTTGGATTCAACTTTTCTCATACAAAGTTGTCATTTTTGGCAGATAATATTTGTAATCTAGTTGGCTTATATCTAATGATTAAATATAGCCAGCCAACTCTACTAAATCTTTCAGCTACTTAGGGATATATTTTGCAACCATTTTTTCCCAGTGGTTTCACTAGAAGATGATGCTACTTAGAAGTAGACATTTCTTGGGTTAATTATTGACATTTGTTGGTTCCTGGAGACTGGGAGATTAGTAAAATCTATTTCAAATTTTTTTCTTTATGGACAAAGTCTGGTATTCATGACTGCTCTGTACATGTTGGTTGAATGAAAGAGTAAAGGAATAAACTTTGTGGCTTTGCTTTTGTTGGTATTTCTCTCAACTATGTTGAGGAATCATTTTTTAGGAAACTGTGTGAAATGGACTGTCCCTGATTAGCAAAAGGGATTTCATGTAATCAAAACCTTGACAAATCTTAAAATTTAAACATTTCTGCTGCCCAATGCCTGCTAAAAGCTTAATTAGAAGGGCTAGAAATTCTGATTGACATCTGAAAGCTATATAATTCTTTCATTATTCTAGATGCGTGCTGTCCAACAGAACTCTCTGTTGATGATATAAATGTTTTGTGATTGTGCTTCCCAACACGGCAGTCAGTAGTCATGTGTGGCTATTGAGCATTTGTAATGTGTCTATAATAGCAGGGATGCTATTTATAATTTTAAAATGTAATTCTAACTAATTTAAAGGGTCACTTATTCCAATGGCTGCCATATTGGACAGAACAACTCTAGATAGGTTACATTTTTTAATATAAAGCTTTTTTTTATTTGTTTGCTTTTTTTTTGACAGGCAGAGTGGACAGTAAGAGAGAGAGACAGAGAGAAGGGTCTTCCTTTACCGTTGGTTCACCCTCCAATGGCTGCCACGGCCTGCGCACTGCAGCTGGCACACCGCGCTGATCCGATGGCAGGAGCCAGGTACTTCTCCTGGTCTCCCATGGGGTGCAGGGCCCAAGCACTTGGGCCATCCTCCACTGCACTCCCTGGCCACAGCAGAGAGCTGGCCTGGAAGAGGGGCAACCGGGACAGAATCCGGCACCCCGACCGGGACTAGAACCTGGAGGATTAGCCTAGTGAGCCGCGGTGCTGGCCTTTTTTTTATTTGAAAGGCACAGTTACAAAGAGAGGGAGGGACACAGAGAGATGTTCCATCTGCTGGTTCACTCCCATTTAGGCTCCAATGGCTGGAGATGGGGCAGGCTGAAACCAGGAGCCAGGAGCTTCATCTGGGTCTCCCATGTGGGTGCCAGGGCTCAAGCTCTTGGGTTGCCCTTCGCTGCTTTTCCAGGCACATTAGCAGGAAGCTGGATTGAAGTGGAGTGGCTGGGATTTGAACTGGTACCCATATGGGATGCCAGCATTGTAGGTGGCAACTTTACCTGCCATACCACAATGCTGGCCCCACATATGCTACATTTTATTTCTGGATCAAGTCAGAGTATTCCTTCTTTGGTTTTCTAAAGGAGTATTTATTGAATTGCAAATTTTTATTTTGTCAATTTTTTAAGATTTCTTTTACTTATTTGAAAGGAAAATTTTACAGAGAGAGGGAGTGAAAAGAGAGAGAGAGAGAGAGAGAGAGAGAGAGAGAATGAGAATCTTCCATCCACTGGTTCACTCCTCAAGTAGCTGCAATGGCCAGAGCTGGGCCAGTCTGAAGTCTGGAGCCAGAAGCTTATTCCAGGTCTCCCATGTGAGTGGCATGGGCCCAAGGATTTGGGCCATCTTCCACTGCTTTTCCCAGACTAGTAGCAAGGAACTGGATGGGAAGTAGAGCAGCTAGGACACAAACTGGTGCCTACATAGGATGCTGGTGTTACAGGTGACAGGTTTACCTGCGATGCCACAATGTTGGCCCCATAATGGTGGTTTTAAAACATGTTCTCACATTCTTAGACACTTACTGCAAAAGATGAACACCAACCATTCTTCCATTGAATATAGGTTGGCATGGTGACTTGTTTCTAGCAAGTAGAATGTGGCAGAAGTGATGTGATGGGACTTTTGAGGCTAGCTCATGATACATCCTGTCTGGCTCTCTCTTGGTCTACCTGAACTTCCAAGTAAGGATTCTGGCTCCTCTAATGCTGTCATTCTGGAGGGCACATGAAGTGACAACCTAGAGATATTTGATAAAAAACAGCTGTTCTTGTCTGTTTGAGTCTTCCCTGTGTAGGCTCCATATTATTGTAGCCCCAACTCCCATCTGACTGCAACTTTATAAGACAACCTGACTTGGGCTGGTGTTTGGTGCAGTGGCTAAGATTCACTTATGATGCCCACATTGTATATTGGAATGCCTGTGCCTGGGTTTGAATCCTGCTTCTCTTCTGATCCCCAGCTTCCTGCTAAAGTGCAGGTGATGGATCAAATACTTGGGCCTCTGTCCCTCATGTGGGAGACCCAGATTGAGTTGTGGACTCCTGGCTTTGGCTTGGCCAAGTCCTGGCTGTGTGGCAGATGGAAGGTCTCCATCTGTTTGACCTGCCTATGTTTCTCTCTCTTTGCCTTTCAAATAAAATGAAAACTAAGCAGAACTTTAAAACAAGGACACTAAGTGAGAATTGCTTAGCTGAGTGCTACCCTTCCCCAGTGAGATAATAATAAGCAGTTGCTATCATTTTAAGCTACTATTTTGTGTAGCAGTAATAGTATCTAGAACACTTTATTGTGGATGGAAGCTTCAGGAAACAGTTCTTTGAAACTCCCTGAGGCCGGTGCCGTGGCTCACTAGGCTAATCCTCCGCCTTGTGGCTCCGGCACACCGGGTTCTAGTCCCGGTCGGGGCGCCGGATTCTGTCCCGGTTGCCCCTCTTCCAGGCCAGTTCTCTGCTGTGGCCAGGGAGTGCAGTGGAGGATGGCCCAAGTGCTTGGGCCCTGCACCCCATGGGAGACCAGGAGAAGTACCTGGCTCCTGCCATCGGATCAGCACGGTGCACCGGCCGCAGTGCACAGGCCGTGGCGGCCACTGGAGGGTGAACCAACGGCAAAAGGAAGACCTTTCTCTCTGTCTCTCTCTCTCACTGTCCACTCTGCCTGTCAAAAAAAAAAAAAAAAAAAAAAAAAAAAAAAAAAAAAAAGAAACTCCCTGATGTACTTACTCATTGTTGAGTTGTTTTGATGACAAAGTCTACTATGTCAACTTCTCTTGGATCTTAATATCAACAGGAGCTGTACTTTCTTGAACAACTGGTATACTTTTACCTTTTTGCTTTGGTCACTAGGAAGCTCAAAGCTGAATTTATACTCTACTTTTGCACGTAAATAGCATTATAAGGAATGCATTTGTGTTTATTTTCACTTGGCTTTACACTATTTTTAAAAATCTTTTTTGTCTTAAAAAAAAAAACCTCTCTGCAGTATATATATTGTTAAGTACTTCAGAAAGTGAATGCAAGTAATGTTTTGCCTTGAGTGACCCAGGGTCGGCTGTAAGATTATCCAGTGGATTAGCATTGATTGCTAGGAGAGCTCTGGCATTTTATAACTCTCTGGTGGCTGCATATTTTTTTAAGATTTATTTATTTACTTGAAAGTCAGAGTTACACAGAGAGAGGAGAGGCAGAGAGAGAGAGAGAGAGGGAGGGAGAGAGAGAGGTCTTCTATCTGCTGATTTACTCCCCAATTGGCCATAATGGCTAGAGCTGTGCCGATCCGAAGCCAGGAGCCAGGAGCCAGGAGCCAGGAGTTTCTTCCAGGTCTCCCATGTGGGTGCAGAGGCCCAAGGACTTGGGCCATCTTGTACTGCTCTCCCAGGCCACAGCAGAGAGTTGGATTGGAAGTGGAGAATCCGAGACTCAAACTGGAGCCCATATGGGATGCCGGCACTGCAGGCAGTGGTTTTACCCACTACGCCACAGCTCAGGCCCTGGTGGCCAAATTTAATAGGAAGGAGATTGGGCACTGACAAGGGAAGTAACTACTTAAATATAGAGATCTAGTGAGTAGCAAACTCTCAATCTGGCTGAGCTGTTTCTTAAAATCCATTTGCCCACATGGCACCCATTGATCAGATATTGACTCTTCACTGAGTGCCAGCTCTGGGCCGCCTGGTTGTTTGGGAATGGGGTGGTTGAGCGAGGGTGAATAAGGCCTGGCTGAGGAGTTGGAGTTTAAGATTATACCTGATGGGGGATGGTCCAAATGGTTAAGCATAAAGTAACATTTCATAAGAGAGGTGGGATTAAGCCTTATGAGTGTTTAGAGGAATGAGAGATTACTTCCAACCTGGGGGAAGTTCTCAGGGAAGAAGGATAGCAAGCTAGACTTGAAGGATGGAAGTGCTTACATGTGCAGAGCCAGGGGGAGAAGGTGAGGTGAAGGAAGGAGATTAACAGCAGTGAATTTAATGCCGGGGACTTTGGGCACTGTGGCATTTGGTGGGGAAGATATTCTGGGCAGTGGGGACTGTGACATGTCTCAAGTTACACCATATGAGCAGTTGCTTACTCTTCTGTTTATGCGACCAGCCCTGTCCAAGGGCATGCGACCTGCACATGTGGATGGGAAGGACTCAAAGAGCCAGAGATAGAGGCTAATTAAAGCTTCCATATAGCTGACTGCTCTGAAAACTCAACACATGGGATTATGTTCTGGAGTAACTGCTTAAAATCTTTGTATCAACAAATAGCTTATAGACTTTGAAAAGGAGGAGAAAATTCTGGAAGAAATTCTACAACATTGAAGAGCACAGGAAACGGGGTGTTTCAGGACACTTCTGAGGAATCCAACATCATGTTCAGCTTCTTTTCAGACTTCCTGATATTTCTTATAGTCTCTTTGTGACCATAGGAGCCTGGTGTTCTGTGAAGCAAGGCTTAAGAGTGGGGCACTGTAGGAACATATCTTTCCAGTGATTGATGGGTTTGTTACAATTAGTAATAGGAAGTGCTCCTGAAATTCTGCAAGTGCCTCTTGAAATAGGAAAACTTCAGATCACATGGGTAGGATATTGCTAATGGGGTGAAAACTTTTCTGGGCCATTAAAACAAGTTCCTGTCACTTGCTGTAAGTGGAAGTTTAAACAAACCTCTTTTCTAGGTTGGGAAAACCAAAATCAATATCTGATTACAGCAAAATTCAATCCCATTTGGCCAGATTCTTTTGAGCACACAAAGTTCACAGGTAGACAACCCATGAGTGTCCTGACTTAGAATCAAACCTCATGGACTGCTTTCCACAGCATGTTTCCAATGGTGTAAATCACCAGTAATCATGGTTGTTATATTAACATTGCACAATGCTGTAGAGCCTATAAATCATTTTCATATACATGTTTCATTTAATCCTCATAAAAACTCAATGAGGTGGATATTACTCTCCTGCTTTTACAGAAGAGAAAACTGAAGCACAGATAACTGAAGGAAATTATTCCAGTTCTCAGGGAAAGTGTGAGTCAGTGGTGGGGTTCACATCTGGTCTTGGAGGGTGGTCATGTCCCTTTGTGTGCTTAAGCCAGGTACAAAGATCAGAAGTAGGGCTGGGAAATGCAGGTGGAAAGGTGAATGCAAATATTTCCCTTGGGCAAACAGCTGATCATCTAGGGCTAGGCTGACTCCAGAGAGGAACAACCTTTCGCCTTCTCTCTGCCTGGGAGGGTAGTCAACTGGTGCCAGAGACCCTCAGATTTGGAAATGACAAAAGTTATCATGTGTTTAAAGCCCTCATTTTTCAGGTGAGGAAGCTGACGTCCAGAGAAGTTAGGTGGCTGATTGGTGATAAAACAGGGATTGTCTGTTGCTCAATCTTCTGCTCTTCTACAGGAATTTCTACTGCTGCACCTAGATGCTCCTCCTGCTACACCAGTTCTTCTTTTGATTAGGCAGAAATGTGTTTACAATGACAGATGCCTGGGCATCTCTTTGGTGAATGAGCCATTAACAATTGGTGCCATTCACGGAACATCTATGATGTGCCATGTTGTATGCTAGATACTTCACACATGTGGCTTTTAATCTTCTCAAGAACGCTATAGAGTCTGTGTTATTGTCTCTGTGAGGAGAATGGCACCAGACATGAGAAGGGCCCTTCCAAGACAATTCTGAATTCATGCTCTTTCTACTATGCAGTGCAGCCTCTATGAAGTAATTTGTCTTTTGTCCTAGAAGACAGAAATATCTGAATTTTTTATATAGTCAAGTATCGGTTTTCGGAAACCATTGAAATTCAAATTGTCTGTGTTTAGCCCTAGAACTATATCTGATTAAAAAGGGAGATCAGAAATATGAACCAGTTATTGCCTTTAAATGAAGTCCTTAACAGTGTTGATTAATAAGTATTTTTATTGTGAGGAAAAACCAACCATTATTTTAGAAGGATAATCCAAGTCTTAAGCCACCCCCCCCCCACTTTTAGAAGAGGGATAGTTTTTCTTTTTTTTTTCCCCTTGTTCTTCATCTTCTCCTTCTTCTTCTTCTGATAACCCTCATTCCCCTAGAGTGCTAGGGGCAGAGTTCTAGAAATGTTTTTGTATTAATTAGTTCTCCTCTTCAAATTTAAATCTCTTCAGCTATGTGTGTTTATCATTTATACCTCAGTTAGTTACTTTGATGCACTTGCTTGCCTATTAGCATCTGTTACATGCCTTCCAAATTTAAAAAAAGAAGCAATTTTTTTTCTTTTAAATTTGGAAACCTTTGAGGAATGAGGAGATCTGTGTACTGTGCCTTACAGGAAGGATTTGGACCACAGATGGGCAACATGGACTTCCTGGGGCTTGAGAACTAGCAGGGAGAGGATGCCAGGAAGTGGTACTGACAGGGTGGTGGGGAAGTCTCAAAGCATAATTTCTTAATTTTCATTTTCTACCTAAACCCATAGTGGCTGTTTCTGATCTGTGTGTTCTTAGATCCTGATGTGAAACACTGGCTTCATGTTCTGACCTGTGTCAGGCACTGGGCTGAGTGTCAGGATGTGTTCTTCAATGTTTTTAAATCCTGCAGCTCTGCCATCCAGCTCCTCTTTTTGAATCCTCTGCTTGCATCTGTACAATCTGGCATGGCCACAATCTGCTCGCACGGAATTGGAGTAAGAATCTGCTTTCCTGACATAGCAGGTGCTTCAGCTTCAACGCCATCCTGATGGTGGTGCTTTGTGATTGACCATCTTGACTTTTTTCTTGGTTACAGACTCTTTGATTTGTATTATTCTCTGGTGCCTGTGAGTTTCATGGTTTCTAACTGATGCTTGGTTTTTAACCTTCAGACTTAATCTCAACTCCTGACATGCATCTGATTCCTGAATGCTCATTGGCTTCTGAGCCCTGTTGACTTTGCCCATTCCTTGACACTGTCTGTGAGTCTTAGACTTGTTTTGTTTTTCTTCTTGGTTTCCCACCATGGCTCTGGGATTTCTTCTCAATACCAGTCTGACTCCAGTAAGTTTTATTAAGCAGCTAGATAAAAAAAGGGGACTGTTGAAGGAATTAATAATTTCATGTCTTCATCTAGCATCTGGAATAATTTTCATGGTCTTTCTGATCATATAGTTGATTTTACATATTATAGGATTTCAAATGATGCTTGAACAGAAGAAATATTTTGTAATCAATGGACAATAGTCGTTATTCTTTCCAGTTGTTGAATTAGTTATGCCTTTATAAATCATAAGATGATGTTCCAAGTTTATATTGAGTTCCTGTGGTGTCCTGAAATTGAGGTCAATTCACCTCTCCAAAGAAGACCAGGCATGTTGCTGTGATGCAGGATATTTGATATAAGGTTCATAGGTGATAATTTCTACTTTTTCTTCCTCATTCTAAAAGTGAACTAAAGTCAGTTTCCCCATGGAGCCTAGGTATTTGTACTGTCTTTACCTGTGTGAAATCCTAACTTATTTCAATAGGATATTACTAAAGGAAGGAGAAGCTCCACATCCAAGATAACTAACCCAAGATCCTCAGTTGGTGGAAAACCAAACTTAATATCTGATCCCAACCAAGCTCTGATACTTTTCCTTAGATGTGTTGAGAGCATATAACTATGGATAACTCCTTGGTAAACAAACTCAAGATGAATTTCTTGTCATTTTCTTTGACTATATCAGTGCATCTGCAAAGTAAGATAGGGTAGATTCTCAAGTATCAGTTCTTTCTGACCTTTGCTCTTAAGGGTTCTTGTTGAGTTTATTTCTAGAATTATAATTGATTATGACAGATAAACTGAGTCAATATCATCTCTTAGAAGCTCACGGTACTTTTAAGAGCATCTTGTTTATCACATTTCAAATCCAAATCAATAAGTTTCAGGTGTGGCTCTGAAATTTATTTCAGTAGTTGATTTCTACAATGTCATGTTGCACTTGGAGCTGATTTTTGGTCTGCAGGGTTTGGTGGGATTGAGAATGCTGACCTCAGGAAGGATTTGGAACAGTGCTTGGCAATCACATGACACGCTAGCTATCCCTTCCCGTCATTAACTTGGCATTGGCTGGCTTGAACAACAAATCAAATTCCCGGTTTATGTTGAAATTCTCTGTTGTTCTTTTAAATCATGTTATGATTTCCTCCCATTGTGCAACTCAAGAAGTCTGATAACGCAATGCATTTCTGGAAATCTCTCCCACAGAGGCCACTTATAGGTGTTCTAGAGTTGTTAGAGGGACAGTTAGTGCTGGATGATGCCATAGAGCTACCAGCCAAGTTTGTGTGGCAATAAAACACATCCTTTAGGAGTAGAGGTAGAGATAAGCAGAGGCAAATCTAAGAAGAATGCAGCCACAACTCAAAGGATGTATCACTCAGACAACCAAGGTCGTGGAGAGCAGAATGGAACACCCAGAAAACAGTTCCTGATAAACCAATGCAGTAATTGGAAGTGTTCGTGGTGATGTGAAGGAAGACTCTAGAGGCCTCCAGGGTGAGATAAGGCAAGCAATCAACATGTCAAGGTAATTTGTTAGCAGTTCTGGCTTTGGGTTGAGGTGTATAAACCTGCCTGCTGTGATGAATGAAGCCTGCTAGCCTGAAGAAGCTTGACCATAGGACAACAGCCGGGTTGAGCCTGCTGGGAACTGACAAGAGGAGCCACCTGTACCTGTGCATGTAGCATCTGCCCTGATGAACACAGACCCTGTTTCCAAACCACTTACAGAGAAGGAGGAGTGGGCATGGCCTCCATAAAGGAGGAAGAGAGTATTTCTCGCCTTTCCTGATCTTGCTAAGTAGTTCTTCCAAACCAATGCTCCTGAACAGCTGCAAAGTAGGAATAAGAGTTTTAGTGAAGGCCAGTCTCTCCAGACCAATCAGACATGAACTACACCAAGTATGTACACCCCTCACCATTTCACTGAGGCCACTCTGATTGTGCATTCTTGTCGCTGTTTCATTGATCTCACAGTGACTGTGCATTAAGCTTTTTGTTCCCCTAGAGCCCAGACTGACTGCATAGCCCTCACCACTTCATTGAGCCTGCAGATTATACATCACATTGTTAACCCCACACCGGAGTCTATGTTTCTCACAGTCCTACTAAGCTCATACCAACAGAACAGACTTCCCTGTCTCAGTGATTTCACACCTGCTCTGCACTGAGTTCTGCTTGAAATTACACTGCCCAGATCACCGACTTCACACAGACTATATAATGCCCTGACAACACCTGCTCTTTGCCCACTCAATATCTGTATTTCCATTCTTTCTAGAAATAATTTCTGGGGGCTATCCCTGTGGCATAGTAGGCTAAGCATCCTTCTGCAGTGCCGACATCCAATATTGGTACTGGTTTGTGTCCCGGTGGCTCCTCTTCCAATCCAGCTCTTTGTTTATGGCAGCAGATGGCCCAAGTGCTTGGGCCCCTGTACCCTATGGGAGGCCCAGAAGAAACTCCTGGCTCCTGGCTTTGGATCTGCCCAGCTTTGGCCATTGTAGCCACTTGGGGAGTGAACCAGTAGATGGAAGACTTCTCTCTGTCTCTCCCTGTCTCTGTGACTCTGCCTTTCGAATAAATAAATAAAATCTTAAAAAAAGTTTCTGGTTTTATTCAAGGTGGTGTGATATGTGCAGCTGAGAGACTACATTTCCTAGCCTCCCTTGCAGTTATATTTGGTTACATGGCTAAGTTCAAACAGAAGTTATTGGTGGCACATCTGTAAAGTTACTTAAGGGGACAGAATGCTGGAACCTAATCTCTTGCCTGTAGTCTTTCCATTTCCCCTCCTAATTTTGAAAATAGAAATGATGGCCAGATCTCATCAGTCATCTTGTAACTCTGAGAATAGAAGACATCTAGTAAGAATGGTTGGTTCATTCATTAGAGGGTTCCTTGGTTTTTGATAACTCTGTGGAACTGTATTACTACCTCTTGGACCTTCAATCTTTTTTTTATTTGAAAGAGTTACAGAGTGAGAGAGACAAGGGGAAAGAAGAGAGAGAAAGATCTTCTATCTACTAGTTCACTCCCCAAATGGTCACAGAATGTGGGGGCTAGGCCAGGCCAAAGCCTGAAGCCAGAAGTTTCTTCTAGGTCACCCATGTGAGTGCACAGGCCCAAGCTCTTGGGCCATCTTCTGCTGCTTTCCCAGACCATAGCAGAGAGCTTGGTCAGAAGTGGAGCAGTTGGGATTTGACGTGGCACCCATATGGGATGCTGGTACTGCAGACAGTGGCTTAACCCACTGTACCACAGTGCTGCCCCTGATCTTTTGATTTCTTTTACGCGAGAAAATGAGTCCTTAGTTTTGCTTCAGCCACTGTATTTGGGTCCTTGTTACTGTGGTGAGTGAATGCTTACTGACAACCCCTCCCATTCTGCTGTGCTCACACTGACTGTGTCTGTACTTTCCATCCCCCTCAGTCCATGTGCACTCCGTATATTTTCATTTGGCCATGATGATGCATAAGTGAAACAACTGTCTTTAATGCTAAGATGAGCCTCTGCATTTTCCTTTTGACTTAACCAGCTGTATAAAGCAGAATGGATCAGGCTTTCTGAGGTACATAAATCACATTCTGTAAATGTTAATGGGGAGAGGCTAAGCCACTGCAACACAAACTGTACAAAGGCACTGATAGGCAGTGTGTAGAGATGATGGGATCAATGGTGCTTCCTTCTCTGGGTCAGCACCAAGTCATGCCACTGTGATTACTTTTGCATTAAGGAGACTGGCATGGAGCTTTCAGTGGCAACCGTTGCCATTCCCTAACGTAAAGCAGAGTTACAATCACTGCACTTCCTGAAGCACTATACAGTTGCCCATCCATGGATTCAACCAGCCATGCATCAAGAATATTAAACATTTTCATTTATATCACACATGTAAGATCTTTTTCTTACATTATTCCCTTAACAATATGCTAAAAACAACTATTTACATAAAATTAACATTGCATTAAGTAATATAAATAACCTACAGATGATATAAAGTATACAGGAAAATGTATGTATGTTATTATTTTGTATAAAGGACTTAAGCATCCATGGATTTTGGTATACATCCGGGGGTTCCTGGAACCAGTTACCAATGGATACTGAGTGACACCTGTACTTTAAAAGATAATAATGAGTACTCAAACAATATATTTCACTTTGTGTTTCTATGGGGGTGCAAACTGTTGAAATCCTTACTTAATGCATACTAAACTGATCCTCTGTAAAAAAAAAAAAAAGAAAAAAAAAAGAAATTATCAATTCCCAACTTGACTCTCACTGGGATTAAACATGACAATAGGTCTGCTCTGATTTCATCATCATTTAAAAAAATCATCTATTATTTTTCACTTTATGTTTCTGTGTGGGAGCAAACTGTTGAAATCCATACTTGATGTATACTAAGCTGATCTTCTGTATATTAAGATAATCAAAAATGAATCTTGATGTGAATGGAAGGGGAGAGGGAGTGGGAAAGGGGAGGGTTGTGGGTGGGAGGGACGGTATGGGGGGGAAGCCATTGTAATCCATAAGTCGTACTTTGGAAATTTATATGCATTAAATAAAAGTTTAAAAAAAAAAAAAGAAAAAAAAAAGATAATCGCACATTTGCTTCACACTTTTCCCTCTAAAGGTTCAGAAGAAACATAACTGAAGATAGGGAAGTTTAAACTGGAAGGCAGGAAGTAGAAAGATGAGTTCACGTGAATGCTGCCCGGTACAAGGATACACTATGAATGGTGGACACCAGAGCGTGCAAAGGGTTGGCCTTGACTCATTCTCACCACCTCTATCTTCTCACTAGAACTACTGTAGAGACTTTAGGGCATAGCCACGGTGAAACTCTCGCTCTGGTTTCAATTCTTCTTCATCCTTTAGGGAAAACCCCTTCCCCAGGCTTTAGTTGGCTGGAGCAGGGGCGGGGTCTTCTGGGAGGATGAGTATTAAGGTGAATGGTTTCTTCACCAAGGACTCTTCAGGTTGCAAAGAGTGAGCTGAGAAGAGCATAATTGAAATCTCTAGATAGGAAGTGGTTACCTAGGCAGAAAAATCATCCTTCCCTGTCCCGTCATGACTAGTAGGTATGTTCGGAAACCTATAAGCAGTAGATTTAGGATACAAATGAAATGTTCTTTTAAGCAAGTTCTTAGGTGCCTGGACTTTACCCTTGTAAGTCTCTGTCATTTTTAACTGGTTGAGGTACTCAGAAGAACAGTAGGATGTGTATAAGTGGCCCTTTTAGTGAAATTTTTGATGACTGGCTCTGGGCAGGTGGAGGTT
The DNA here is from genome assembly GCF_964237555.1 of Oryctolagus cuniculus. Classification (NCBI taxonomy): domain Eukaryota; kingdom Metazoa; phylum Chordata; class Mammalia; order Lagomorpha; family Leporidae; genus Oryctolagus; species Oryctolagus cuniculus. Next base: position 39,200,949 of record NC_091438.1, read on the forward strand.
TGTGCCTCTTTGGCAGCTTTGAGGAGGTCCCTCAGGTTTGGGGTTCAGGGCAAGTCACACATGTGAGTCATGGTCACCACCTCTTTGGTCTTTGTAGATTCCATCAGGATTGGCATTCATGTTAGTTATTATTCCAATAAGTAGTGCATGCTAGTTTTCAGTGATGGCTTTCATATCTCCTTAACCCCTGTAGTCCTACTTTCTGTCCACCCTGCCTATTGCTGTGGCAGCCTTTGGATATTATCTCCCACCTTTTTCATGTTAATGCTAGACCCTGTAATAAAGAAGCTACTTCTTCAGCTCTTTGCTCCTCCCAGTCTGTCCTGTGGTGTCCCTTTTGGTAGGACACCACACTTCACTCGGCCCACTTGGGCTTTGGTTTCCCTATCTGCAAAATGAAGGTGATGTCACACTCCTAGGATAAGTGACTCACTTAAGGCACAAGCTGGCGAATGACAGAGTCAAGGCCTGCACCCAGAGCTCCTGATCCCCTCCACTCGTCTTTTCCTAAGACACCAACCACTCACAGGGTATTGTGAAAATCAGGTTTGGCAATGTACTTAAAGGCATTTCATCCTCTGAAAAGTGACAGGAAGATCTTTGTGATTATCGCCAGGGATTTGTGCTCCCCAACAATGTTAGTGACAAAGTGAGGCCTCTGCTCTAAGAGAAAATTACTTTACTGCTTTGTTGCTCCTGCAAACCTCAGGGGAATGGGTTTTAGGCTTTCAGGATTTGTAAAGATTCAACTAATACTTAGGAGGTTTCAAACCACAGTTGAGGAAGCTTCTGTTGGCTTTTCCCAGGGGCAGTATCTCCTCTGATCTGCCACAAGCTAAAGCCTGTTCTCCTTTGCCACCAGGGACCACAGCAATGATGGCATCACCTTTAGGCTCGCTCTCTGCAGGGGCACAAAGATTCTGTGCTCCCCTTCATAACTATGTGACACAGAGCCAAGCTCAGATGTTGTTAATTTTGATGGATGAACGCCCCCTCAGGAGGAAGACAAGACCCTGAAGAAAGACTACCTTGAGGAGACAGAAGAAAAGATAATCTTAGAGCAGGGACACAATCACTTGAAGAACCAGTTTTTGGAAGAAGAGAATGGAGATCTAAGTAGGAGAGGCATTGTCACAGGATGGAGTAGCACTGTCCATGTGCATGTGTGTGTGTGTGTGTGTTGGGGGGGGGATCTTTAGTACCAACGTCCTGGACGGGTGGGCATGGATGTATTAAGGGGCGGGTGAAGTGTGCTCCTGGGACCCTGGACGCTGTGGTGCCTACTGGACCCAGTTCCTCCTGGTTGTGTCAGGTGCCATGCCACTGCTGTCCACACTGAGGCTCTGGCTCTCCCTCTCTTACTTTCTGACCCAAGGATGCCTCAGAAGATCTAGGTGAGCCTTTGTGAAGAATGAGCCTCTCTAAGAGGATTGAGTCACCAGAAAGAATAGAACTGCAGGATTTCTAAAGCAGAAGAGGTCCTCAGAACCCTTATAGCTCAAGTTTCTGGTTTTATACATGAGGCCCAGAAAGGTTAGGTGGTTTGTTCAAACTTCTGCTGCAAAAAAATATCTAGGTTGGGATGATAATGTATGTTTTTTGATTTCTATTTAAATGCTCCTTTCTGCTGAATTATTTTGTAATCAAATGGAATCTGGGCTTTTGATGAAGAACTATAGGCGGGTTTTGGCAGATTCAAAAATTACCTGATTTATTACCTGGCAGTAGTGGCCACTCTAAAAGAAAATCGTTCTCCGATAGTTTTCAAAAACAATCAGGGTCACAAAAATGGACATATAAATCGCGATGTCCCTGTCCGCATTCCCCGGTGCTCTTCCTGTTTATGATCCCACTTTCCAGAGTCTTCTGTCTTAATAAACTCAAGAACACGGGGAGATTCCCATAGGAGATGCTGTCACAATCAACCTTTTGTCTTCGTGTTGTCCTTTCTTTTTCTGTTCACAAACGTGTTCTTTTTGAGAGTGCACAAAGGCACATTTCCTTTGTTTCTATCTCTGCTGACGGATCTCTTCTGTGACCAAGACATGCAGACCTGGGCTTATTTCCAAGGCTGTCTAACCAAGGAATACCATGGAAAACTTAGCACATATGCAAGTTTTTTAAAAAATACATTTTATTTTAAAATCTGATTTAGGGGCCAGCATTGTGGCATAGTGGGTAAAGCCATTGCCTGCAATGCCGGTATCCCCTGTGGATGCTGGTTCATGTCCCAACTGTTCCACTTCTGTTCCAGATCCCAGCTATGTCCTGAGAAAAGCAGCAAAAGATAGTCCAAGTGCTTGGGCCGCTGTTACACACGTGAGAGACCCAGAAGAAGCTCCTGGCTTCAGCCTGACCCAGCCCTGGCTGCTGTGGCCATTTAGGGAGTGAACCAGCAGATGGAAGATCTCTCTCTCTCTCTATCTCGGTTTCTCCTTTTCTTTGTATCTCTGACTTTCAAATAAATAATACTTTTTTCATTTTTTAAAGATTTATTTATTTATTTGAAAGTCAGAGTTACACAGAGAGAGGAGAGGCAGAAAGAGAGAGAGAGAGAGAGAGAAGTCTTCCATCCGATGGTTCACTCCCCAATTGATCACAATGGCTGGAGTTGTGCTGATCTGAAGCCAGGACCCAGGAGCTTCTTATGGGTCTCCCATACAGGTGCAGGGGCCCAAGGACTTGGACCATCTTGTACTGCTTTCCCAGGCCATAGCAGAGAGCTGGATTGGAAGTGAAGCAGCTGGGTCTTGAACCGGTGCCCATATGGGATGCCGGTGCTTCAGGCCAGGGCATTAACCTGCTGTGCCACAGTGCCGGCCCCAATAAGTAATTCTTAATAAATCTGATGTAAATAAATTCAATTGCATGTAAAACGATAAAATTAATATCAGTTTTCAGTGAGTGGTATGTTGAAGATGACCTTTTCTGACTCACAACGATGGATTGTTATTCAGGAATTAATGCAAGCCTGTTAAATCATTGGTGGTTTTAAATCAGATGTGGTGATAAGGAGTATTTATACCATGGGATCTGGTGATGGCTACAAGTCAAGTTTTGTTGTGTTTTTCTAGAGGGCCAATTTGCTGGCAGAGCAACATCTTTGGCACATGAAAAGCTCCACTACCCAGAGGCAGTTGCTGTCAATTTTCTTATGTAAACATCCACCAAAATGACTATTCATATGCTAGAGCATATGCATGTATTATTTTAGCTTCCTTATAGAAAGAGAATCATATTTTAGAAAGTTCCTTGACATCTTTCCATATCCTCCCTTATAGATCCAGCTCAATGTTTTACATTATCATTTATTAGGCTAATATATGGCTGTTCTATAGTTTAATTAACCAGAATCTTTTTTTAGAAGATTTATTTATTTATTTTAAAGATTTATTTTAGTTATTTGAAAGACAGAGTTACAGAGAGAAGTTGAGACTCAGAGAGAGGTCTTCCTTCCAATGGTTCGCTCTCCAGATGGCTGCAACGGCTGGAGCTGTGCAGATCTGAAGGCAGGAGCTTCTTCCAGGTCTCCCATGTGGGTGCAGGGGCCAAAGGACTTGAGCCATCTTCTACTGCTTTCCCAGGCCATAGCAGAGAGCTGGATTAGAAGAGGAGCAGCCCAGACCATAAAAGGCACCCATATGGGATGCCGGCGCTTCAGGCCAGGGCTTTAACCCGCTGTGCCACAGTGCCGGTTCCAGAAGATTTATTTTTATATTTGAAAGACAGAGTTAGAGAGAGAGAGAGAGAGAGAGAGAGAGAGAGAGATCCTCTACCTGCTGGTTTACTCCCTAAATGGTTGCAAAGACCAGAGCTGAGCCAATCAGAAGCCAGGAGCCAGGAGCTTCCCCTGGGTCTCCCATGTAGGTGCAGGGGCCCACGGACTTGGGCCACCCTCTGCTGCTTTCCCAGGCCATTAGCAGGGAACCGGATCAGAAGTGGAGCAGCCAGGACTTGAACCAGCACCCATATGGGATGCTGGTGCCATAGCGCTGGCCCCTGAGCCAGTATCTTAATATGGATGTTCTTGTTTATGTTTCTCCAAAATTAGACCCTGAGTTACTTGGGTATGGCTTTGGGTGTGCAGTTTATCTGGCAGGTGAATCCTGGGAAGCATAGTGAGACAGTGAGCAAAGGGAGACAGGGATGGTTTTTCATTTAAATTAGTATCCAAATGAGGTCCTCACGGTTGAATGGTTTGTGTGTCATCTGAACCTCTTTTAATCTGCCCCTGATTTGTTCTTTTTTCTTTTTCTTACAATTATTGATGAACCTGGGTTATTTTACTGATTCGATGCCCCATGACATCACTTAACATGCTCTTTGTGTGCTGTAAAGCAACCAGTCCTCTCCCTGCTCTTCCCTCCTGCTCCCCCCGGCCCAATGTGTGGTTTCATTTACCCACACTCAGCTGTGGTCCAAAATATTAAATGGGAATTGCAGAAATAAAGCCTATGTTTTAAATTGCGTGATGTTCTGGGTAGCTTGGTGAAATCTTGGGCAGTCCTGCTCAATCTCAATTGAATGATCCCTTGGGCCAGAGTATCCATGCTGTACATGCTTCCCACCTGTTAGTCACTTAGTAGCCATCTAAGACTGTTTTGGTAGGCATCATGGTGCTTGTGTTCAACTAACCCTTATTTTGCTTAATAATTGCCCCAAAGTGTAAGCATCATGACGTTGGTGATTTGCATATGCCAAAGGGAAGCAGTGAGGGGCTTTGTGTGGTGCAGATGTGAAGGTTTTCAGCTGTATCACAGGTAAGATGCGAGTATACAGGGCTTGGCACTACCTGTAGTGCTGGGCATTCACTGGGGTTCTTGGATTGCATCTCCTGCAGATAAGGGAGGATTATTTTATTTCCTGCCAATTAGTGTTCGATCTAAGGTAGAAATTTTCTCAGTTTAATAATGGTAATAAAATAATGCTGGCTATTGATTGCTATGCTCCATTTGTTTTTATCATCACTATTTTTTGTAATGGACTTTACATTCTAGAAGAGTTGAGAAGGAAGTACAGAGAGTTCCACTTACTCCTTCCACCCCTCCTCCTGACAATTCCTCCCGTCATGAACCTTTTAGTATGGTAAATTTGTCATAGTTAATGAACCAATGGTGAACTGGTACGTTATTACTAGCTAAAGCTTGTAGTCTATTCTGATTTTCTTAGTTTTTAACCTAATGGTTCTTTTTGGGTCTCAGAATTGCATTTTAGATACTACCTTAGCTTTCACTGCACTCTCATTGTAGCCATGACAATTTCTCAGACCTTTGCTTTAGAAGATTTTGGCAGGTTTGAGGAACACCAGTCAGGTTTATTACAGGATGTTCACATATTGGGATCTGTCTGATGTTTTTCTCATGAGTAGACTGGGGCATGGATTTTTGGTAGGGAGATATCAGAGGTAAGCGCCATTTTCATCACGTCATATCAAGGGTCCAAACGACTGGTGTGATTTGTGACTGTTGACCTGGATCACATACCGGATGCAGTGTCTGCCAGGTTTCTCCAAAGTTGCCCTCCTGTCCACCCTTTTCTTTAGGAAGGAATTCACTGTGTGTAACCTCATTAAGGAATGGGAAGTTACTGTCCCTTCCTTGGTAACTTCTTCTTGAGGGTGGCATATGTACATAAACTATTTGGAGTTCTTCAGCAAAGGATATGTGTTTCTTCTCTGCATTAATTTACTCAGACATTTATTTAAATCTAAATGGATCATAGATATTTATTTATATTTTAGGGGTGGGTATTTGGTATAGCCATTAAAAGACACTGCTTGGGACACTCACATCCCATATTGGCAGAGTGCCTGGATTTGAATCTGACTCTGCTTCAGATTTCAGCTTCCTGCTAGTGTGCAAATAGAGAAGCAGAAGGTAATGGCTCAAGTGCTTGTGTCCCTGCCACCCACATGGGAAATCTGGACTGAGTTATGGGATCCCTGCTGTTGCAACATCTGGGGAGTGAACCTGCAGATGGAAGATGTGGAAGATTTCTCTCAGTCTGTCTGTCTGCCTTTCAAATAAATACAAAGTTGACAATATAGTGTTAAAATTATATAAATTATTTTTTCATTTTAACCCAATACTATTTTATTTATCTTGTTACTAAGTTTTGGCCAGTGGGAGCTCTTTCAACTGGCTCCTGTGACTGTTTGATAAACCTCCATCAAAGTAAGTTTGTTTATTTTTTTCTTTTTGAGTACTTCCTTGGTTTCTGGGATCTTTTAGTTTGAAGGAATAGAAATTTACTACATCTACTGCAAGTAATTGGGAGAGGGGTATAGATTTGATGGTCAGAAATACATAAAGATTTACTCTTTTATGATGGTTAGCTTTGCTTGATTTTTTAAACCACTTGGGTCAACAACCTTCTCCCTTTTAAAAATTTTATCATTCACAATTGTTAATTGAGGCATCTAGTTTATGACTTTGGTCTAATTTTTTAACCAAGGCTGAATTTAACAAAATGTATGAAATGCTTTTTGTTTTCCCCCACAACTCTTTGAGCGGAGATGTAGCTTCATGGTGGTCTTGGCTCTATGTGTGTGTCTGTGTGTGTGTGTGTTCATGGACTAAGTCTCAGTTCCTGTTACACATTGCTACTGCACAGAGCTTCATCTCCTGCCCCTGAGGCCAAGACTTGGGCAAATAACACAAGCATATGCCCTTATTATCTTTCACTGTGGCCTTCCTGCTCCTTTTCATCTTGTCTCTTGGGTCTTTCCTTTGCTTTTTTTGTAGTTCAACTCTGCATTTAAAAGCATGTTTGTTGTATTTTACCCAGAATTTCTAAATATTTTATATTCGATTTTTTTTCAGTCTGTGTCATTGCAAGAAATGGAAGTATTGATCTTCATTTCTCATTTTTAATCAGGCTTTTTTATTTTAAGAGATTAAAAAGAAAGCTACAAAATATTATTTCAAGTATATTTTATACTCTACCCAAAATTAAAGATTCTTTAATTTATTCCATGAATATTCATATGCCTACAGACTGTTCTAGAAATGTGGGATAAATCAGTAAAGAAAATAAAAATTGCTCTTCTCCATGGAGCTCACATTCCAAAGGGAAATACAGATAATGAGCAATAACATAATCTACAATTACATTATGCGTATGAAGAAGGGGATAGATGTTCTAGAAAAAATGCAACCAAAACAACTAGAGCAGGTTTGGGAATCAAGAGTGTGGGAAGAAGATTGACTCTTGATTTTTTGTCTTTTAAAATAAAGTGGCTGTCTTGGTCCATTTTCTGTTGCTCTACTGGAGTGCCACAGCCTGTGTAATATATAATGAGGTACTGGAGGCTGGGAAGTCCAACACTGAGGGACTGTGTCTGGTGAGGGCCATCTTGCTGCCCTATATAACATGATAGCTGGCATCCTTTGGTGAGAAGGCACACAAGAGAGAAAAGGCAGATGCAAGAGAGCAGGCATCACAGTGGCAATTAAATTTCAACACGAGGCTTTGGTGTTTGCTCTAGCGGCTAAGACATCTGTATCCCACATTGAAGAATCTGTGTTGGAGTCTTGGCTCCTTTCCTGTTTCCAACTTCCTGCTGATGCTCATCCTGGGGGGGCAGTAGATGAAGGCTCAAGTAGTTGGGTCCATGCCATCCATGTGGGAGACCTGGATTGAGTTCCTAGCTCCTGGCCTTGGCCTGGCCCAGCTTTGGTCATTGTTATCATTTAGAGAGTGAACCAGTGGATGGGAGAGTTCGTTCTGTTTGTCTCTCAGATAAACAAGAGAATAAATAAATAAATAAATAAATAAGCAATAATCTTCAACATGAGTTTTGGAGGGGACATTCAAGTAGAGTAACTCTTCTAGGCTTCATTGAAATGATGGTGTTTGTGTAAGACTTGAAGGAGAAGAAGGAGTTGACCAGCTGGATCCCTGAGGGAAGAACTTTCTAGGAAGAGGGGGTAGCTAATGCAAAAGCCTGAAGGTAGGGTGTGCCTGATGATTTTGAGGAAAACAAGAAGGCTGTAAAGCTGGAGTAGCATGAGTAAGGGAGAAAACCCTATGAGATGAGGTGCAAGGGGGAGAGGGGGAGGATCACAGAAGGACTTGTAAGTCATTTTAAGGTTTTACTATTTTCTGAGTGACATGGGAGTCATTGAAGGTGGTTCTCCTGCATCCTCCCTACCCCCAAAGTAATACTAAGAACTCTTTGTTTTCTAAATCATTTGAGAGTAAGTTGCCAAAACACGACCCTATTATTGGCCTGTGGTTTGAGTGTGTGTTCCTCCCAAATTCATATGTTGGAATCTAAGATCCAATATGATAGTATTTTTTTAAGATTTTTTTTTTTTTTAGATTTTTATTTATTTTATTCGAGAGTTAGCGTTACAGACAGTGAGAAGGAGACAAAGAGAAAAAGGTCTTCCTTCCGTTGATTCACTCCCCAAATGGCTGCAACAGCCAAAGCCAGGCATTTCTTCCTGGTTTCCCATGTGGGTGCAGGAGCCCAACGACTTGGGCCATCTTCTACTGCCTTCCCAGGCCACAGCAGAGAGATGATCGGAAGTGGAGCAGCTGGGACTAAAATTGGCGCCCATATGGGATGCCGGCGCCACAGGCCAAGAATTAACCTTCTGCGCCACAGCGCCGGCCCCTAATATGATAGTATTAAGAGGTGCAGCCTTTAGGGGGTGATCCAGTTGTAAGGGCTCTACCCTCATCATCTAGATTAGTGTTCTTTGAAAAGGGCTTGAGGGAAGTAGCTAGGTCCTTTTGCTCATTCTGCTTTTTGTCATATGAAGACACAGTATTCAGGGTGCTGTCTTAGAAGGAGAGCCTGGGCCCTCACCTGACAACAGATCTTCTGGTGCCTTGGTCTTGGACTTTCTAGCTTCAAGAATAGTGAGAAACAAATTTCTATTATTTTTAAATTACCTATTTGTGGTATTTTGGGGTAGCTAGAGTGGACCAGGATGACCCCCAAATATTTTAGTGTATAATTTCTACAAGCAAAGACCATAACATAATCATCAAACTCAAAAATTAGTGCTGATCTATTTCCACCATTCTGTCTTCAGATCCTCTTAAATTGCCCTGATTGTTCTAAATGTGTCCCCCCTTTTTACCAAAAGTACCCAAATCTAGATCATAATGCATTTAATTATCACATCTCTTTAGATTTCTTCAATCTGAAAGAGTTCTTTAGACTTCCTTGACTTCCATGGCATTGGCACTTTTGCAGGTTACAAGCCAATTATTTTGCAGAGTTGTCCCTGCTGATTAGAACTAGGCTATGCATTTTTGGCAGTAATATCACAGAATAGGTGCATTTTCCTCCTCATTGCATCTAGTCATGAATACATAATTTGAATTTATCCCATAAGTAGTGATACCAGCTTTGATCATTCAGCTAATGTGATATCTGCCAAGGTTTTCAGTATAAAATTTCTCGTTTCCTCTTTGTAATTAACAAGCATTTTGTGGGGAGATGCCTTAAGGCTATATAAATATGCTTTCCTTATCAAACCTTCACTCTGGTTTTATTCTTTCTTCCAATTAGGTTATATGACTGTATGTGAATACTACTTATAACAATGATAGTCTGGGTTTAATAACAGTTCTGTTTCTATCACTTGTCTTAGAATTGTAATCTCTGGGAAGTTTTGCTCATAGAAATAAATATGTAGGACCAGAAAAAGTTTTATACTAGCAATTTTACTTAATTCTTTGAGCTCCTTTTTATATTGTATGCTCCAAATCACAAGTTCTACATCATAAAAATTAAGATAATACTCTGTCAGCTGATTATATTCTTCTTATATTTGTTAAAGACAAGGAAAGAATAAAATCATTTGACTGCAAAAGGATTTGTTTCCCAATTTTCAATTTGTTTGAATTGTAGTGAGAATACTTTATAAAGCCTTATCAAATGACCCTTAACTTTATCTATTACCTTTTGGAAGTACCTGTGTAATCTGATATACATAGAAAGGTTTAGGAAAATTTAAGTGCTAATGTTAATACAATTTTGTTAATGTATTTTGATGACAAGCATTTATTATGTACTTTTATTGGGAGGGAGTGAAAAAAATCTAGGGATTTAACTCATTCAATTTATGGAAATTACCCACCATGTATACTAATGGTGATGGGCTACTAATTATGCCTGGACAACAGGCATAAACCTCAACTGCCCTGGGCAAATTGAGACATATGTTTACTTAATCCAAAGAGCAAAGCTACTATTCATTGTCAAGCCAATCAGCCAAATCAAGCTCTTTTCTGTCAGAAAAATTCTGACTCTGACTTCATACTCAATCCAAATAAACATGCTATTATGCATCCCCATGACAACCATCTCTTTTCTGAAAGCAGCAACTAGCTGGGGATCAGATGATCCTGTTCCTCCACAAATCCATTTGAAAAGATGCAAGTTTAACGCTCCTGATTTTATAATATTTACAATTTAAATGGTGACACCTAATACTCCCTACAAGTCAGCTCTCTACTTTTTGTAACCAAAGGTTGGCTGTCAATAAAATCATGTTTTCAAGCCCAAGCAAGTTTTAAATAATGGGAAAAAGAAGTAAAATTCCATTTGTGCCCAGTCATTGTAATAACCAAGACTGATTACATGATTTGTGGGGCCTGGTGAAAATGTGAGATCTCTTGTTCAAACGTTAAGTGTATGAAGATGGTGACACGTGCTCATAAAGCCAGCAGGGCTCTTCTGAGCCCAGGGACATTCCCAAGCTGGGGCCTGTGTGTGACTATGTGGACTGCACACCTATGAAACTTGATCTGGGCAACAATTTTGTTCCTAGGGATTCTTAAGCCCCATTCTTTATATAAGATAAATGTGAATAAATGTTTCAAATTTTAAGAATAATGTCATTAAGGTACTATTTGCCTGAATTTTCTTCCCTGTAAAAGTGGACACAGTGTGTGACTGCAAACATCCTTGGATTTTCCTATCTGTGAGGAATTCCTTATCTACCACAATCTTTACCTTGGTCTGGCGAGCAATTACTCCATGCCTCAGTATCCTCACGTGTAAAATGGGGATAATGTTTTACCTACTCTGAGTCATAAAGATTAAGGGTTAATATGAGAATGTACTCAGAACAGTATCTGGTGTATAGTTAATGCCAAATAACTGTTTTGTATTGTCATTACTATAATTACTTGGCCATTTCATTCACTATGCAACCACAATACTGTCAGAATAGAAAATGTATTTAATCATCGTACCTATCAACAGTGTACTTTTTATAACCTTTCCTATATTTATGTAAATTTTTCCTTCTTTTCACTAGAAAAGCAGTGAATCTAGTAGGCCATGCTAATTCTTTTGAGACTCTGCAAGTCAACCCTGATAATTGAGTTTAAATGTTAAACTTACGGATAATTTTATGAGTGCCCTTAGCTTTCCCCAAAAATAATTAATTGATTTAATTTTAGAGTCTGAATATTCTGTAAATAAACTACTGCACATTGCATTAGAGGTTTTTCTCATACTAGTGTTTGACAATATTCTGTGATGAAGAACTCCGAGTAGAATGGTTGTTACTGGAGAGAAGAACAACGTTCTGTGTCAGATTCACTGCGTTTAGTAGTGGTGCTTTGCTTTCAGTTCTACTTTGGTAGCCCTTGGAACTTTGGTTGAAAAATTTGAATTATAATTTTATTAGAGCTTGAGTCTGTTATAAAATCCCCAAACTGCTGCTTTATTATGTGCAAGAGAACCTTCATGTCTGCTTTCTTCAACACACTGATTCCTCCTCATTGAAATCTTAGCCACAGGCCAGCAGATTAAAAAAACAAACAAACCATAAATGATATACAGTGCTGCCTCCTTTTACTAGAAAGTGATGGTGCGTTCAAAACTACCATCCAATTTGTGCTAAATGCATTGGTACAGTTTTCAAGGGCTGCTGTAATTAAGCACTGCAAATTAGGGGGCTTCACACAATATTACCTGTCTCTTTTCTGGGGCTACCACTGGAAAGCTAGGGGTCCAGCATCCCCTGAAACCTACAGGGGAGCCCTTCCTGGCCTTTTCATGGCTTTTCATGGTTTGCTGGTGAAGTTTGGCATTTCCTAGCCACTGCCTTTACTGCCACATGGTGTTCTCCCTCTGTGTCTTTGTGTCTTCACATGGCTGTTTCTTATGAGAACATCAGTCACACTGAATTGGGACCCATATTACCTTGGTATGAGCTCATTTGAACTAATTACATCTGCAACAACCCTATTTCCAAATAAAGTATTGGCAGCTACGACTTCAATATATGTATTTTTTGGGACACATAATTCATCAAAACACAATTAAATTTTTTAAAATCAAAAGGTGAAATTTTGCTACAGAGATTTAATAATATTAAATTATTCAGATATTGGAAACATTTGAACCACAAAATATTGCATTATAACTAAATGTACATAAGAATTTTGTTGATGAATAATTAATTTTGTATTTTAAAGGAATACATTTTACTACTTAGATTTGTACATCAAAAGACTATTATAAAAACCACTAAGAAATAAAGTATGGAACGAATCTTGTGATATAGGCTACTGCAATCAGCAAGGCCCAAATTAAAATGATGTAGATGAGTATAATTATCGATTTTTAACATATTTAACATATAAAGTGTGATCTCCTTCATTACTTAATTTGTTAATCAAATGTAATGTGAAGCTAAAATTCTATGAAGCAAGAAGTACCATGAAAGGCATGGTATTTCTTTTGAAAATGTGTGTGAACACATCCATCTGACACTAGGGTCTGGCTTTAGGAGATAAGTAAAGCAGAATCATGATTAATGTCAAAAATAATTCCATTAACTTCATTAGACATCATGATTAAACTTTATGCATTTGAAAGGAAAGGCATATACTCAAAGCTAATCCGTCTGAAAGCCTCTGTGGGAGTGTGCGTTCCTTCTGTAGTGTGGGAGAAGGGTTATCATGAAACAGGAGGTGGGGAATGACAACCTTTGAGATGGCTTTAGAACAGATGTGTGCTCAATGGACCAGTTCCAGGAAAGTGTCACATGGAACCCAAGGATCTAAAAATCTCTTCCCTTGGAAATTCATTGTGAATTTAGAAATCATGTGAATATTTCTGCTAAACCTACATCGCATGTGAATCTTTGTAGCAAATGATTTGGGAAGGGGCACTTTCAACTCTGCAGGTGTTATAGATAAGGAAGGGAGCATGGGTCTTGAGGGAATAACACTCTTTTACAGAATTTAATGTTGTGGACTTCCATGGAAATGAGCAACAGAGTTGCCTGTATTTCATGCTAAACAGTGGTATGTGTGCCTACATGTGTGTGCATGTGTGTGTGTGTTTGATATTTAGCACTTTGGTTTGTAAATATCTGTAGCATGTTCATAGGTATGTAATATAAGCCTTTCTCCCTGTGAAGGGAGTAAGGGGACTATTGAGCCCTGTAGCCAGAAATAATGAAATGACACTTTTGGTGAGTATGGGACTAAATCATAAAACGAGTAGAGAATGATGCCTGCAAAGGACACATGAAAGAATCCAGCCAACCCTTTATCAGAGTTCATGCAGCTTCTCATGTAGGTTATTTTTATTTCTTTTTGTCTATTCCATTGAAGCATGCTGTAGAAAATAAAAACAAAACCTGAAAGAAAAAGTCTATGAATTTACTTGGAGGAGGGACAGCCAATAAGTGGAATGGAATTGATGAGACACATTGATTCTGTAGCAAATTGAGTGTGAAGCTTCAGAGACTGAGCAGGTCTTTGAAGAAGAGAATGAAAGGCTGAATCCACAGCATCTGCAAGCAGAATGTAAGGGGGCCTGAGATTTGGGATGTCAATCATAAAAGAAGAGCTGTGGGCAAGTTGGTTGCCAAGCAAGGGTGCTTCCAGGTATGCTATTTATTACTGAGTGTTTGAGCACAGCTCAACATCATTGTGGCTGGCAGGTCTCCTGATCCCTGCTGTAGAGGATGTAGTTTAGGTGTCATTGCCAGTCTTTTCCTTCTGACCACAGAGTCCCTGTTCCACATCCAAGGGTGGTGTCCAGTAGTCTGGTATCTGTTATGTGCCCTCAAATCCCTATCATTGCCAAGATCATTGGTGATCTACTGGCCTATTACAGACTAAGTGGTTTATTATTCAATTTATAGTTTTGTTTTTTTTTTTATCAAAAAACAAAATAATTTAATCATTAGAGAGACACAGAGAGATAGAGGAAGAGGGAGAGGGAAAAGAGAGAGAGAGAGAGAGAGAGAGAGAGAGAGAGAGAGGGAAATAGAGACACAAAGAGAATGAGAGTGTGTGTTCCTGTTCAGTGGTTTACTTTCCGAGTTCCAACATTGGCTGGGACTGGGCCTGGGCTGAAGGTGGAATCTAGGAACTCAATCCAGGGCTTCCATGTGGCTGGGAGGTGTCAGCAGTGCTGCCTCTCAGAGCATACTAGCAGAAGCTGGAATCAGGAGCCGGAGCTGGGGGTCAAAACCAGGCTCTCAATGTGGGCCACAGGCATCCTAACCAACATCTTAACTGCTAGGTCAAATGCTCACCCTTATTTATAATTTTGAACTAAACCTGAGAGTTCTCCTTAAGTTTGGGCAGGGTTGAAAGATAGAGAGAGAGAGAGACAATTGTTTGGATTCCTCATAAGCAATGTTCTTTCAGTTCGGTCCTTTTGGATATGTGCTATTTCTACTTAAAAAGGCTTCACTGACCCTATGCAGAATTTCCTCTGCCATAGTCTTCCACCATTAAGAGACTTAAGTTATGTTTTGGGTAAACAGCTGTTTGTTGTAGATTTCCAGGAGCCCAGTCTTTTTTTTTTTTCTGTATATATTCTCTCTCTCTCTTTTTAAAAAGATTTATTTACTTGAAAGTCAGAGTTACACAGAGAGAGAAGCAGAGGCAGAGAGAGAGAGAGAGAGAGAGAGAGAGAGAGAGAAGGGTCTTTCATCTGCTGGTTCACTCCCCAATTGGCCACAACGGCCGGAGCTGCTCCAATCTGAAGCCAGGAGCCAGGAGCTATTTATGGGTCTCCCACGTGGGTGCAGGGGCCCAAGGACTTGGACCATCTTGTACTGCTTTCCCAGGCCATAGCAGAGAGCTGGATCAGAAGAGGAGCAGCCAGTACTCGAACCAGCACCCATAGAGGATGCCAGCATTGCAGGTGGTGGCTTTACCTGCTATGCTACAGCACTGGCTCCTTGTATATATTTTCTATGTCAGAATCTGGCATAAGACTTTTTTTGTCCTATTCTTAAAAATAAAAAAACTCTGTATAAATTATCTTATCAGACTTGAAATCCCTCTGTGAATATTTCTCAATATTATCATTTCTATTATGATACAATATATCATGAAATAATCTCTTATTCTTCAAAATCATTTAAAAGTAATAGAAGATGTGGAAAATATGGTTTGGGCCAGACCATTCAGAATTTATGTAATGGTGTAGTTGGGAGCAATTTCTAAAGCAGCAACTATGTTAATAGTATTATCATGAATATGTTAAGATACAATAATGAAGTGTTGAACTTCAAAAAGAACAAGCAATGGACCAGCATTGTGGTACAGTGGGTTAAGCCATCACTGCAATGCCAGTATTCTATATAGGTGCTGCTCCACTTTCAATCCAGCTTCCTGCTAATGTGCCTGGGAAAGCAGTGAAAGATGGCCCACGCCCTTGGGCCCCTGACATCATATGGGAGATTAGATGGAGTTCCAGGATCTGGACTTTGGTATGGCACAAGCCTGACTGTCACAGCCATTTGAGAAGTAAATCAGTAGGTGGAAGACCTCTCTGTCTTCTCTGTCTCTCCTTCTGTAACTCTGCCTTTAAATAAATAAATAAATAAATAAATCTTTTAAATAAAAAGAACAAATAAATCTCACTTGATAAAAGGCATTTGAATAAAGATTGAGTGATGGAGAACAAACGTCAGATGCACTAAGATGAGGGAGGGGGGCACGGAAGTTACTGCTAAACAGAGCACATGGCCAGATGGGTTGAGAGGTAGGAAATTTAATTCTGTCTTCCTCTAGTTTGCTGTACTCCCTTGTGTTAGTGTGTTTTGTGATTACTGCCAGTACAGGTGGTAGAAAATAGCAACTGGTTGAGAAAAACAATGAAGCAACATCCATATTTCACTGATATCATCCTCCGCTTACCAATCACAACTGAATTCGTGTTAGAGAAACGAGGCCTGTGACTGAATAGAATTTGCTGGATGAGGGTGGCACTGGAATTGCTTTAAGCAAGGGGCTCAGGAGTGGTATCTTGGTTGGAAGGGGGTGCTAAGGACCTTCTCTTGAGGACACATTTTAATCACAAATGCATTCTATTTGGTTATATTTTACTTAAATTGCGTCACCCCATCCAAGGCTGGTTCTTGCTTGGTTAATTGTGCAGTGAAATGGTGTGGCAGAAAGAGGTGCAGCTTGAAGACCTGGAACATCAAAGCCATCACTGTGACTGCTTAATAAGAGGGTTTGGCCACACAGGGCTAAACATCAGAGGCATCCATAGCAACTTCAGCTCAGAAAATCTTCAGAGGGGACTATCAAGATGAGAATTGTGAGGTTTGGGAGAGGACTTTCACAAGCCTATTTCATCAGCCTGCAAAACTCCTAGGCAGAGAGTGATGGCAGCAACCCTTGGGGCCCAGAACACAGGTGACAGCCCTCAGGAGTGCCAGAGACAAAGGCTCGAGGGAAGGATGGAGGCATGAGTGCTTGATGGTACAGAAAGGAGAACGACGACACATCAATACGATGCAGAGGAGGTGACGAGCTGTGCTGCCGTGCAGATTTCTAACCTGTTTGGTTGGGTAGCAATGTCCTGAGCACTGCCGTCAGAGTGCATTCCTTTCCTAGATGGGCAAATCCATGGGTTGAATCCCACTGGATGTTAAATTAATCTCTCGGATTTCTCTCAAATGAGTTTATGGATTTAGAGCAACTGACATCAATTCACTAGTCTTTCGTGAAGCCCAAACCAAAATTTTCCTCAGCTATTTTCATTCCCTCAGACATGATGAAGTTTCTATTATTGCTTTCGGCAACACTGAGTCTTGGGTATGGGAAACATAGCTTTGCCTGTGATATTAGGTATAGTAGCTGTGATGTTAGCTCATTTTCTACATTTCTGGGTGTGTGTGGAGTCAATGCTGCGATCATTGTGTGTTCCACTAATCTTTTGAACTCTGTAAGGGAATTGCTTATTCAACTTCATAGGGTCTGAAGGAGCCATGTCCCACTTAGTGGAAGTAGCCCAGGTTGCAGAGAGAATCTGACTTTATCCAGGCTTTGCACTGTAACCCTTTGGTTGAGACAAGCAAAGACAGAAATCAAGGAAGATAACTTTGGGGTCTAATTTCTCTCACCCTTTATTCACAAAGGTGAGATAATTTGACTTTATGCTTTAATGCATTTGGGCTTTCCTTGCAAGGGAATTTAATTTTTGGATTTTAATCTCTCCTTGGAAATCTAATAATAAAGAGATTTTATATTTAGATTAGGGGTATCTATATGCCATTGGCATTTATTACTAAGTAGATTAATATTGTCATTTACTTTTGATGCAGAACCTTAGATGGGGCTATAATGGATAATATGGTTGAAAATAATTTGGATGGGGGATAGCATAAAGAGTGAATTTTAGAATTGGTCATAGCATGGCCTTATAGTTAATTTTATTAATCGATTGTTTTGACCTAATTTGTAGCTTCTGGAGCAAAATCCACGCTGACCACTAGCAGTCATGCAGGGTGGGTGTCTATAAAGGAGCGCTGGGGACAGGTACGTCTTTGCTTGTTCACAGGCTTATTAATTAAACCCAATGGATGAACAGAAAGTGAGGTATTTCGTATGGAAGATTTCCTCTTCATTCCTGATGGAAAAGCCTTCAAGAAATGTTCCTGGCTTATCTTCTCTTAAACTTGTTCCTCTAAGACAGGAGTCAATCACACCCTGTACACCTCTTCTCAGTTTTGAATTTGGGGATGTCATATCTGTAGCCCTGCAGCAGGTATTTACAGCGTGGAAACCAAGGAACTCTACAGAGCAGTGCTTTCTGTTCTGCAGGACTGTCTCACCTGCAGGCCTCTCTCTCTCCCTCTCTCTCTCTCTCCCTCTCTCTTTCTTTCCCTCTCCTCTCTCTCTCTCGCTCTCTCTCTCTCTCTCTCTCTCTCTGTGTGGGGGGGTATGGATCTGCCTGCCTGCAGATAGCATATGTTTGGATCTGCTCCCAGCTGCATGGTGACCTTGCAGCATATGCTGTTGCCCCTGTGAGGGGAAATCTGTCTTGTCTAGCACACCCTGAGACTGAGTAAGTAAAGTGAGAGAAGCTATCCATTTCTAGGCATCAGTATGAAGCCATCTTCACCAGCCTGTTGCCTTTCAGCTTTAATATTAATATTTTGACCTCCATCTGTCTGACTTTGTGGGTTTAAAACTCAGATGGCAAAGAAAATGTCACAGCTGGTAAGATTCCTCAAACTTAAACGTTTAGATTTTCTTCTTTGAGTTGTTTGGAGATTGTATGTATTTATAATGCCAAAATAGTTTCCTTTAACTTAAAAATATTCTGATTTTTCAAACTATTTTTTATTTTGAGATGTTATTCTACCAAGAATTGGAAATTTGTATGAGATATATATTTTTTTTGGACAGGCAGAGTGGACAGTGAGAGAGAGAGACAGAGGAAGATCTTTCTTTTCTGTTGGTTCACCCCTCAAGTGGCCGCTACGGCTGGCGTGTTGCGGCCAGCACGCTGCACTGATCTGAAGCCAGGAGCCAGGTGCTTCTCCTGGTCTCCCATGCGGGTGCAGGGCCCAAGGACTTGGGCCATCTTCCACTGCACTCCTAGGTCACAGCAGAGAGCTGGACAGGAAGAGGAGCGACTGGGACAGAATCCGGCTCCCCGACTGGGACTAGAACCCAGTGTGCAGGCGCCCCAGGCAGAGGATTAGCCTATTGAGCCGCAGCGCCGGCCGAGATATATGTTTTTAACAACACTCAAAATATTTTAGAGAAGGCTTTACCTCCTGTCCCAGATGTAAACACAGTAATGAAATTATATTGTTTTTCTTCATATTTTTTGAGTCAAACATTTTTCTTTAATAAAATTTTTATTCTGGCATAATTTTAGATTTATAGATTGGTTGTAAACATAATACAGAGTGTGCCCTTATGTCTTTCACTCAGTTTCCCCTAATGTTAATGTCTTGTGTTACTGTGATATAGTTGTCACATTGAAAAAAATACCAACCAACCAACCAGCACTGCTACTGGTACTGGAGTTATTAAGTAAGCTTTCATCCTTTCCCGGATTCCCCCAGTTTTTATGCTAATATTCTTTTCCTGTTCAAGGACTCAGTAGAGGAAATCATATAACATTTAATCATCTTCTTGCTTTGGTCTCCTCTGGTCTGTGACAGCTTGTTTTTCATGACCTTGAGATTTTTGAGAAATACTGGTCAGGTATTTTGTAGAAAGTCTCTCAATTTGGGTTTTCTGGTATTTCCTTATTAGACTGGAATTGTGGGTATTTGGGTGAATAATCTAATGCTTTTAATACCTATAAACACAAAAGATATATACTTACAGATATTTATTTTATGTCATATAATATTGTTTTGAATACTAAAAGTCTAGTTTGAGATACCATTTAAGTAGCTTTTTATAACTTACTTTTAAAATGCAATATTGTTTTGAGAGTTATTCTTTGTGAAATACATTTTGTGCTACAATGTGATATATGCATTCCTGAAAACCTTCATGTTCTGCATAATTGTGCACTAAAAATACCAGGGCTTGGGGAATAATTAGACCCATAGATTATCAGATCCACAGATAATTAGGGGCAGGCCACTCAAACCTATGCACTAACCAGAGGACTGAGATGAGCAGTAACAATGCGATGAAATTATTAACACAGCGAAGGCTTCTCCGACATTTTCACCAGCCGCAGAATTAGTCATGCTTTGGCAGGCTCCAGCTCAGGGCTCCCACAGCCTCCTCTGAGATGTATGTCTCTGAGGGCTATCACTTCCGTTTGAGGCTGGTTTCATCAAAATTTAAAATCTGATCATGAGTGTAGCTTTACTCATCAATAATTTTTTTTTTAACAGAGAGAAAAATGTCTTGGCAGCTTCCTCATCAGCACTTGCAGCATCACAATATAGCTTAACGCTGTGGAATGCATTGCAATTTTTAAGGCACTAAACTATCTACTGCATTCACTCACACACGTAGGAAGAAAGAATTTTCATGAAAATTTTCATATATTACTAAGAATTTTTATTTAATTGTGAAACAATGTGGTCTTTATTGCTTCATTACATTAACCTGTTAGGAAAGATAGCAAATGAGAATATATAATGCCTATGTTATACTGACAGTGTTATTTTATTTATATAAATATTCAATTTACATATTTTAATCATGTGCATAATTTTCATCAAGACACTGATGTTTGTTGCAGGCAGGAGGTATACATATATTTTTCATGTCTATTAACTGAGAAATACTTTTCCTGCATATAAATATGCATTTCCCAACTGGTGGACATTGGTATTCCTTCTGTTTGTTTTTTTTTTTTTTTCCAATAACAGGGAGTACTGCAAAGAATTTCCTTCTACCAGCCTCCAAGGGAAGAGTTTTTGTGGGTCGTATTTCTAGAAGTGGAATTGCTGTATTAAAGGATATGAATATATTTAAACGAACATATACATTAATTTGTGGAGCATTTACATTGTCATGACATTGAGTCATTGAATGAATATGGTTTAGTTCTCCATTTTTTCAGTGTTATGCAATTTAATAGTATTTTATAATTTGAAAAGGCTTACCTGAGAAGCAGAGTGGAGAGAATGAGAGAGACAGAAGGAGAGAAGAGAGAAAGAGAGAAACAGAATGCATACTCCCATCTGCTTGTTCACTCCCTAGATGCCCACAGTGGCTGGGGTTAGGTCAGTGCTAGAGCCAGGATCCTGGAACACAGCCCAGATTTCCATGTGGGTGGCAGAAGCCTATTTACTTGAGTTATCACCACTGCCACCAGTGGTCCACGTTAACAGGAAGCTGGAGCTGGGAGTTGGAGCTGAGTATTGGACCCAGGGTACTGTGATGTGGGATGTGGGGGTTTAACTTCCAGGCTAAATGCTACTGTGTATAATTTTTTTTTAATCAAAGCAGTGGCCATTTCCTATACTTCCTCCCAGGTACTCTATGGATTTTATTGATATTGTGACTGGAATCTTTTATGTGTTTTATTTTCTACTTGATTTCTTCTATGGGAAAAGAACATTTTAAATGTTTTATTGTTATCTAATATCAACAAATGTTAAACTCTGGTTGATTCTAATAGTTTATGTGTAGATTTTCTAGGATGTTTGACATAGACAATGCTCTGTGTAAAACACTATACAATTTTCTTCTTTTCTGTTCTGCTGACAACGCTGTGTCTTCTCTTTGCATTGAATTGCAGTAGATGGGTAGTAGGTAACTTGCCATTCTCCTGACTCCAAAATGATGTTTGTAAAATTGCACTTTTAAGTATGATATTTGCTGCAGGTATTTGATTCTTAATTTAGGAAGAATGGTTAATTGATACATTTTATACATTTTTAGTAGCTACTGGAATGACTTAAGATGTTTTGATTTATGTCTGCCAATGTAGTATAAATTACACTGACAAATTTTTCTAATTTCAAACTATTCCTGGATTTCTAAGGAAGGTCCTTGACAGGTAAGTGTTAATTATTTTACCTCATCCTGGATAAAACTCTGTAGCTGGCTGCTCAGAGAAGGTGCTGACCCACTCTAAATCCCCATGGAAACCATTCAGGAAATCAATCCTTGTCAATTGCAAGGCTTGGACACCTTCCTCTCAGTCACCTCAGGGGACAACTGGTGAGACTCTTGCCATGAATGTTTACTGGCTGCATCCTTCCCAAGCTTGCCAAGTCACTTAGCTGCAGCAGCAAAGCTGAGACATCAGCCTTCATTCATGCCAGGGAAAAGCTGGTGCCCACCCAGCCACACAAGTGAAGTTGTCATGCCATGTTGCTGTTGTACCATGGACTCTGATCACACCAGCGGAGAAGCCCTGCATCTCGGATCTTGCATCTTCATAGCTCAAGCAAAGGGTTTACTTTCCAAGGGTCCTCCCCTCCTGGCATTCTGTTCTGTCAGATCTCTGAGCAGTGACCTAAAAATGGGATGGTTTTATAGGAGCCTCACACAGCCCCTCCTGCAATTGTTCCTAGGAAAGGCTGCTCCCCAAAGACTGTACTGGCCATTTGCTCTTATTTGCTTAACTAATTGTGATGTTTAATTTTTTATATATAGTTTGATTTGATTTGGTTGTATTTTATGAAGTATTTTTGTATCTTGGTTCATAAGTGAGATTGACTTCTTATTTTCTTTTCTTGTACTATTTGTGCTTGGATTTTGTATTAACTTGTTGTTAACTTGTTACCAGATTTTTAAATAAGTCAGGTGGCTTTATCACTTTCTCTTTTTAAGTTCTGAATTCTTTTTCTTTCTTTCTTTTTTTCTCTTTTTGACAGGCAGAGTGGACAGTGAGAGAGAGAGAGAGAGAGAGAGAAAGGTCTTCCTTTTTCCGTTGGTTCGCCCAATGGCCACTGCGGCCAGCGCACTGCACTGATCCGAAACCAGGAGCCAGGTGCTTCTCCTGGTCTCCCATGCAGGTACAGGGCCCAAGGACTTGGGCCATCCTCTACTGCACTCCCGGGCACAGCAGAGAGCTGGACTGGAACAGGATCAACAGTAACTAGAACCTGGTGCCCTTATGGGATGCCGGCGCAGCAGGCAGAGGATTAACCAAGTGAGCCACGGTGCCGGCCCCATCCCCCCCCCCCCTTCTTTCTCTAAAATATGAAATATATTACAGTGAGATTATTTGGGGGAATGATTGAGTAAAGTTGAAAAAATTAATGTTACAGAATTAGAGAGGATATGCTGTATGAGAAAAATTGCTTTCGTGATTCAAAGAGTCTGGAATGCATTGCAGAGGGCAAGAGTTGATCTTAGATATATGAACAATCAGTTAATCCCTTGTAATAGAGGGAGGCAGAAAGACTGGTAGATTTGGTGGTGGGAGGATATATATGATATGTTAGGCTTCAATAATGGAAGTTCAAATTAAGAGTGATTTAACAAAAAAAGAAGAATATTTCTCCTTTAAGTAAATGTTCAGGTAGGCAGTCTAGGGCTGAGGCAGTGGCTCCAAAATAAATTATGCAGGCTCCATCCATCCTGTTGCTGTGCCAAAATCAACAGGCAGCTTCCACTTGCTGGTCAAAAGGTGATGGCTCTGACTCCTGCTATTGTGTCTGAATGCCAGCCAAAGGGAAAAGGGGGAAGTAAGAGGGTGAAAACACATATCTTCTCTTTAAAGGGCACAGTCTAGAAATTGTTCTTGTTACTTATGTTGGCCATAATTTAATCACATCATAACTCCTAGCTGTAGAAGAGGCTTGGAAATTTGGTGTTCAGTTGGGTGACCATGTGCCCAAATGAAAATAATATTTGTTCTCTGTGAGAAGTAGAGAATTAATAATGGCTAATGACCAGAAGTCTCTGATACAAGTGATAAAGTAATTATTTTCTTTAAATATTTTTATTTTTCCTTTTTTAATAAACTTTTAATTTAAGGTATACAAATTTTATGCTTTCATAAATACAAATTTAGGAGCATAGCTATTCTTCCCATGCTATCCCCTCTCCCACCTGCATGCCCACCCTTCTTCCTCCTCCTGCTCCTATTTCCATTCTTATTTTTTTTAATAAGATGTATTTTCAATTAACTTTGTTCATATAAGATTAACCCTACACTAAGTAAAGAGTTCAAAAAATAGTATGATAAGTAAAACCTGTTCCTCAACAGTCGAGACAAGGGCTATTCAAAGTCATTGTGCCTCAAAGTGTCAATTGCACTTCTATATATTATCTTTTAGGTACTCTATTAGTTACTACAAATCAAGAAGAACATACAGTGTTTGTTTTTTTGAGACTGGCTTATTTCATTAAGTATAATGTTTTCCAGTTGCACCCACTTTTTTGCAAACAACAGGGTTTCATTTTTTTTACCGCTGTGTAGTATTCCATGGTGTACATATCCTATAATTTCTTTATCTAGTCTTCAGTTGATGGATATCTGGTTTGATTCCATATCTTATCTATTGCGAATTGAGGTGCAATAAACATGGGGGTACAAATACCTCGTTCATATACTGATTTCATTTCCCTTAGTTAAATTCCCAGGAGTAGGATGGCTGGGTCATATGGTATGTCTGTATTCAGAATGCTGAGGTATCTACATGCTGTCTTCCACAGTGGCTGTACCAGTTTACATTTGCATCAACAGTGGATTAAGGTACCTTTTCACCCACATCCTCACCAAAAATTTTCTTTGTTGATTTCTGATTGAAAGCCATTCTAAGCCCGTGTCGCGGCTCAATAGGCTAATCCTCCACCTGTGGCACCAGCACACCGGATTCTGTCTTGGTTGCACCTCTTCCAGGCCAGCTCTCTGCTATGGCCCGGGAGTGCAGTGGAGGATGGCCCAAGTCCTTGGGCCCTGCACCCACATAGGAACCAGGAGAAGCACCTGGCTCCTGGCTTCAGATCAGCGCGATGTGCTGGCCACAGCATGCTGGCCGTGGTGGCCATTAGAGGGTGAATCAATGGCTAAAGGAAGACATTTCTCTCTGTCTCTCTCTCTCTCGCACTGTCCATTCTGCCTGTCAAAAAAGAAGTGCCATTCTAACTGGGGTAAGGTGAAACCTCATTGTGGTTTTTTGCATTTCCCTACTGGCTAGTGATCCTGAGCATTTTTTCATGTCTGTTGGCCACCTGGATTTCATTTTTTGAAAAATATCTGTTCAAGTCTTTTGCCCATTTCTTAACAGGATTGTTTGTTTCATTGTTGTTGAGTTTCTTGAGTCCTTTATATATTCTGCATATTAATCCTTCATCAGTTGCATAAAGTTTGCAAATAATTTCTCCCATTCTGTCAGTTGACTCTTCACTTTGCTGAGTGTTTCTTTTGCAGTGCAGAAGCTTCTCAGTTTGATGTAATCCAATTTGTCAATTTTGGCTTTGATTGCCTGTGCTTTGGGGGTCCTTTTCAAGAAGTCTTTGCCTATACAATGTCTTACAGGGTTTTCTCATTGTTCTCTAATATTTTGGTGGTATTGGCTCATAGTTTTAGGTCTGTGATCTATTTGGAGTGGACTTTTGTGTAAGGTGTAAAGTATTTCATACTTCTGAATGCGGAGATCAATTTTCCCCAGCACCATTTGTTGAAGAGACTGTCCTTGCTCCATGGTTTGATTTTATCTCCTTTGTCAAAGATAAGTTGATTGTAGATGTGTGGGTTGATTTCTGGAAGTTTTAGCTAGAGCCATTAGGAAAGAAAAAGAAATCAAAAGGTATACAAATTGTAAAGGAGGAAATCAAACTCTCCCTATTTGTAGATGATATGATTTTTTTAAAAAAGATTTATTTATTTTATTTGAAAGGCACAATTACAGAGAGGCGAGGCAGAGAGTAGAGAGAGAGGTCTTCCATTAGCTGGTTCACTCCCCAGATGGCAGCACCGGCCAGAGCTGTGCTGATCTGAAGGCAGAAGCCAGGAGCTTCTTCCAGGTCTCCCATGTGGGTGCAGGGGCCCAAGGACTTCGGCCACATTCTATTGCTTTCCTAGGCCATAGCAGAGAGCTGGATTGGAAGTGGAGCAGTCAAGACTCGAACCGGCACCCATATGGGATGCTGGCACTGTAGGTGGCAGCTTTACCTTATATACTAGAGTGCTGACCCTGACATGATTCTATATATATAGGGGATCCAAAAGATTCCACTAAGAGACTATTGGAACTCATAAAAGAGTTTGGTAAAGTGACAGGATGTAAAATTAATACACAAAACCAATGGCCTTTATACACACAGACAATGCCATGGCTGAGAAAGAACTTCTAACATCAATCCCACTCACAATAGCTACAGAAAAATTAAATACCTTGGAATAAATTTAACCAAGGACATCAAAGATTCCTAAAATGAAAAATATAAACCATTAAAGAGAGAAATAGAAGAAGGCACAAAAAATGGAAAAATCTTCCATGTTCATGGGTTGGAAAAATCAGTATCATCTAAATGTCAATACTACCAAAAGCAGTGTACAGATTCAATATGATCCCACTCAAAATACCAATGACTTCTCAGATCTAGAAAAAAACGTAGCTGAAATTCATATGGAAAATAGGAGACCCTGAATAACTAAAGCAATCTCATACAACAAAAACAAAGCTGGAGGCATCACAATACCAGACTTCAAGACATACTACAGGGCATTTATAATAAAAAAAAAAAAGCCTGGTATTGACACAAAAACAGATGTGTAGGCCAATGGAACATAAAATTTTTTAATTTCCTTATTTTATTTATTTGATAGGCAGAGAAACACAGAGAGAGCTCCCATTCACAGGTTCACTATCCAACTGCCTGCAACAGCTGGGACTAAGATAGGCTGAAGCCAGGAGCCAGGAACTCTATCCCAGTTTCCCATGTGGATGGAAGGGACCTAACTAGTTGAGCCATCACCACTGCATTCCAAGATGTGCTTTAGCAGGAAACTGGAAACAGGCATGGAACCAGGACTTGAACTTAGGCACTTGGATATGAGTTGTGGACATCTTAAATGGTGTCCTAACTACCAGGTCTAACATCCACCTGACAGTAGTTCTTTTCTGATTACTTCTAATTTGTTAACGAAGAGGTTTGTCAA
This sequence comes from Oryctolagus cuniculus, assembly GCF_964237555.1. Lineage (NCBI taxonomy): Eukaryota > Metazoa > Chordata > Mammalia > Lagomorpha > Leporidae > Oryctolagus > Oryctolagus cuniculus. The sequence continues at coordinate 39,227,740 of NC_091438.1, forward strand.
TCAATTAAGTGAAAGAATGGATGGAACTTTGGCAGTTTGAGAAGCAAGGAGAACGAGCAACACATTCATCTTCAAGAGTGAGTTAGTGACTATTGTGTGACTGTCAAGCAGTGTGGAGAGCCTACTTGAATTCTGTGAATGGCGGAAACAGAATTGGGTTATCCAGATTCCTCACCAAAACTTGATGTATTCAGAAAGTAATTAGTTTGAAGAAACCTTGACGTAATGTTAAGCTCGAGATTGGATACCTGTTTCGCTGGGCCAGAAATCTCTCAGCTCAGAAAAACTTGATCTTGGCTCAGGGCATGGCATGGGGCATGGTGCTATTTCCTAATCCATAAAACGCAGCTTCTGAAAGGGGTTAGTGATGATGTCCATCTCCATAAACTGTCAGCTTGGCTCTGTCAGACTCCACGCCAGAGCTGAAGGTGTTGGAGACACAGCTATCGTGTGGACACAGATGGCCACTCGTCTGTTAAGATTTTCCATTATTTTCTCAGGATAGATAGCCAAAGTGGAACCTGAGGAAGCTTCTTCATTTTTCCTGTCACAAAAAGTTGGCAATTCGGTAGTCACAGGAGTTTGTAATAAATAACCCACATTGATTTCTCTGTTCCAGAATGATTTTGCTTCCCTTCCTCCCAGAGCCCTGACACTTTCCCTAAGAGGCGGTGTTAGAAAATCATTTACAAAGTGGCACAGATTCCCCATCTACTGTGGATATAAATCCAGGCAGGATGGAGTGGCGCTGAGGCAAGGGATGCAGGACTTCTAGTACCTGAGCCTTCAGCCAGAGACGTTTTCTCCAAAGGAGTGGATTCTGAGCCTGCTCGGTAGCACTGGTGGCAGGGAGTGACCATGGAGAAGCTGCTGTGGTGTTTCCTGATCTTGGTCAGCTTCTCTAATATGTCTGACCAGGCAGGTAGGTGCTACTCCAGGGTACGCCAGAGATTTGAACTGAGAGATAGGAATAGGGCCTGAGATTCTACAGACTGGAGCCAGAGGAACATACATCACAGAGATAACATGCGTGTGCGTGTGTGTGTGTGTGTGTGTGTGTGTGTGTCTACCTGGGTTAGTGTATATCTCAATCCCCAAATCTGTATGTGAATGAGGGGTAGATCTTTATGAACTAGAAATTTCTCATCACTACTTGGTTTTCTGTTCTACAGGCATGCACAAGAAGGCCTTTGTGTTCCCCAAAGAGTCAGATAATTCCTACGTGTCCCTCAACGCACAGTTAAAGAAGCCACTCAAAGCCTTCACTGTGTGCCTCTACTTCTACACTGATCTGTCCATGACTCGTGGGTACAGTATTTTCTCCTATGCCACCAGGAGACAATTTAACGAGATCCTCCTGTTTTGGTCCAAGGACATAGGATATAGTTTTTCAGTGGGTGGAGATGAAATAATATTCAAGGTTTCTGACATCCCTGTGGATCCAACTCACCTCTGTGCAAGCTGGGAGTCCAGCACAGGCATTGCAGAGCTCTGGGTAGATGGGAAGCCCATGGTGAGGAAGAGTCTGAAGAAGGGCTACATTTTGGGGCCAGAGGCAAGCATTATTCTGGGGCAGGATCAGGATTCGTTTGGTGGAAGCTTTGAGAAACAACAGTCTTTGGTGGGAGACATTGGAAATGTGAACATGTGGGACTATGCACTTTCACCAGAAGAGATTAATACCATCTATGCTGGTGGGACCTTTAGTCCCAATGTCCTAGACTGGCGCGAGCTGACATATCAAGTACGTGGTGAAGTACACGTCAAGCCCCAGCTATGGCCCTGAGCCTCTGCCAAGGATCCTGAAGGTGCTTCTTGGGGTTACAACTCACAGGCCCCATACTTCTGGCTGTGGACCTTTACCCCTACATATACTGAATGCCTGCTACATAAACATAGCTTCCTAGCTTTGCCTTCTTCAACACCAGAGAATACAAATTAAATATCTGAGGATCTTGTGGACTACATTGAGAAGCTTTGTCCAGAAGAATCACAATTGCAGATGTTTTGGCTTTTATTTTTATTTTTTAAGCTGAAAAGATCTTAAAGATAATCCTTTATTTTGCTAAGATGAGAAAGTTGACGCCTAGAAAGGAGAAGGAGAAGTGACTTTTAAGTCACAAGACAGGTTCACCACTTAACTGGGAAGAGGACATTGGTCTTCTGTCTAACTCCCTACCTAGGATAGCCCACCACCCCCAGAGAGTAGAAGGTAGTTGCCCACATTCACAGGGCTATTCACTCTCAGAATTAGGCTATCAGCCTAGGACTGCTGGTTTCAGAGTTCACAGTGCTCATTCTACCTTGGAACCAGTGGGCCCAGTCTTCTGAAATAGAAGATCCAGCAATACTGTGCCATTCTTCCACTTTCTCAAAGTCCCCCAGAAAGGCAACCAGAATTGCCTTAGAGAGAAGGCTTGCCTTTTCTCCTGGGCAAAAGTGGCATCTGGGTATAGCCAAGAAATCAGGTAACAGGGGTGTTTGCTTGCTTATATTGCTTTCTTAACACCATGGTTTTTCTGGGATACCCTTCCCCCACTCCCTGTGTGGTACTCTGACCTTTTCCTCCACTCCCACATACCCAACATATTCAGGCCACAAGAGTCAGGGTGAGACTCAGGCTGTCCTAACAGAGTAGTCCATCTCTCCATGGATGGCTGTATGTTGCTAGCAGGAGCAATTACAGACTCTCCCCAGGGATTCAGTGTGGACTCTGGGGATAAGACGTCATCTTTCAGCTGGAATTCTAACCTTAGAAGGCATGAACCTGGGGCCACCTGCAGCTATCTTGTTGACCATGTGGAGGGAGATGGAGAAGAAAAAAGCCAAGCTGGAAGAGCTGAGAGCTTGACAGAGTGGTGGAATCTGGATCATAGTGAGGCTTTGAGTCAGCCTTGCATGGAACCAAATCTATACCTGGACTTCCTGGGTCTGTGACTAATATAGCTCTTGGTTACCTGGGTGAATTTGAGCTGTTTTCTGATGGTTGCATTAGAGGTCTGACTATCTTATTTATGGGCACTCTGAAACCAAGTCCCTGTGAGCTCAGACTGACCATTGCTGTCCTTGCAAGGGAGAGTCCGTGGCACTCTAATCTCATCTGGAGTCTCCTGCAAGGATTCTTGCTGACAAATATAGCCCTCTTTGGGAACAATTAGTCATTCGTGTGGGGCCAGTTGTGGGGGTCTTAATGCTCTTATTCTATCATGATTCCAGTTTGAGAAAAAAATAAAGATCCTTGAGAAGCTCAAATCTGCTGTCATGGTCAATGACTATAAAGCACTCACCCAGTTTGTTTGTTGTAGAAACAGACTCCTCAAAGGTAAGGGCTTTTGGCTTTCTCTGGGCATGTCCTTTGCCACGGACTTTCAATACTAGGTGAGAAATTAAAATTACTCCTTAGAGGCCACAGCCAAGAAAAAAAAGTGGAACCCCCAGTATATCAAATCATCACCTTAGGGAAGGCATGAAGTAGATGAGTTAAGCATAGAGGTTCTGGGATCAGACTGCCTAAGTCCAAATGCCGGTTTTGCAATTTATTAGCCACATAACTTTAGGTTACACAATTTATTTATGTTTCAGCTTTTTTACATGTATAATGGGAGGTATAATAGCAATTAACTTAGTGTTGTAATAATCAAGTAAGTTAATGAAACTAAAGCATTTAATACAGCGTGTGACACATGGGCTAGTGATTATAACAACTTCTATTACTACTATTAGGCTGTCTTATATTAGATCCCTAAACATAAGTTCACTTTATATATATATGGTATACTTTTATACCATAAATGTTTGATTCAGTAGGATTTGTCTGGATTGGCAGCGACTGAGGAGTCCAATTTGCCAAGAATTAAGTTCAGGATATTAGGAGAGTGAACAAACGATCTTTGAAGTAATTATTTATGAATATTGATTTCCACAATTGACTTTTGATAAACATTTAGAAGCATAAAATCTAAAGATACATTCTTAACCAAAAATATGAGTGCAATATTCTCTGTTGCCCAATTAGGGCAGTTCTATATACTCTGACATTCAGCTAAGCAGAAGAGAGGGTTGACACTCTTTTCTAGTTAAAGAATCCAGTCAGGAGATATGTCTTAATTACAGAAGGCCATTCCAACTCCCCAGGGATGTGGACTGAGATAATATTTTCTTCAAAATTCAATTACTCTTACCTTGCTACACTTTGCCTCGTAGACAGCTGCTGGCCCTGTAGCCAGGAAAATTTTAACAGCTGATATTTGCATTCAGTGAACATTAAAAAATCTTAATAAAGCTTCCATAGAATGTTTAAATTTAAGCAGTTTAGCTTACTGGTGGGCACTTCAATGTAATCTCTTTGGAAATGCATCCCTAGGTAATAAGTGGGTAGTCATATTATATGGCATTGTTAGATGTAATCCAATTAAATGTCAGATGACATCTGCCAAAGAATGATTTTGGCTTAGACATCCTGATTCCAAGAAATTATTATTTTGTTTCTTTTTAAAAATGCAGTACGTGGAGAATGAGATCAAGCCTCCAATGGGGCCACTTCTGGCTGATGTTAGTAAATCCATGTCATCAGCAATGATTCTCCTTTACAGCAGGAATCATGCATCTGGTTTGGTCATAAGTAGAATTAGAGATAAAGAATAAGTCAGAAAGGCAGAGAGGGCCAAATGGTATATGACACAAAGATCATGGAAATGTATATTATGAAAAAATTATGCACATATTTCAATTTTTTGAACCATAACAAACTTATCATTTAATTGCATTTTCCATGAACTTTTTGAAATACATTCTTATGAAACCTACAACACACACTAGGTGAAAGAGGGGAAGAAGCCCAGTGCTTGAAGAGTGCATTTATAGAATAGATACATATATATAGAAGTGCCTATAATGCATTTATAGGCCAAATAAGTGGAGGCAGATTAGTAACATGGATCAGAGATGCTGGAGCCGGATACCTGATAGGATTCTTCCCTTTTGGGCTGAGAATTAGCTATGTTGGTAGAAGGGTCAGATTCAGACCTGACCCAAATGTGAGCACCTTAACATGGGGATCAAGGTGGTGATGTGCTGATTAGGCATCTAAAACCTGCCTGGGTTACGTGGAAATACTGGATCATTGCCCAGGCAACAAGCTTGGCACATTATCCAAACAGATGTGGTCCTGAAGAAAATGTGGTTAAGATTGGGCGATGCATAGGACCAGATGTGTGGATGAGAACTCATCCCTGGGCTGACCTAGCCTATCCAGAGCCTGGAGGAGAGATTAAAAGGACTTCAAAAGTGATACTGGAGTCTGAGACAAATGGATCTGGAGCCCAAGCAATGGCAAATATGTGACTACCCCCAACTCCCATCCTGCCTTTGCCTATCCTCCTGTTTGATGCACCCCAGGGAAGCAAAGATTGACAAGGAAATAAAGTGACTCTAGATATTAAACAACAGCAAAACAACAACAGTACCAAATCAAGTTTCCAAAGTACAGATCTCTGATCCCTAGAATCCCAGAGAATGAAGAGATATGCTGCTTTGATTTCTAAATAGCTTTATCCTAAGGTTACTGTCCTCTAGTTTCAGATGTGCTGGTGTGAACAGCCTAGATTCTCTTCTTTCATTTCTGTGGTTCTATCTTACTTAGGAATCTTTTAATTTCTCCTGTATCAGAAAAGTGGGTGAAGTGGGCTTGTTAGCCTTCTCCTTCAGAGACTACAGATTCCTGCTCATATCTCCTGGACTCTCTGCCGAGGTGTGCATTGTGGTCCGCTGCTTACAACATCATAAACATGTAGAGTCTTGAGTATGAGGGCGGATGCATTGATCCCAAGACTGGGTCAGATTCTCCAGAGCCAATCTCTGGAGGAATATGCAACATCACGAGGTCTATTGCCCTACGTGCTTTTAGAACCATCACTTTAGTGTTTTCCTGGCAGAAGGCTCTAGTGCAACTGGATTCCGGATATTCCCTGGTCCAGGTCTGATGCATTCCCTGAGTACCGATTCAATGCAACCCCCTCTACCTCCCATATTGTCAGACACACAGTTAAGTGATATCACAGGACCCGTCATTGCCCCTCCCCTGGTAATTGCTTAATCACGCAGATGGGATCACATATAACTTTAAAAAATACCTGATGCTTACCTAGCTCTTTTTTTTTTTTTTGACAGGCAGAGTGGACAGAGAGAGAGAGAGAGAGAGAGACAGAGAGAAAGGTCTTCCTTTGCCGTTGGTTCACCCTCCAATGGCTACTGCGGCTGGTGCGCTGCGGCTGGTGCACCGCCAGAAGCCAGGTACTTCTCCTGGTCTCCCATGTGGGTGCAGGGCCCAAGCACTTGGGCCATCCTCCACTGCCTTCCCGGGCCACAGCAGAGAGCTGGCCTGGAAGAGGGGCAACTGGGACAGAATCTGGTGCCCCCGACCTGGGCTAGAACGCAGTGTGCCGGTGCCGCTAGGCGGAGGATTAGCCTATTGAGCCGTGGCGCCGGCCTTACCTAGCTTTTACCATGAGCTGGGAGCTGTTCTAAATTTCATATATGTTTGCTTATTTGGTGACAACCCTATGAGGTAAGCACTACTTTAAAGTCCTTATTTTACCGAAAACTGAAGTCTGGAGTGGTTGATTAACCTGCTAAGAACTAGGATTTGCATAAAGGCAGCCTGGCTATAGAGCTCAGTGCTTCTAACCACTGTATTCTGCCCCATGCAATAAAAGCTCATACCCTACACCTACACCCCTAGTGGAGGAGGGATACAATGGGGTGTGTGTGTGTATGTGTGTGTGGATATGTTTTCTTATAGGGAAGCCACTGCAGAATGCCATTTATCTAGATTATTAGCTACCATTGCTGTTGGACAATGGCTTCTATAAAAATCTTACTCGACTTTGGCATTCACACAGCAGTCTCCATGCTACACTGTCAAAGTTCTCGTATGACTTGCAATGCCTCTCCACCTCTACAGTTACATACGCCTTGGACATAACCTCATATCTTAGTCAGCATTTACCAAGGGCATGGAATCACAAGAGGAATTCTTCAGTTCTTCAAGCCAGTAATTCTGAAGGTCCTGGTTCTTGTCCCTAAATGTTCATGTGATTGTTTCTGGCCAGTGTACTTCTTGATTCTTCCTTCCCTAATGTCATAGTCAGTTCAGTCTGGATCAGGGGAGCATACCAGGATCTCTCTTTAAGCACTGAGGTTTAGAATTGTAGCTGCTCTAGGATTAAATAGGGTGACAGCCTTTCACTGAGTGTGTTTGTTACGCAATAAAGCCATGCTGTGACAACAAACATTCTGCTCGTCTTAGAGTGTTTTCCTTTTTCCTATAGTGATACTTTGGATCTGCAATTTGGGGTGTCTGACTACTAGAGCTGTAAATTGGGGAACAGCCAAAGGGCCAAGATGTCTAGAAAAGCTGAGATCCATAGATATTCTTCCTCTGTTGTAAGAGGAAGAGAGGAGAGGACTCCCAAGCAAACTCATCTGAAGGGAAGGTCAAGGTTGCATAGCAAGCTGAGTTGTTAAAGTTCACCTAGTGCTCTGTGATGTGATATGAGCTGTTACCTTGGCAGGGTGCTGGAACTGAGGATGGTTTGTGAACTGATTCATGGGGAAGGTCTCCTAATTCTCTCTTTCTCTCTCTCTCGTTCTCTCTCACTTCCTCCCTCCCTCCCTCTTGCTTTATTTCTCCCTCTCCCTATCTCTATCCCCCTCTCTGCCTCTTTATTTCACTTTCAATTTTAAGCCTTGTTCACTACATTCATTCTAAAGGTAGTCCTAATAATGCTGTGGGGTCCATGAAATCAATAATATTTCCAGCACCCATCATCGTAATGGTGGGGTATTCTTTTTTTTTTTTAAAGATTTATTTATTTTATTTGAAAGGCAGAGTTTCAAACAGGCAGAGGCACAGAGAGAGGGAGAGGTCTTCCATCTGCTGGTTCACTCCCCAGATGGCTGCAACAGTCGGAGCTGCTCCAATCTGAAGCCAGGAGCCAGGAGCATCTTCTGGGTCTCCCACGTGGGTGCAGAGGCCCAAGGACTTGTCCCAACTTCTGCTGCTTTCCCAGGCCACAGCAGAGAGCTATATTGGAAGTGGAGAATCTGGGACTCGAACTGGCACTCATATAGGATGCCAGCACTGCAGGTGGTAGCTTTACCCGCTATGCCACAGTACTGCCCCCCCCCAGCTGTATTCTTTTGACTTATTCAGGGAGCACAGATATTAATAAAAGACGATTTTGGTATTAAGAAAACATCTTCCTTTGTGGTCCTATCTTTTCACCTATCAGATATTTTCTGTTTAAATTATGCATATATCTTTTATTGTGCAATAGTTTTGTAAACAATCGCATTAAGTCAGTCTTATATTTTAAAAATCAGACGCAAGAAGTTTAGGAAAGGATAATTAAAAAATTTAGTTTTATAACATTAAAAATCGAACTATTCCCAAAGTATACTATACATTTGTAATAGCTCTTTTTTCTGTGTGTTTAGAATATACTGCCCACATGTTAGCTGGCTCTTCTAGTCAGTGGAGAAATGACCTCTATTATCAGTTCTCATTGAATATCAATGAGAAAACTCATGATGAGACCACAATGAATAAGCCCAAGAATCTTTTTACACGAAATTATTATGTTTTTCATAGGAATTTACATATTGCAAAATACCTTTGTATCAAAATGTATGTGTCTCTCAGGGTGTCCAGCTAATATGATTCCATGTTTGAGGCATTCTGGGCACACAGCCAAATAGCCACAGTCAGACTGGGTGTCCTATTCATAAAATGGAACAGTAATTCTGAGAGCGTCAAGGACTACCTATCTTTATTCCCTCTTTATTTGCTTCTTAATTACACATGCATGAGCACACACACACACACACACACACTTCATTTTAGTAGCAATGCAATTGCATTATGGAGAAACCCTCCATAATTCCACTACTATAATAAGAACACATTATTTGGGAGCATTCTCTATAGTTTTTTCCTCCCAATATAGTTACTCCTTTAAAAATAGTGCATATACAAATCTGTAATCTTTTCCGTTATCATAAGCATTTTTTCATGGTCTAGCACAAAATTCCACAACCAGCATTTTAAATGGCTATTCATTCTGTTTAGTGGATGTAAATGCATTCCATTTACTTACATTTTCTAAGTTTTCTCCATTCTAAGTATTTTAAACGGTTGTCTTTTTGACTAAAGGTTTGAGTCCCCCCCCCCCCCCCAATATTTTACAGCATTTCCCTAGAATGTAGTCCCAGGATGGGACTGTCCTAATTCAAAAAGCAATGCCACATGGAGCTTTGGAGCACCAGCAGGTACCATGGAGTCTCTAATAAATAACCCATATTGATCTCTCATTTTGTGATTTATCTTGCTCTCTTTACTCTTAGAGCTTTGATTCATGGCTCCAAGGGGCAATTTTGGAAAATCATTTACCAGCTGAGACACCCTGACTACTGTACATTTAAGGTCAAGACGGAGAGGACCTGAGACAAGGGGACCTCAGACGTCCAAGCCTAGAGTCTCAGCTGCTGACACTTTTTCTCAGAGGCTAATCCAAATTCTGTGCACGTTGACAGCAGGGAGGGGCCTGAAACTTCCTGGTCTTTGTCAGTAGGTGGGGTTGCGGGTGGTGGCTGAGATCTTGTCCTGGGATTGTGATGATGCCGAGCACATTAGGGAAAAGGGCCAGCATAAGGAGGGATTGTGTTTTCTAAATTCAGTCTCTCTGTATATAGAGAGTACATCTTTGTGGCTGACAAGCTTAACAGATGACCTTTTCCCTCCCTGCTTTCTATCCTACAGACATGAACAAAAAGGCCTTTGTGTTCCCCAAAGAGTCAAATAATTCCTTTGTGGCTCTGACTGCAGAGCTGTAGAAGCCATTCAAAGCACCTTCACTGTGTGCCTCCACGTCTATCCCCAAGCCTATTGCCACCAGACTTGGGAATATGGCCCTTTTTCTTATGCCACAAAGACATTATATTGAGATCATCCTCTTCAAGAAAAAGCTGGAGAATACAGCACATCTGTAGGTGAGGCTGGGGTGTTTTTCAAGCCTCCTGAACCTTCTTCTGCATGCAAGCTGAGAGTCTGCCCCAGGAATTGTAGAGCTCTGGGTAGGCCAGAAGCCCACAGTGAGGAACGCTCTGCAGACAGGGGTGCTCTTTGGGGACAGAGGCAAGCATCACACTGGAGCAGGAGCAGCAGCAGGAGCAAGAGCAGGATGCATCTGGTGGGGACATTGATGCAAACCAGTCTTTAGTGCGGGAATTTGTGCTGTCACCAGATGACATCGGCATGGCCATGGTGGTGGGCCTCCAGTCCTAATGTCCTGGATTTGCAGGTGTTGATGGGTGAGGCTCACAGGGAAGTGCTCACTCAGACCCAGCTGTGGGCCTGAGGCTCTGCTGTTGCCCTGCAGGTGCTTATTGGCGTTCACGCCTTACAGATCCCTTGGCTCTGGCTCTGGCTCTGGTGTCATTTTGGCTCACATGGATGACTCGCATGCTCCAGGCACTTGTATTTCCCCTCTTTCTTCACCACTCTCTTTCCATCAGCACAGGGGCTGATGCAGACCAGGGGGTCCATACACATGGCTGCACCTTAGCTCACCAGACCACACCTCAGGCCAGTTAAATCTGATTTTCTCAAAGTGGGACCCAAGTATCCCCATTGCTTTTTAACACTCTCCAAGTCATTCTAGTATTTAGTGATAGATATGGACCATTGCAGTTGGGTGTCTGTTTAACAGCACAGGAGCCAACTGTTTTTCTCCTACAAGACTGCATAAGGCTATGGTGCTGCCAATATTTCCATTTGCCTTTACAAATACACCCGCTTTATTGTATTAACTAAAGATACAGGCATAGACTTTTCCCAGCATTCTGCCCTCACCATCAGGATGAAGTCCCTGTAAATCATATTGATCTTACTTTTTTTAAATCTTTTCAATTTGAAGACCCAAAATATAAAAAATATTTTACTGTTGTTTCTGTTTAATTTGTTCACTTTTTCCTTCAGGATGACCAGTTTTCATGATGTGAATTTTCTGTTTTCTCTTTCTCATTTATCACCACTCAGATCACGTTGATCCATTTTCTCCTATTTTGAGCTTATATTTTTCAAATCTCTCCTCCATATTACTGATTTGTTTTCTGCTTTGCATGGTGGGATCTGGACCATTTCTACTGCCATTTAGAATTCTGCAATTCCCTTTGAGTTGCTCTAAATTCTTTTTTTTAGATTTAGTATGTTTTTATCAACTCTTATCTCTCAAGTCTATTTTCTTCAGTATACTTGAGAATTTCATGCCATTGCAGTCTATAGTTTTCCAAATTTTCCTGTAATTAATCTTTTCAGAAGTATATATTTTGCCTGCTAAGTGCTGTCCTTTGGTAGTTTAGTACTGTGCTGTCCCACTGTTTGTAGTGTCAGCAGTGAGCTCTCCTGCCTACTTGGCCATAATAATGCATCTCTGGGAACCACCGCTAGGTGGCGATGGACCTATGTTATGCTAGGAGCTTCTGATCATTCAGCCCTATGATTGAACTCTAGCAACTCCCCTTCTAAGTGACTGCTCCACCCCTACTACCAGTTTCTGCCATTTGTATCAGCCTTACCACGTATTTGTGTGTTCATGTCCTTCTAGGGGGTTGATCCACAGTGCTAGGGAGAGCACAATTAATAACAGCAGCATGATCAAGCAATATCAGGCCTCATGTAGGTTGTTTTTTTTTTTTTCTCATGTAGGTTTTTTAAAAAAATTTGTTTATTTTGGAAGGAAGAGAGAGCAATATCTCTCACATCTACTGTTTCAGTCCCCAGACGCCACAGTAGATGGAGCTGGATCAGGCCTAAGCCACAAGCTAGAAACTCAATCTAGGTCTTTCATGTGGATTAGAGGGACCCAACTACTTGAGTCATCACAACAAGCGTGCATCAACAGGAAGCTGGATTCGGGAGTGGAGCCTGTATTTGAGCCTAGGCATTCTGATATGAAATGAGAGTGTCCCAAGGAGGGAGTTGAGCCACTGTGCCAAATGTCTGTTCCCCTTATGTTCTTTGAGGAGGGAAGTCTGGGAAAGCCTTCCTGTTTCTCTGACTGGCTTCTCCTCTTTGCACTGGTGCCAAGTGCCAAGCCAGATATTCACTAGCTCACAGTGAAGGGGGTCCAAGGTTACACCTAGAGGACAGCTGGGGCTCTGGGACCCTTCACTGTCCAACAGGTAGAGATTCTCATTGCACTTCTGTTTGGAAGCTCAGATCTGGAGGGGAAACATTTCAGGAAGATCAGATTGACCTCAGGCCTCAGTGGGTTTCTTCAAATCCAGTGTTGCCAGCTGCAAGGTTGCTATCATGATCTTGGTTTTGAATGTTTGTTTCTCAGTTCATACAGAACAGGAGGAAGAATGAGACTGTCCACTCCCAGCGCTAGTAGCCCTTGAAGAGAGGAGGAAGCTCCTCAGTAGGTTGGTGGAGACTTCAGATTTGCAACAGTAGTAACAGCAGAGTGGGTAACCACCCACAGTGAATGCAGAGGGTCTACTATCTTCTGGGAAAGTGTTTACCTTTGGAGCCAGAGCTGGAGCTCCTAATGTAAAAGTTGTGAAGTTCTGCAGGAGATGGGGCAGGCTTACCTGCAAACAAGTCCTAATGTGTGGAACCTTTGGCCTTTGTATTGCTGGAGCCAGGGATTGAAAGGCAGAATGAAAGCCTATGTGTCTTAGTATATTTTATTCATATTCAGGCTCAAAGAGGACCTTATTGAGGTTCTCATCTGTATATGTATGTGGCTCATTTGCAGCTTCTTTTTTTTTAAAGATTTTATTTATTTATTTGAGAGGTAGAGTTACAGAGAGAGGGAGAGACACAGAGAGAGAGGTCTTCCATCCACTGTTTCACTCCCCAAATGGCAGCAATGGTTGGAGCTGGGCCAATCCGAAGCCAGGAGCCAGGAGCTTCTTCTGTTCTCCCACGTGGGTGCTTGGGCCCAAGCACTTGGGCCATCTTCTACTGCTTTCCCAGGCCATAAGCAGAGAGCTGGATCAGAAGAGGAACAGCCAGGACATGAACCAGTGCCCATATGGGATGCCGGTGTTGCAGGCAGAGGCTTAGCCTACTATGCCACAGGTGCAGACCCAAGGGGAAGTTTTGAAAGGCCTGTGCCTAGAATGTTGTGGCTCCAGACACCAGGTTTGCTCAGAGGCAGCCAGAGATGAGGAAGCTTCAGAATCTGGCCTGGGGAAAACTTTCAGTCGGGTCTTTAGGAGAACATCAGAAACTCAGGGAGGATGCAATCCAGTTCATTCTACAGTCAACTGGGAGTGGAATAGGAAAAGGAGCTACTGTGATCGGTGCTCGTGGGCCTTCCAGGGGGAAGGGGAGCAGGATCCAGTGGGCAGCCAACTGTACCTTTCACAGCTCAGTGGTGGGGCTCTTTCAAGAGAACAGAGGAACCACAGTGAGAAAGAGAACGAAGTGGGGCATTAGGGGCAGCATCAGAGCAGACTTCTGAGGAAAAGGTGCCCTCTCCTTGGGTAACTCAAGTGACTTCGAGCTGGGAACTCTCGCTATGATAAAAGACGGTGGCTGGGGAGGAGCTCGGGGGGAGGACACGTGGTCGCCACCAGCCCCTGGGAGCACAGCTTCAGAAGTGCTCACCATGGAGCTGGAGTTCACAGCCGCTGACCCTTTGCTGGGAAGCTAGGCTCAAAAAGCAGCCTTTCCTGGAGGGCTTCCAGGAAGCCAGGGGAGTGAGCTTTTCAAATGTAAATAAGATCAAGGCTCCTGACGTAGGACTTGGGGAAGTTCCCAGGGCAGGCATGTAGCACAGATTCCAAACCCTTTACCTGGCTCTCTAGGGCCCTGTGCTGGCGCTGTCACTGCCTCACCTCCCCCACCCCTGTCCCTGAAGCCCAACTCCTTTGCCTTTTTGTCTAACCACTTCTTCCACAAGCATGAGTATGCTTCAAAAAGTCCATGGAAAATTATTTTGGTATGAAAAAATTGAAATCCATACATATATTTTTTCATAGTGTGCATTTCTCGTGAACTTTTTGAAGACCCTTTGTATGCATGGATTTCAAAAATCTTTGCACCAAAATAAACTTAAGTTTTAGTTCTATTTTCCCACAACCTTTTTGTTATGTCGAATGCTTGTGATGTGGTAGGCACTACTTTAGGGGGCAGTAACATATTCCTCCCCAACTGCACACACATATATATCAGACAGAACCAGGGTCTCCTGCAACTTCTCTGACAGTGATGCTAAATGTGCCTGATTTGCTTCCACCCCAAGTCTTTGCATTTGTTTATCCTCCATGTCTGCAATGTTCTGATTTCAGATCCTCATTGGTGGACTCACTCCCCATCATTTTTTATATGATCAGATTCTCATCCTTAGAAAAGACCCTTTCTAGTCATCTTCATCACCTGTTATGGTTTGCTAAGCAAATGTCGTTATCTGAAATTTTTGTTGTTGTTTCTCTACAATTTGCCTCCTCCATTACACTGTAAATCCCTTGAGAGCAAAAGCATTACTTTCTATTGGGTTCAGTTTCTAGGATAGTATGGGTTTATAGTATGTTCTGTATAAATATTTGATGAGTTAATTAATCCAAAGAAGGCTGCAGCAACTATGTAATACTTTGGATCCTGCTGAGGAAGGAGAAATACTTAAAGAGCAGAAGTTGTGAGGGCATAATTCTACCCACAGAATGGCCTGTTCCAAACATGTAGTAGTTGGCTCTCTGGAAAATGAGTGGAGTGTCCAGAGGCAGGACCCATGTTTGAGTCAAGCATTTTGCATCTGGGAATAAAGCAGGCTGTAGAATGGAAATTAAAGTATTAGTAAAGGAGCTGGCATTGTGGAAGAGTGGGTTAAGCCACTGCTTGTGGAACCAGCATCCCATATCAGAGTGCCTGAGTCCTGGTTGCTTCAGTTCTGATCCTACTCCTTGCTAATGTGCCTGTGAGGGCAGTGGAAGGTGGTCCAAGTGCTTGTGCTGCTGCCAACCCAGGTGGAAAACCAGGATGAAGTCCCTGGTTCATGGCTTCAGCCTAGTCCAGCCCCAGCTATTTGGGGAGTGAACCAGTGGATGGAAGATCTCTGTCTCTCCCTCGCTCTCTGTCACTCTGCCTTGGAAATAAACAAATAAATAAATAAATCTTCTTAAAAAAGGTTATTAAGGATATTCATTGGTGGGATGGACTGTTTGGAAACCAGGTAGCTTCAGGAGAGGTCTGACAGTTGTACAATACCACACATCTCTACATTTTTCAGAGAAGGAACTGTCCCAAATGCTAGTCTCCATATTAAGAAGCAGTGTATGTATTGGAGAGTTGTCTTCAGGGATGTGGAAGATATTATAACCCAATGAACTTGATAGGAGGCAGAATCTGCTCTCTCTCTCTCTCTCTCTGTGTAATACGTACTGATGTTAATGTTTAACTTTGGCGGGGATCTCTTTTATTGAAGTATAACATACATCTAAAAATGCAGAGATTTCTCTTTCGCACGCACACACGTACACACACACACAAATGTTCCCAAGGCAGACATACTTTTGAAACCATTCCTCAGATCTAGCAATTCCAGAAGTCCTTCAAGTGCTTCCCAGGCACAATTTCCTCAGCCAAAGGCAGTCCTTATTTTGACTTCTAACTTCATAGTTGAGTTGCGACCGCTTTAAAAGTTTATGTAAAGCAATTTGTATGAAGTGCTGAAGAGTAAGTTGTTGGCATGATATCCTATTACCCCTTAACATTTTAGTGTATGATTCATGCAAACAAGGCCCTTATCCTGGAATCCAGCCATCAGAGTCATGAAATGAACACTGATGCATTGTTATTATCCAATATTCAGGTCCTGTTAGGCTTTTGCCAACTTTCCCAATGGTATTTTTT
This sequence comes from Oryctolagus cuniculus, assembly GCF_964237555.1. Taxonomy (NCBI): domain Eukaryota; kingdom Metazoa; phylum Chordata; class Mammalia; order Lagomorpha; family Leporidae; genus Oryctolagus; species Oryctolagus cuniculus. The sequence goes on from NC_091438.1 coordinate 39,243,659, forward strand.
TCTTTTTTTAGATTTATTTTATTTATTTGGAAGAGTTACAAAGAGAGAGGAAGAGACATGAAGAGAGAGAGATCTTACATCTGCTGGTTCACTCCCCAAATGGCTGTAACAGCTGGGGCTAGCTAGACCACGCCAAAGCCAGGAGCCAGGAGCCAGGAGCTTCTTCCAGGTCTTCCAAGTGGGGGCAGGGACCAATGCACTGAGCCATTCTCTACTGCTTTCCCAGAATGAGAAGTGGAGCAGCTGGGACAGGATCCGACACCTATGTGGGATTCTGATGATGCAGATGGTGGCTTGACCTGCTATGTCATGGTGCCGGCCTCCAGTGGTGTTTCTTATAGCCAACAGCCACCACCCATCAGGATCGCCTGCCATATTGACTTGAATTTCTTTAGTCTCCTTCGATATCTGGAGCATTTCTTCACTCGTCAGTCTTTCCTTAACTCTCATAACCTTAACACTTGAAGCCTACAGGCTGGACTATTCCTCAGTTTAGGTTATCTGGGTCAGGTTATCAATTTTTGGGCAGAAATACCACATAATGGAGGCTCTCATTCTCACTGCTGTCTATCAAAAGGCACACAGGTTTGATTTGTCTCACTATACAATTGTTTGATTAAAGTGGTTTCACTTGTTTTTCTCTATTTAAACGTGCTCTTTTCTCATGGCAATTATTAATTGCATTGTGAGGGCATTTTTGGAGACTGTAAATACAGCATTCCCCATCAAACTTCCACTCACTTGTTTTAGCATCCATCAATGTTTCTTGGCTGAATTATTATTAGGACAGTTTATCAAATGGTGATTTTCTAAGTCTATCATTCCTCCTACTTATTAATGGCATTCTACTGTAAAGGAACAGCCTTTTCTCCTCACTTAGTCACTCATTTGTTTGTATCAAAATTGACTCATTAATTATTTTTGGCTTCATTCTACTGTCTAGCACCTTAACTTGGAATGAATATGGTCATTGTGTACATCCATTTCTCATTCCTAATTTTTTTTAAAAAAATTATTTATTTATTTGAGAGGTACAGTTACACACACACACACACACACACACACACAGAGAGAGAGAGAGAGAGAGAGAGAGAAGTCTTTCCATCACTGGTTCCTTCCCCAAATGGCCACAATAGCTAGAGCTGAGCTGATCCAAAGCCAGAGTCAGGAACTTCTTCCAGGTCTCCCAGGTTGAGGCAGGGGCCCAAGCACTTGGATCATCTTCCACTGCTTTCCCAGGCCATTAGCAGAGAGCTGGATCAGAAGTGGAGCAGCTGGGACTTGAACTGGTGCCCATATGGGTTGCCAGTGCCACAGGTACTTCAAGGGCTGGCGATATCAGGCCAGCTGTGTTAATTCTTTTCTGCACCTACACATATTCCTTTGGAATTATCAATTACCTTGACATGTCCCATATACCTTGATGGGGAGAAGATTCTTAGTGCTGATATTTTTCATCCAAGTGGGTTTGGGAGTGGGAATGGGGCATGTCTCAGGATGGAGGGCTTTTGGTGTTGAAGGTGGTCTCAGGCATCTTCTGTTTACCTCATCCCTCCTGCCCAGGTAACCCTGTCCTTCCTTATCCCTACCCACCTAGTCCCTCTGCCCCAAGTATTTCTGTTTCCAGAGAATGTCTTCCTGGTTCCTCCAGATGAGAGAAGGGAAAGAAGGTGGAGAAGAGATTGCTCTGTAATTTGCCAGACTGTGTGTGTCTTGTTCTCAGCACTATGCCCCAGTCAGAGTTGCCCACAGGTGAGTCAGGGTGGTGTTGGTGCTGGGCTGGTGATGTTGTCTTCTCACCACGTCACTGTGCTGGGATCATCCTCCCAGGGCAGCATGGGGAAGAAATAGAAATACATACATGGAAAATTGCTCCTACATAGGAGATTGTTTTCCAGGCATTCCCCCAGTCACAGGGACGAGTTGCCTTTCCCCTAACATTCTCTACAACAACACTGGGGCTCAATCTCTTCCTCATCTTCCCAAGAACTTCTCACTCTTTTTTCGTATTGGGAGCCTGGTAACATCCCTCACTTTGGTGGCTTCTTCAGAGTGTGGTTCAAGGGGAAGGGGGAACCATGAGCTCATCGTAGTTTGTCATATTCTACAGAACTGTCAATCTCTCAAGGAAGAAACAATACAGGAGTCATGAGATCTATATGAAGCAAAAAACGAGTGTTATTGAAAAACAAGGTTTGAATAAATTGGAGGGACAAGTCACTTTCTTGGCTGGGAGATTTCATATTATAAAATCTCAACTCTTCCAAGGATGTCAATCATTCCTAAATGAATATACAAATTTAATATAATCTGAATAAAATTTCTGGCTTATTTTAGTCAAAGAAAATAAATCTGAAATTGACCTTGAGGAAAAGATATATAATAAGTACCAGTAATTTTTGAAAATGAAAAATAGTAAGAGGAATTTGTTTTTAATAGATATCAAAACTTAATCTCTATAAAGCTATTAAAATAATAGTGATATGACATGTGAATGGGAATTGACAATAGATAAGCAAAACACAAATAAGAATTCAGAGACAGATCCAGGTACACATGAAGTACAGCAATTCATCTCAGTGGAGGAAAGAATGGATCAGACACTTAATTGGGTTGAAACTGTTGTTTCCATACATTTGAAATAAAGTTAAATTTTAATTTTGTACAATATATAAAACTAACAATTTGATTAATTAAATCCTTGATGAGCAATCAAGAGTATTTAAAAAATTAGGAAAAACCTTTGTAAAACCTAAAAGCCAGAGAGATGTTTCTAAAAGCACAAGAAAGCTGTGACTATGTAGCAAATGAATATAAACAACAAATACCTAATGACAGACTGGGAGAACATTCCCTCCCTCATAATATGTGCACGCCATATGAAACAGACAGAGGGCTAATCTCTTTAATATACTGAAAGTGTTAAAAAAGGGATGAAAGAAAGGGATGGCCAGCGGGACATGTCAAAGGACAATCACAGCAAAAAAACTGAAGGTGGCCAGGAAACATTCGAAATGATACTGAATCTTACTGAAAAAAAAAAAAAAATAAAGACAATAATGGCAAGCCACTCTTTTTGTGCTAGTAAATTGGCAAAAAAGTTGTTAATAACCAGTTATTATAAGGTTATGGGGAAATAAGCAGTTTGATGCATTTATGCTGGCAGTGTAAATTTATCAAAGCTTGTTGGAATTTAATTTGACAGTATCTATTAACATTTTGAAATGCTCATATTCTTTGACCCAGTAATACTGCTTGGAGAAATCTATCCTGCAGCAATAAAATCAAAGTCTATAAGGAGATTTATAAAAAGTTATTCATTGTAATGTTCTAACCGCAAACATTTGGAAAAACACACATGCTCTTTGATAGTGGAATTCTTGAATAATATATTATGCTGCAACCATACTGTGAAATGTTGTGCAGCTATTAAAAAAAATAATGAGATTGATCTACATGTACCATTCAGAAAACATGCTCAAGGGAAAAAGCCAATCATAGATAAGTATGTGCAAAATAATTCCATTTTGCAATACAAGAGCATTTCTATGTGTATGGCTATACAGTTGGTAGATAGAAAAGCAGATAGATAAGAAGTAGATTTGTGTAAAGGCAAGATATATTGGAAAATACTTTGTGTTATAACAAATGGATAGAGAACTCTTTATTATTACTTTATGGTAATTTTTAAGTATTTTTTTTTAATTTGAAAGTCAGAGTTACAAAGAGATCGTTCATTCTTTGGTTCACTTCCCAAATGGCTGCAGTGGTCAGGATCAGGCCAGGACTGACCAGAGGCAGGAGCTTCTTCCAGGTCTTCCATGTAGGTGAAGAGGCCTAAACACTTGGGCCATCTTTGACTGCTTTTCTAGGGCCATTAGCAGGGAGCTGGATCAGAAGCGGCACGGCCTATAGGATGCTGGCATTATAGGTGGCAGCTTTACCCACTCAGCCATAAAGTCAACCTCTACTGTAAAAAATTTTAAGTGATTGGACTGGGTCAGTCAGTATTCCATGTAGGAATGAAACTATTTTAAATATTTTGAGTGGGAAATGATTTCATATAAGAAATTAAATGTTTGCAAAATTAACATAGCACTGAAAATGCTCTTGGCTTGCTTCTGGGAATGAAACGATTCCTAGAACAATTGAGAAGTGACACATAGGGCAGGTGTTTGGCCTAGTGGTTAAGACACTGGTTAAGATGCCTGCATCCCATATCAGAGTGCCTGGGTTCAATACCTGGCCCCATTCCTCACTCTAGCTTCCTGCTAAGGCAGATCCTAGAGGCAGTGGTGATGGCTCAAGTAATTAAGTCCCGGCCACCCTGGTGGGAGTCCTGGCTCCTGGATTCAGCTGTTGTATTTGGAGAGTGAACTAGGGGATGGGATTTCTGTCTGTCTGTCTCTCTCTCTCTGCCTCTCAAATAAGCAAAAGCTAAAAAAGAAGTGAGACACTGGAGTTTCCCAAGAGGCTACCCACAGAAACTCTAGGCTCAAGAACACAGTCCTGGGGTGTGCATTGTGGTGCAATGGGCTAAGTTGCAGATTCGGATGCCCACATTTCATAGCGGAGTCCCTGGGTTTGAGTCTCAACTTCAGTTCTGATCCAGCTTCTTACTAATGTGCACTCTGGGAGGTGGAAGATGATGGCTGAAGCACTCATGTCTCTGCCACCTATGTAGCAGGCACATGGAGTTCCTGGCTCCTGGCTTTGGCCTGGTCCAGTCCTTCCTGTTGCTGATATTTTGGGGAGTGACCTAGCAGATAGAAGCTCCCTCTCTCTTACCTGTTTCTCTCTGTTGCTCTGCTTTTCAAATAAAATAGAGAGATAAATGAATGTTAAAAGAGATCTAGAAAATAAAAAAGACATAATCCCACCACTGAGCTAGAATCAATTAGCAGTGAAAGCACCTGCAATACTGGAAGAGGGGCATTGGAATCCTGCAAAAGGCAAGTCTCATGTCCGAAACTCCTCACTAGCCAATGTCACCTTATAGGAGAGAGGTCTGCAGAGCACTTTCATTTTCCCTGTTTCATGTTAACTCTGCCTAATCCGCAGACCAGATTTACATACAGAATCCAGAAGGTTGGTATTTAGCTTATTGTTATTCCAATACTCCAGCTCTTGGCTGACAGAGCTGCCAGGGCTTTTCATAAGCTGACTTCTGTGTCCATCTGAAGCCCTGACTTTCCACATCGAAAACCAATGCCATTTGCATTGGGCTGGCCTGTTGGGTCTCCTTGAAGGCAGACCACCATGTAAGGCAGCCAATAATTGGCCTGCCACCTATCATCTTCACATGGCTCCTGCTGCCTAGCTTGCTCCTCTTCCTCTGGTTTCTGGTAAAGTAGACCACAGAGGCGGTCTTTAATGTCAGCCAACAGGGTGTTCAGTCCCATCCCTAATCTTTGGGGCCTGAGTTAGAAATCTGTAGTCACAGGCATGTTCCGATAGTGGTTTTTCTGTGAGGTAGACAGTGCCCATGAGGAAAGCTATGCCCTCTATGTAACTTCAAACATGCAGACCACCTTATGTAATCTGTCTATAAATTTTGAAGCTATCAGTACAACTTTTTATCTCCCCCTTCATTTGGGTTGAAAAGGGAGGTTTTGAATAAGCTTTATGTTTAAAGGCAGTCTTGGTTCACAAAAATCTTGAGCAGAAAGCACGGAGCACCCCCTCATCTCTGTCCTCACGCAGGCATAACTTGCCCCACTGTTGAAATCGTGCATGACAGAGGTGCATTTGCTACAATCTGTGAATTTACTCCAATGCATCATCATCACTCAAAGCCCATCATTTACATGAGGGCCTACTCTTGGTGTTGTAGATTGTATGGGTTTGCACAAATGTACTATGATGCATATCAAGCACAATAGAACTGCACAGAACAGTTTCTAAAAATCCTCTGAGCTCTGTCTATCCATCCTCCCCTCCTCACTCACCTGTGGCAACTGTTGATCTTTTCAACATCTCTATGGTGTTGTCTTTTCTAGAATGTGCTGTATGAATCATATAGAATTCAGCCTTTTCAGATTGGCTGCTTTCACTGAGTAATATGCATATAAGCTTTGTCATGCTTTTACCAGTGAGATAAATATCATCAAACATTTTAAAAAGGCAGAATAAGGAGTGGATTCCTGAATCAGAGGTCTTTGAGTCCTGCTGTGCTCTGAGCTGTTGCTTGTGCTTTTGTGGGTGACATCGTACAGGTAATACTTGTGAGCTGAACAGCAGTGCCATTGGTTCTGGCCTGATGCACTGAGCAGTGGAAATGAGTGGTGGTCAGAGCATCCCTGTCACAGCTTTGTCTTTCTTTGGCAGAGCAGGCTTGACTGTCATGGGCCATGGACCCTATTCAGTACAGCGGGTCGGCAGAAAATTCTCAAAGAGGACAATCAGGCATCATAAAATTCTCTTACTTCCTGTCGCCTCCGCTCTAGGGAAGAGAGATTCTGATTGATGGGACAGATTTGAAGACGGATGGTTTCTGAAGTCTCTTTTGCCTTCCTTTCTCATGACATCAGGTGCAGTAGAGCCCAAATCTCATGCCTTCTATCATAGTCACTCTCTGCTACTCTCTCTATCACCTTCTCCTCCCCCCTCTCTCACACTCCAGGCCAATGTAGCCAGAGTCTCCCCAAGAGGGGTTTTGAGCCTAATCTCAGGAAGATAGCAGCACCCTTAACTCTTACTGATTGCATGATCAGTTACGGATTTTAGGCACACTCTACTAAAATTTATATATTTATCTGTTAATTATGTATATGTACATATATATGCTAAAATACATACATAGTAAGACAATCATAGGAATAGAAATTAGGAAAGGATGAGATAAAAATGAATACAGTGTTTTCTTCCTGTGTGAATACAGGGCTGATTTTATGAGTGTGCGACCTGTGGTGTTGTGCACTGAAGGGCATCATGCTTGGTTTAATTCTCTGCTGCTGCAATATGAAATTCTTAAATATTTGAAACAAGTGGCCTTGGATTTTCGTTGTGCACTGGACCCTACAAATTATGTTGCTGGTCTTGCCTGAATGCATCACCTTGCTCTTCTTGGGTTGTGCTCACTCCTCTTTAGAGATTCCTGGCCTGGATAATCAATCAGTCCAAGTCCCTTATCATTTTCTTCAGAGTGTTTTATGAGTTTGTGCCTATCTGTTTCTCTATGCTTCCCATTTCTTCTTTATACTTTAAGCCCCAGAAATTCAGAACTACTTGCTTTTCCCAAACTTGTCATGCAGCCTCACAACTCTGCTAATGCATGAAATGTTCCGTACCTTACACAACTGGAAAGTTATTTATCTTGAAGGCCAGCTCAAATGTCACTGCTGCAGGATTATTTGCTAGATTCTAAGTTCTTTGAGAGCAAAGAGCTCTGGATTTAATTAGATTAATCTGTAAACAAGATTACTTCTTTCAAAAATACAAGAACTAGTATCCTGTGTAGAATATGTGTTCATTACTCTTTGTGTAGGGCTAATCTTATGTGTATAAAGCTAATTAGAAATAGATCTTAGTAAGAAATAAGAATGGGAAGAGGAAGAAAGGTGATAGTGCAGGTGGCAGGGAGGGTAGGGTGGGAAGAATCACTATGTCCCTAAATTTGTATTTAAGAAATGCATGAAATTTGTATATCTTAAATAAAATTAATAAAATAAAAAAGAAGATAAGTTCATTAAGTATTTGCAGAATTAAATAGATGTTAATTAAGTTAATTAGTCAGAGCACTTTTACAATGTTAGATTTGCTTGCGGTGTTAGGCAGGAGCCTGGCACTTGTTGTGAGACAGAGACTCTTCTGGTTCATAGAACTGTATTGCTAAGAGGAAGGAGGTGTGGTTGGGCCTCCAGGATGTCTAGCCCCTGGCTAGGATGTTGGCAGGGCACTCTTACCTTTGCTTCTCTCTCTTCATCCTCTTGATCTCCAGTTCTACATGGCTGGAAAGTGTTCACTAGCAGCTTCTTCACATCCTTGCTCTAAAAAGTTCAAGTGATCTAGTCTAGTTAATGTTGGATGAGGTGCCCATCACTTCCTGGGTTGTGTAGGTGTATGTGGGTGGGGGTGTGAAGCATGAGGAGGGAGATGGAATTTCACAGAGGGTGGCGAATGTAGTTAGATTCCTGGGTAGTTCTTACTCTTTTTTGTTTGTTTATTTTTTTTTTATTTTTATTTTTTGACAGGCAGAGTTAGACAGAGAAAGAGCCAGAGAGAAAGGTCTTCCTTTCATTGGTTCACTCCCCAAATGGCCACTACGGCCAGTGAGCTGCGAGGATCTGAAGCCAGGAGCCAGGTGCTTCCTCCTGGTCTCCCATGCGGGTGCAGGGCCCAAGCTCTTGGGCCATCCTCCACTGCCTTCCTGGGCCACAGCAGAGAGATGGACTGGAAGAGGAGCAACCGGGACAGAACTGGCGCCCCAACCGGGACTAGAACCCAGGGTGCTGGTGCCTCAGGCGGAGAATTAGCCTAGTGAGTCGCAGTGCTGGCCTAGATTCCTGGGTAGTTCTTACTTTTTATTCCCTATATTTTTCTCTGTCACACAATTTACCTCAAATTCCTGCCACAATTGCCTCCAATCAAATATTTATCTACAGCTATGTTTACTTTGTGTAGTTTCAATACCATAAAACCACATTTCTGCATTTTGCTATTTTACTGCCATTATTCATTTCCCTTTTAAGCTTATGAACATTGAAAACTGTATTTTCTTGTGAGAATGTGAGTCTGTTTAATAGAAGCAGTTTGCAGTTTTAGCTTGAAATCAGTGAAAACAAGTAAGATCATCAGGGAAATTTGGAAAAGCAGTTGTCAATGGAGAGTGCGGCAGTTGAGACACCTCATGAACCAAATAGAAAAGAAAAACCTATCTCTTGTCATTGCCAACTGTCATAGCAGCGTTTGAATGCAAGCTTTAGGTTATTTTTAGAAGGATTTCCAGATATAGTTTCCTCATGTTTAAATGGAAAGGGTGTAAAACGTCTTTTTCTGACGTGAAAAATTCACCACACTTAGCTGCGCTCTTACTTTCGGAGGCTCCATTCTAAATACTAGGAAGCATATTTGCATGTACCCATCTTTCTACCTAAGAGTTAAGACTGGCCTAAATTTTTTTACACTATCTTTTTTCTTTATACTTGGGAAATTTTGAAAGAAAAAATTTTTTTCTAATAATGAAATTAAAAATTTCATTGTTTTTATAAAAGTTATCTTCTAAGAGAAATTTTTTATGAATAGCAAGGTTATTTTGAAAATTGTTATTTCATTTCCTACCAGTCATGTATATTCATTCTGAATTAGTTGGAGGTATTGGTAAGAGTTTACAAATTAAAGATTGGTTCATCATTTAATTGTAAAAATTGTGTTTTCACAAAGGGCAAGCATCTAAATAGGGTGAATTGATTAAATTCTTACCTTAATAATTGAGAAAAGGGCCACAAATTTGACTTAATTATCTGCGGAGAACCTGAGTACTCTCAATAAATGACTGTAAAGCAAAGCTATTAAAGCTTTCATGGCATTTAACAAACATACAGAAATGAAGATGATATTTCAGGATTGATTGTAGAAAGTTGATTGTGGAGACTGAGTCATTTGAAATTCTTTATTCATATGGATGTGATGAAAATTATAACTTTCTTGGTAAAGAACAACATCATTGCCGTCACTCTTCGCTGAAAATAAATTCTGTTTCAGCAAGTATTTTCCAAAAAGAGTGAAATAAACTGACCAGTGGACGAGAAATATTTTAGCTTAACAAATGGCAGGAGATACTTGATTCCTCAGTAAGAAAATATGCTGATGAGGCTGGAGATGTTGCACTCAATGGCAGTGTTCTGGCTTCTTATCCAGGGGATTGCTCTGACAAGAAAATAAAAGCAAACACACAATAAGCAAGCAAGAAACCTCCCTGCAAAACACAAAGCTACCATCCAGGGTTGATTCTATTTGTACCTACATGCATGAGCCTAGACTTGAAATATTATGATCCCAAGACAGACAAGAGCAATTGCCTGTTGCAGAATCTGATTTATCAAGTGTCAGTTCAGTTCACTTCAGTCCAGTCTTGAAAGTGACATGCTTTGTACATCAGCCTCCGCTTCTTACCTGCAGGGTATAAGACAGGTGGGACATGGTTGGACTATTTAATGCAATTCTGAGTAATCTTAAACCTAAATTGAATGTAAACAAGGTCAACACAGCATGAGGAAGGTATTTCAAATTTGTGGCAAGTTTGCTTCATGATGTAATCCATGGCCACATGAGGGATATAGTGTCCAATCTCACATATTTTCATGTGTGTTTATGTGTGTGTATGCATGCTCATATGTGTGCACAAACACGGTGCACTGGGTTGGGTGCTCTGAACTCAAAGCTAAGAAAACAAGTCTGCGGTGTATGGAGAGCAGGAGGGCAAAGTATCCGATGGGAGCTGAGGTTTATGACCAAAAGAAGGGAAGTGGATAACAGGAGAAGCTGCAATGGAGAAGCAGGGCACAGGGGTTTATGCTTTTAGGCAAATATCCTCCCCACCTGCCCCTTTGCCCCTGCTGGCATGTTTCCTTTATGTTGAGGTGGGGCTATCATACTCACAGGTGAGGCTGCATACAAAGGCAGGACCTTGATTTTCCCACAAAGGGTCTAGGTTTTCCCAGCTAAGCTTAACTCACAGGGAGATGGACTTAGAAGGAGGAGTTTAGTGGAAAGGAGAGGGAAATCATTTCTGTCTTCAGTCCTTGCTCACTTGGGTGAAGACTTGGGAGAGGAGGAAAGAAATGTTTCAAGGTATTCCTTGGCTCTTGCCTCAGGGAAGTCCTTGAATTGGAGAGAAGGAGGCTGCAGTCATCTTCATAAATAAACCAGAACCTGTAGGCTCCATGAATGCGCATGTCCAAGAACCAGGGCTAACTTTCTTGTTGGGTTAATTTTCCTTATTTTTGAGAATTTAGTAATGTCTTAGTAAATGTAACACTATGGGCTTAGTTATGTGATGGAAAACTGAGAGAATGTTTATATCCATTTTGGGGGTTTAATTAAAAGGGAAAGGCAGGAATCTCTGGGACCACTGGGCAGTGTCTTGAGAATGTGAATTTTCAGGGGTCCAGCACTAAAGGCATTGTGTACAGTTCTTCTTTCATATGTGGCTTTTCTTTTTTTGGATAGTCCTTCACTTTAAGGGATTAGGAAAGAAGAGAAGAATTACGGGCTGGCAGAACCACTGGGTGTGTCATGGAAGAAATACTAGACAGGAGCCACTAAAGAATGGAAGTTTCTCTTTGTGGGGGATCTGGCAAATATTTATTTCTTAATTAATGTTTTTTCTACCTATTTCTCAGGCAAAACTAGTCATTTAGTGTCTGTTGAGATAAACAGGACCTAGGATAGTGCCTGACACATAGTAGAACTGGATATTTATTGAGGAATTGAATTATTAAGTCACTGAAGATGAGCAGCCTTAGTGCTTACGTCTCACAGGCAGGGAAGAAATACAGACAATTATATTTCAATGAGATATATGTTGTAACAGATTAGTAAGCAATGAACTAAATTACAGGAGTGAAAGTGGACAGAGTTAATTCTTTCACCTTTGAAATGAGGGAGGGGAAAATTGTGGATGGAATAGAGGTCAAGGAAGTATTCAGAGATGGTGAGACTTTGAATGAAAGGGAAGACTCGTGTTTTCTCTTGGTGAGGAATATTTGAGAAAAAATTTCAATGAATAGAGAATGGCTTCTTCTTTTTAAAAAAATGTATTTATTTGAAAGGCAGAGTTAAAGAGAAAGGGAGGGAGGGAGGGAGGGAGAGAGAGAGAGAGATCTTCCAAATGCTGGTTCACTTCCCAAATGGCCACGATGCTCAGAGCTGCACTGGTCCGAAGCCAGGAGCAAGGAGCTTCTTTCAGGTCTCCCACATGGGTGCAGGGACCCAAGCACTTGGACCATCCTCCACTGATTTCCCAGGCCCATTAGCAGGGAGCTGGAAAAGAAGTGAAGTTGGTACTTGAACTGGCATCCATTCGTGTCGGAGGCTTAGCGCCAGCCCCAGGAAATAGCTTCTTAAAGTAAATGAGTAAATACTTTGTGATTAATTTATGAAGAAAGACGCTGTCCTCTGAGACTTATTTAGAACATTCTACTTTGTTGCATTGTACATGGAGAATAATATGAGGAAAAGAATTCTGTAATCACCCACAAGGATACTTCAAAAAGCTCACAGAAAAATGGAATTGGAAGATAATGTACATTTCCACAAATATTTTGAAGTACTCTCATGTACAGCTTCAGAGTTTTCTATAACATGGGCAGAGGATAGAACGCCACATACTCTGCAGATGTACCTAAAACTTTAAGTAAATGTCAGGGCACTCTGATCATACGAGAAAACATCTTGTGTCTGTATCTGCAGTTTAGACATAGGGATAGTTGGTTGAGGCTAGGGAAGTAAATACTAGTACAACATTGAAGCAAGTGATAACCTTCTGTACATAGCAGAGACCACAAAACAGAATTAGATCATGTCTGGAAAAATAGGAGCTGAATCTGGAGAAATTAATTTGCCCACAGACTTTTTGTCCTAAAGGAAGAGGTAGGATTTGTTTGCGACAGTTGGAGAAAAACTAGAGATGGCATAGCTTAATATCTGTCTGCAATTTTTTCCTTTCCCACATGGGCCCTTGAACAATTGGAAAGATGAGGCTGCTGAGAAGCCAATGAGCTGTGTTTTTCAGGAACTCAGCTGTATAGAGAGGATAAGCAGTACATATTTGGAGATCCGCTGATTGAGGGTGAAAACAGTTTCTCCAGCTTTGTGGGACAAAGACAGCAATGCCTCGCTGAAGGCAGAACCATCCATGTTGGCAACTGCTGATGGTGGCTTTGGAAGTCCTGGAGAAAGCATCCCTGGAGTAAACTCCAGGCTTCCAACAGGAGGCAGTAGTGTCAGAGGTTTTGTGAACTCCAGAGAAGTGGACAACAATTGAAAAAACTCATGAGGGGACAGAACTAATATAAGCATGTAGACATGCTAGACCTAGAAATAACTGCACATGACTCTGGAATTGGGGCGGGATAATGAAGGATTTCAGTCAATGTGTTTTCATTATCTCTACTAGATTGGTGATGCCTGAGACAAGTCAGATGCTGCAGAAGAATGAGTAGAGACTATTATGGTTTGGACTTGGCAACCAAAGTTGCAAACTTAATCCTCAGTGCAACACTGCTGAGAGGTGGGACGTTGAAGAGATGATTAGGTTACCAGGGCTAATGCTGTTATCATGAGAATGAATTCCTGATAAAAGGATGAGTTCTTCCCCCACCACCAAGGGGTGTGTGTGTGTGTGTGTGTGTGTGTTTGTGTGTGGATGCTCTCTGCCTGCCTTCTGTCATGGGGTGTCAAAGCAAGAAGGTATTACCACATGTGGACTTCCTTGGATTTCATGGCCTTTAGAACTGTAATAAATGTTACCCACTCTGTGGTATCCTGTTATAGGAGCACAAAATGGACTGATACAGAGCATGAGAAACACAAAGCCTTATTTTGAAAAGATGCACAAGCCCATCCTGAGGATACTGAGGCTGAATAATCAAGTCATCAGAGCAAAGTGGATCAAGTTGTATGAGCTTTTTGAAATATCAGGAGAGTCAAGAAGGTCATGTAGATATGACCAGATAGACACCAATTCATTTATCTTACAGGGATTAAGCCCTTTTACTTCTTTAGGAAGCTTAAACAGAAGGCACAAATCATTACACATGGCCTAACTTGAAAGACCAAGTAATTAGAACTACATAGCTACAATAACTATATTGTTCTCATTATAGAATATGAGTATAGCCACACTTAATGGATCTATTTACTATTTTTATAAAGTTTTTTTATCAATATATTTCAGGTGTTCTTGTATTGTGAGACCTTGACTATACGGATCTGGGTTTTCAGGTTAAAACCAGGGTGTTCAGAGAGGAGAAAATCAGTTAATAAGCACCATTTATGGAAATTTGCAATTGTGAGGCTTATTTCTCTCTGGATATGCCACTGTTAGTTTGAGTGACTGCTTATTATTTCATCCATCACATGGCTGTAGCATAAATCACTAAGCCATCCATTTAGGTGGTGAATATAAATCTTATTCAATAAACTCAGGTGAGTAAGAAATGTCACATCTCTATTTGCTTTAAATCAAATTAAATATGTCTCTGAGATTCTTCCCCATAGAGTTGCTGAAAAATTCTAACTTAGTCATCATTTGGGTTTCCTATCCATTGCCCCAAAGGTCATGTAAAGGTTTCAGGAGTCTTACATTAACACTCAAATGTCAAGGAGGCCCCTGGGTGGTGCTGGTCAATATCCAAACCCATGTGGACCCTTGAGGTCAACTCTGTTGATTCTGCCCAACAGGCTGCAGGTTCAGAATCCTAAGGGTCTTGAGGTACACACTGCAGCCATCCGCACAGGGGCTCTCTTTCCACCCCAGAGGGCTGGCAGAGAATGGGCCAGGTCCCTGATACCATCAGACCAGGCAACTTCTGCCCCTCTCCCATCCTGAGGGATTCTCTTCCTTCTTGTTATATTCATCCATATGTCTGCCTCCCTCAGCTCTCAGCATAATCTCTACAAGAGCTCAGAGGTTTGGAAATCAAATGTTCAGTCTGGGATTATCTCCAATAGTTCTGGTTCCTTGCTGTTGCAGACTTCCCCTGAGACAAGATCAATGTTACTGGCTTTGGATAGGATATATTCAGGAATAGAAACTACTATGCATTACTACCTCACTGAGTATCTCTGCCTCAGTTACTCAACAAACAGTGATTACCCCTAACCATGTAACAGACTCTGGAGCAGGCACTGAGAAAGTAACAGTGGACATGACTGGGCCTGGTTATGACTTTCAAGGACTTTGTCATATGGATAATATGCACAAGTCAACAGCCAATGACAAGATACTTGAGAAACCATCTAATCTTGATTTGGGGAATATAGCAATCATTCCTAGAGGATGTTTCATGTAAGATGAGAATGGAACAGAATGCCTAGTTCAAATGAGACTGTGTATCACAATGAACAGTACCTGCAGACCTTTGTCATAAGAGAGATATAAGTAGAATAGGAATTAAAAACTCATTGGGGCCGGTGCCATGGCTCAATAGGCTAATCCTCCACCTTGCGGTGCCGGCAAACCGTGTTCTAGTCCTGGTCAGGGCACCGGATTCTGTCCCGGTTGCCCCTCTTCCAGGCCAGCTCTCTGCTAAGGCCCGGGAGTGCAGTGGAGGATGGCCCTGCACCCCATGGGAGACCAGGAGAAGCACCTGGCTCCTGCCATCGGATCAGTGAGGTGCGTCGGCTGCAGTGCACCGGCCGCGGTGGCCATTGGAGGGTGAACCAATGGCAAAGGAAGACCTTTCTCTGTCTCTCTCTCACTGTCCACTTTGCCTGTCAAAAAAAAAAAAATTCAAACTCTCTATTAAAAAACAACTCATTGGGAGTATGACCTTGAGGTTTAAGGTGGGGTGTGGAGAGAAATGAAGTTAGAACATTAAACATGGCCTGCATTTTCAATTAGCTTCTAATACATCTTAAGGAGTTAAGGGGTTAAGGGAGTGACTTGTTTAAATTCAATTCCAATCTTATTTTTCCTTGTTACTTTTCTGTGGTGACTGGAAAGTTAAAATGCTCAACTTCCTAGCCTTCCTTGGAGTTCGCTGGGGCCATGTGGTCCAGCCTTGGTCAACTGATAGTGAGTAGAAGTCTGCAGTGTTTTCTGCTTACTCTTCTACCTGAAGGCAGCAAGGACAGGGGTAGTAGAGGAGAAGCATGCCTGTCTCCCAGCTGGCATTCTGGAGTCTCTGTGCCTGTGCCTTACTCCTGCCCATCAGACTGCTTATGGAGTGGAGGAAATACACAAGCATTTGGTTAAGCCATCTTGACTGGGTTTTGTGCAGATGAGTGTCAGCCCTGACCTGGGAATCCCCTGAAATACCTCCAGTGTGAGAGTTGGTATTTTTATTTTAGAACGATTAGTTGCTTTGTGAAAACTGGTATGGAAGAAGACAAAGGTCACTGAAGATTCCAGTCATGGGGTTGCTAAAAACCCACATGGGAGATGAGAGCCGGTCTCAGGCAGCAGTGTTGGAGGGTCATGGACAGATCTGAGAAGTGCTTCCAGGGGTAGAGTTAATTAGAAGTTAAGAAAAAGTGGATGAGAAGTTTCTGGCTTGAATCAGTGGGTAGAATGAGTATTTGGTCTATTTCTGCTTACTCTTCTAAACAATTGCTAGAGTTAAAAAAAGCTTTCTCATATTTTGAGTAATTTTCTTAAAATAGTAGAAGAAATGAACTTTTCTTAGGTTTTCAATCATGACTGTTGGAGCTTGGAACACCTTAAATATCTAATAAATAACTCATCAATTTCCCAACTTGGGAATGATCCTGCCCCCTTTGTTCCCAAAAGAAAGCCTGCAAAGGCAATTTTGGAAAATGATTCATGAATTAGTTAGGATCTGGAGTCAAGGATGTCTACAACGTCCAGCTCTGGAGAACTTGGCCACTAACACCCACCTCTGGAGAATAGCAGAGGGAAGGGTGAACTTGGCAAAGCTCCTGCAGTTTCCTGGTCCTCACTGCCCCACCTGGGCCTGGACCTAGCGGTCAGTTTGCCACCCTAAGTTGTGAAGGAAAGCTGATTCCTGACACTTTGAAGATTGAGGGTGAATGGAGCTGAGAACACTCGGTTAAGAGCAGGAGTGAATACCTAGTTTCCTAGTTTCTAATATTGTCCTTTAAAATGTAATAGAGTCCAATTTATTTCTTTTATAAAAATTTTATTTATTTATTTGAAAGAGTTACACACACACGGAGAGAGAGAGAGAGAGTCCATCTGCTGGTTCATTCCCTAAATGACCTCAACAACCAGCGAGGATCTAGGAGCTGCTTCTAGGTCTCCCACGTGGGTGCAGGAGTCCAAGCTCTTGGACCATCTTCTGCTGCTTTTCCCAAGCCATTGGCAGGGAGCTGGATTGGAAGTGAAGCAGTGAGGACTGAACTAGTTCACAAATGGAATGCTGTTGTCTCAGGAGCGGCTCTACCCGCTTTGCTACCACCGCTGCCTAGAATCCAATTTCTTGCACTATTTCAGATGGCTTCAGCCTCTCTGTGATGCCTGGATCCAGCTAAGAGATACTCTCACAAGGAAAATCCATCCTTGATTTATATCATATAGCACTCATCAGATGAAGTGACACCCCTTTTCAAGGTCATTGGGCCATTTTTGCTTTCTTGTACCTCTATAAGCTGGGATGCTTTTCTGGAACTGCAGAGCTCTGGATGGACAAGGAAGCCCATGGTGAGGAGGAGGAGTCTGGAGAAGGGACACTGCACAGGGACAGAAGCACACAGCATGCTTGGGCAGGAGAGGGTTCACTTCCAGGGGATGATGAGAGCCAGTCTTGGTGGGAGAAAGTGGAGATGTGAGCACGTAGGACTTTGTGTTGACACCAGAAATGAGAAGCACATCATGATGAGATCTTCAGTCCTGCTGTCCTGGACTGGATGATGCCAGCATGAGAGGGGCACAGCCCCTGCAGGTGACTCCTTGCCAGTTCCACAGCTCAGGCGTGGATGCCAGTTTTTGCTTTTCACACTGGAGCCCTGAAATGTAGACACTGGACTTCCTTCCTTGCTCTGTCTTCATCAACACCGAGGAATCATGTTTCTTCTTAAGTGTAAACTAAGCCATATGCTGTTTTCCTGCAAGGACTCAAAACCATGGGATTTACATTTTAAGTTGAAAAGAATTTTAGACATAATCTAACATACCACTGTGTTAGTTTTCTGTTTATGCTGTAACAAATTTAGCACCAAGTCAGTGACACAAAACAGTACCAACATGATTCTGTTGTTTTGTTCTGAAGGCCAGGGTCTAACCTGGATGGGATGCATTCCTTCTGCAAACTCTAGGAGAGAATCCCTTTCTCTGCCTGTTCTAGCAGCTGGAAACTGCTTACATTCCTCAAGGCATGGCCCTTTCTTTCACATTCGGAGCCAACAGCATGACATTTTCTCCTCTCTCTGGCCTCCCTGGTCGTCCTATAGAACCCATCTGTATGATATAGGATACCCTCTCCATCTTGAGGTCCCTAATTACATGTGCCTTTTTGCCAGATAAGGGGTCATTTGCACCACTTAGCCTACTGCATTTATTTTATGGACGATATAACTGAGACTCTAAATAAGAATAGTTTTGAGAAGCTCATGGACTTTGGCTTGCAGCTAGCCCATATGTAGCTTTTACTTGAATGGATGGATTCACTGTGTCCCAGGGGGCCTGGAGGACACAGCAGCCCCACGTGCTCCCTCAGCTGGTGTCCTACTCCATTACTCCGGCCTCACCGCTGCTCTCTTTCGTAGCTGACTCCAGGAATCATCTTTGCAAAGCTGACTCAGGGAATTTAGAACAGGTACTGACCACACTCCTAAAGGGCGATCCGGCCATGCTGCCTTTCAGCCTTGCCTCTGAGTGCTTCCCATTCAGCTCATGTGTGGCAGACTTTCCCTTTTTCTTTTACCAGTGATATTTCAATAATCCCCTTCCTGGTCCAGCTCACCAGTGTCTATACACATCTACAGCTCCATCAGGTTCCTATCTTTTATATTTGAAATGTTTGCCCTTTGCTCTGCAGTGCTAAGAGTTTTAGCCACATTTTAAAGGGCAAGGTATTTGGCTGCGTTTTATAAATCCTCTGTGGCAACATTACCTTTCCATACGGTGATTACAAAGTGACTTTAATCATCCCTGACTCAAGTGGAAATTCCCCACATTGCCTCTGTGCAGAGGAATCTGCTGTGATGAGGAAAGTTGTCCCTATCAGGCCTGTCCTCTGTGGTAGCCACTGGTCAGCTGTAGACGCTGGCCACTTAAAATGTGGCTACTGCCACTGAGGAATTCCATTTACATTTTATTTTCGTTTAATTAAAACTGAAGAATCCACATATGGCCTGCAGCTACTGGGTTGAATTGCACAGACCTAGGCCCTTTTCCTGAGAAAAAGGAAAAGAAGTAGAGAAGGTAAGAGAGGGTATTTTCAATCCCTAAATCTTATAATTATGTGGACAAAGAAGTAGAGATACTCACTGCAGTAAAAGGAGAACAAAACCCGGGCAAGCTTGAAAGTTGCCTTTCAGCAAACTGGGAGCCTAACTGTCTCTTGTTTCCACCAGACAGCAAATAAGTTGTTAATAAATTGTTTAAAATATTGTAAGAGAAATCTTTTTTTAAAGATTTATTTTATTTATTTGAAAGACAGAGTTGCAGAGAGAGGTAGAGACAGAGAGAGAGGTCTTCCATCTGCTGGTTCACTCCCCAGATGACTGCAGTGGCCAGAGCTGCGCCAATCTGAAGCCAGGAGCCAGAAGCTTCTTCCAGGTCTCCCACGTGGGTGCAGGGGCCCAAGGTCTTGGGCCATCTTGTACTGCTATGCCAGGTCGTAGCAGAGAGCTGGATGGGAAGAGGAGCAGCCGGGACTAGAACCGGCACCCATATGGGATGCTGGTGCTTCAGGCCAGAGCTTTAACTCACTGAGCCACAGTACCGGCCCTGACAAGTGAAATTTTTAGAAATTGTTCCTTCTTATGTGTAGTATTTTTCTTAAGACTCATTTTTTCTCCCCCTCTTCTTCTCTCTCAGAAGTGAATTTATTCATGTTTGCTACTTAGTTAAAAAAAAAAAAAAAGCATGCCTATAATAGCTGTTGATCCTGAACTTGTGTGTAAGCTCCAAGTCCACAGGGAAGTCCTTCCCTTTGCACCATGAGGCCCCGTGCACTAAGGACACTTTGGGAGCACTAGGCTTATTGTGGCATTTTGTGTTACTGGTTCCAAATTGTGCCCAGGATGGCTCTTGTTTTAATGTTCTGAATGAAAGAGAAAACATAACATCGGGAGAATGTATTAGGATGTAGGTTTAAGGTGTTTATCAATAAGAAGTATGTGGTTTCTCAGTCAGAAAGTTAAGTATGGCTTTCACTGTCAGGTAAGAAGTTTGCTGTGGCCCAGGTGAGACAGCTGTGCTGAGAGGACGAGGAACCTTGAGCTACCGAGGAGTTCCTGGAATCAAGAAAAGGCTCCCATGACCTAGAAGAGAGAAGGAGTCTCAGAGATGGGAAATGGTTGGGAGCAGCCCTCTGCCTGAGCTTTTGGGGTAGAGAGTGAGCGCAGAATCACACACACACACACACACACACACACAGAGTATCGGCAGGGCAGGGTGGCCTGGAGCCAGGAGCACCCAGTCAGTCGGCCAAGTTGCAGGGAGCAACAGAGATGTTAGAGAAGGAACAGAGAGGGACAATTAAGTAATGAAAGACAAGTGTTGGGGACTGAATATTAATGCGGCAGATGCTGGGTGTCCTTTCAGCTCCATCCAGCATGAAAGGCTGCAGAGCACTCAAAAGAGGGCAAAGAAAGGAAGCGGTCCTAGAGATATCAGTACAAGGCATGAGGGGCTGCTGACAATGGGAGCCTTTCTCTGACATTTGTAATACAGAGGAGATAAGCAGCTGCCTACAAGAGATTATTGTGGTGGGAAATCCTATTGTCAATGTGTCCTGAGATGCATTTGCAAACCCAACATAAAAGACTTTGTAAGTTATAGATAAGTAGAAGAATATATATGTCTAGCAGGAAATATTAAGAATGAGAGCACCAAAACCTGGAATACTTTTGTGAATTTTTCATGGACTCCTTCATTCTCATCTACTCACCCGCTGATCTAACCTATAGTTATGGAGAATCTCCTATGAGGTTGAGCCCTGTGGATAAAGTCCCTTGCCCAAGTAACAGTCTAACAGGAGAGGAACGACTATATAAACATGCAATTCTGCTTCTGTAATATATGTGTGGTGTTCAATATGTGTGAATGAAGAATGGTGGGAGCCAGTTATTCTTCCTAGAAAATAGGGATAGCAAGAGAAGAGCAACCAAGGACGTCTTCACAGGAGTGGTGAAATTTTGATAATGTTTGAAAGGCATACAGAATTTTGCCTGATGCAGAATTTTGAGAAGAAAATTCTCGGTAGGAGGCACTGAGGTTAATAAACTACAAGTAGGCTGTGTAATATCAGACATTCAGTGACAAGTCTGCAATGGCCACAGGGAGGTGGTAGGGTGTCTATTCCATGTGATACAACTGATGCTGAAGGGGATGCACTGGGTGCCCAGGACATCTACACCCATGGCATCTGACTTCTACACAAGGAGGGATAGGAGAGAGAAAGTGACTAATATTCTTGTCTCTGCGATACTTGCTATATGTTTAGGGGCTATAAGAGAATGTCGGGCATAAATATGAGTATAGTCTACCACTGATCTTTCTTCATCATCAAATACCAATCTAGGGAGTGCACCATATTCCATATGAATATGAGAGACTTATTTCAAAGAGGGTGCTACTAAAGGATGACAGATGTATTCTTGGAAGGAGTTCAAGAAACTGGCTAACTGGAGGCCGGTGGTGTGGCGTAGCAGGCATCCCATATAGGCACTGGTTCAAGATTTGGCTACTCCACTTCCAATCCCGCTCCCTGACTGTGCCTGGGGAAGTGGTAGAAGATGGTCCAAATACTTGGGCTCTTGCACCCACTTGAAAGACCCTGATGAAGCTGCGGGCTCTTAGCTTTGGCCTGGCACAGCCCTGTTCATGGTGGTCATTTGGGGAGTGACCCAGTGGATGGAAAATCTCTCTCTCTTTGCTTCTCCCTCTCTCTATGTAACTCTGCCTTTCAAATTGATGAAAGTAAATCTTAAAAAAAAAAAAGCTGGCTAACTAATAGTTCTCAATCCTATCAGATCTAATTATTACATAAATTGTTTTTATATAATAATTGCAACATCCCTCTTGAAACAAAACCCATATGTAACATAACATACAATCCCGTAAGTTGAATTTATTGATAGACTGCTTATAATATAAAAATAAAGTAAATTAATTTGTGATAAATATTACATATTTTATTATTGAAATGTTACAGCATGACTTCAGTAGAGAATATCATAAAATAGGATGTTTGTGTCTATTAGAGTCACTGTGAGTGCAATGGCCACCAATGTGACCTGATAAATATATGGGGAGATTTGTTAACTCAGAGATCACAACAACCTTGCTTTTAATCGTACAATTTTTCTGAACTGGTGAACAATTCTTGGTAATATTTGGAAGCAAACAAAATAAAATCTTCTCTTGATTTATTTGGTAGCTGCATTCCTGGACACTCAGCTCGGGTAATATATTTGATGTTTACGTGCAAAACAAGTTGAAGGAAGTACTAGAATTAGGGAATTACAAATATATTATGCTTTAAGGCTACGTGCAAGTCTGGGAGGACATTTGAAAATCCTGAGGGACAATTGAGTTGTGCAGGGCTAGCCAAAGGAATGATGGACTTAGAGACTTCTGAGTCCTGCCCTCTGAGGACAACAGGCCTAATCTTCATGATAATTAAAAAGTTTGTTCATGAATATTTACAGTGTACTTCGGGTCATAGTATTACCTTCTTTGAGATACACTGGTCTAGAGGGACCCTTTCACTTTAACAAAGTTTTTCCCAAGGTTCAGGCAGGAGGACTGATTTTCCAAATGTCCTGGTGGGCTTAAGTGGTTCGGATATGGGACTTAAATCTAGGTCTCAGATCCTACTCAGTGTGTGTTTGTGTCTTTGTGTGCTGTGTTTCTATGTGTTTTCAATATTAAACCTCTAATATTTTGAGACTTGAAAGAAACAGCTTTATTTTTGAGTTGCTAGGAAATTTCATATGGTTTTCAAATTGTCTATTCTTCTTATGAGAATCTCAAAGAAAATGGTTATTGGAAGATTACTAGTTCAATTTGAATCATTTCATAATATATTTACCAAGGGGCCAGTGTTGTGGCTAGTGGGCTAAGCTTCCTATGGGTGCGTGTTCATGTCCTGGTTGCTCCACTTCTGATCTAACTCTCTGCTATGGCCTGGAAAAACAGTGTAAGATAACCCAAGTGCTTTGGCTCTTGCATCCCTCATGGGAGACCTGGAAGAAGCTCTAGGTTCCTGGCTTTGGATCGGCAAACTCCAGCTGTTGTGTCCATTTGGGAGTGAACCAGTGGATGGAAGACCTTTCTCTCTGCCTCTCTGTTCTGTGTGTAACTAATTTTATCTCTCAAAAAATAAATAAAATCTTTAAAACAAAAAGGTATTTATCAATCCTGTTCATATTTTCCACATCTACTTGACATCCTAATGTTTCAGACTTCCAAAATGTGGGAAGTAAAATCTCCTTTAAAATTTTATAAAATATAATTATGTCTTATCCAACTACTATAGGCTTTTTCCTTAAAAAACATTTATTTATTTATTTGAAAGTTAGAGCTACACAGATAGAAGGAGAGGCAGAGAGAGAGAGAGGTCTTCCATCCGCTGGATCACTCTCCAGATGGCCGCAACGGGCAGAGCTGTGCCCAAGCTAGGAGCCAGGAGTTTTTTCTGGGTCTCCCATGTGGGTGCAGGGGCCCATGGACTTGGACCATCTTGTTCTGTTTTCCCAGGCCACAGCAGAGAGCTGGATCGGAAGTGGAGCAGCCAGGTCTCGAACCCGGCACCATATGGGATGCTGGCACTGCTTTACCTGCTACTCCACAGTGCCGGCCCCTACTATAGGCTTTTTAATAGATACTTTTTAAAATTTAAGTTATACAAGTTTCATATATTTCGTATGTACATATTTAGGAACAAAGTGTTGATTCCCTTCCGTTCTACCCACTTTCCTAATCTTCCCCTCTCTTCCACCCTAGATTCCCATTCTTAATTTTTTCAATGATCTATTATCAGTTTACTTGGTGATCTTATAGTTGGCCCTATTCTATGTAGAGGAGTTCAGCAAATAGTATGAGGAGAAAGAAAACAAAACAAAATAAAATCAAACTAAAAACAAAAGATTGTTTCTCAATGGAAGAGATAAGGGCTATAAACAATCCTCCATTCTTCAAATGACTATTTTGCTCAAATGCATTTCATTTTAGGTATTCTGTTAGTTGCATCAGATCAGGGAAAACATGATATTTGTCTTTTTGGGACTGGCTTACTTCAGTAAGTATAATGGTTTCCAGTTGTGACCATCTTGTTGCAAAGGACAGGATTTCATTGTTTTTTAACAGTTAAGTAGTGCTCCATAGTGTATATATATCATAATTTCTTTATCCAGTCAACAGCTGATGGACATCTGCATTGATTCCATATCTTAGCTTTTGTGAATTGTGCTGCAGTGAACATAGGAGTACAGATATCTCTTTCATTTACTGATCTCTTTTGGTTTGGGTAGATTCCCGGGAGTGGGATGGCTGGATGATATGGCAGGTCTGTATTCAGGTTTCTGAGGTATCTCTAATACAGGCTTTTAATGGAAAGATGAGATCTGATGACTGTTTATAGCCCTTGTCTCTTTTGTTTAGGAAGTTTTTTTTCTCTTCAGACTATTTGTTGAACTCTTTTATTTAGTGTAGGGCTAACTTTATGATCATTAAGTAAAGTGAAAGTAGATCTTTGTAAAAATTAAGAATGGGGATGGGAGAGGGAGGAGGAAGAAGGGTTGGAGCATGGGGGGAGGGAGAGTGGGGTGGGAAGTATCACTATGCTCCTAAACCTGTAAATACGAAATCCATGAAACATGTATAACTTAAATAAAATTTAAAAAAAGAAAAGCAATAAGCCAGACCTTGAAAGACAAATACTGTATGTTCTCCTTTATATATGGGAACTAAAATTTAGAAAACAAACAAAAAGAAAGAAATATCTGTGTGTATTGGTATTGCTACAATTATAGTTTTGTAAAATTTTGTTTTATATCTTTGTGAAACCAGTGGTTAAGAATGTTATATTACTATAGGTTCAATGATCTGCAAATACCTTAAACCTTACTGTATGGGGGTGAAATGGTCATTTTTCGTTCATTTATTGTGTATAGCCATTGTCTATATTCCCACTAAACTAGGGTCTTTTTGCTTTTTACATGTTAAACTTTTTATTCAGTGAAGTATTAAGCCTTTTTACTATAATGCAAATTTAAAGTATATTATCTCAAAACTGAAAAAAGAAAGAAAGGGATATGGAAGAAGGGTGGGAGGAGAGATGGGGGACAGTGGAGGGAAGAGGAAGGAAATATCATTATGTTCTTAGAATTCCATCTACAACCACATTGAATCTGTTATTAACCAATAAAATAAAAAATTTAAAGCAGTAAAAAAAGCTGGAAAGATGAAATAGAGCAGGGGCTGGTGTTGTGGCATAGTGGGTTAAGCAGCTGTCTGCAGCACCAGCATCCCACGTGGGTGCCAGTTCAAGTCTTGGCAGCTTGGCTTCCAATTCAGCCAGGGAAAGCAACAGAGGACACCCAAGTGCTTGGGCCTTGGCAACTATGAGGGACACTTGGAAGAAGCTGCTGGCTCCTGGCATTGGTCTGACCCAGCCCTGACCACTGAAGAAATTTGGGGAGTGAACCAGCAGATGAAAGATCTCTCTCTCCCCTTCCATCTCTCTCTCTCTCTCCCCTCCCCGATCTGTGTCTCTCCCTTTCTGTGACTCTGCCTTTCAAATAAATTAAATAAAACCTTAAAAAAAAAAAAAAAAACAAAGCAATCAAGCAGCAGTGTTTAAGGAGAGGCAACAGTCTCTGTGTCACCATCCAAACCTCTGTCTTACTCTACGGGGGCAATTACTTTGAACTTTAAAAATTATTATGCTTTTGCCGGCGCCACGGCTCACCAGGCTAATCCTCCGCCTAGCGGTGCCAGCACACCGGGTTCTAGTCCCGGTCGGGGCGCCGGATTCTGTCCCGGTTGCCCCTCTTCCAGGCCAGCCCTCTGCTGTGGCCAGGGAGTGCAGTGGAGGATGGCCCAGGTGCTTGGGCCCTGCACCCCATGGGAGACCAGGAAAAGCACCTGGCTCCTGGTTCCTGCCATCGGATCAGCGCGGTGCGCCGGCCGCAGCGCGCCGACCGCGGCGGCCATTGGAGGGTGAACCAACGGCAAAAGGAAGACCTTTCTCTCTGTCTCTCTCTCTCACTGTCCACTCTGCTTGTCAAAAAAATAAAAAAAAAAATTATTATGCTTTTATGCAGGTAATTTCCACTTCTTTAAAAATGCCTTGTATTGCTTTTTTTAATTCTATCAATATTAGGAATTATAGACTTCTTGTGACAGAAAGGAGTGAACTCATCTGCACCTCCCCAGATGAAGGTCTATCACCCTTCCTTGGGTCTACTGGTTACTTTGTACACTTACCGTAATTCTAGACAGCAGAAATCTAGTGGCCAGTAGCTCCCTGCTCACTTCCTCTTCTACAGGATAAACATATGAATATCCCTACACGTCATTTTACTTTTCCCCTCCCCATTTACTTCCCCATGTTATACATTTTTAGAGCATCAGAGTTAATAGTGTTTACAATTTATTATTAGCATAGTAAAAAATGATGAGCCATATCTACAGTGATTCAGGAGTGTTTACATGGCTATGATTTTGTGGGAAATACACGATATGGCATGATTCAATTTTCTTTCTTGTCCCTCTGCATTCCCCTCTCACTTCATCTCTGCCTTTTTTTGTCCCTTGGGGTTTCAAATGACCTTAATTCATGTGTTGTTTGTCTCAGCAGCACTAAAGCTACTGTCAGACTAAAGGTCCCCTTTGTTTTCTTCTACCCCACTCCAACCTTTTGCTGCTTCTTTTTTTTATGGAGACGACCATCCTGTCTTTAAAATCCAGGCTGATTATTATTTAGGTTGACTATAAAGATGTCATTTTGAGTCTCTCTTTTATGACTCTTTTTTTTTTAAAGATTTATTTATTTATTTGAGGTCAGAGTTATACAGATAGAGGGCGAGAGGGAGAGAGGGAGAAAGGGGGAGAAAGAGAGAGAGAGAGAGAGAGCTTCCTTCTGCTGGTTCACTCCCCAATTGGCCACAGTGGCTGGAGCTGTGCCAAACCGAAGCCAGGAGCCAGGATCCTTCTCCGTGTCTCCAACATAGGTTCAGGGGCCCAAGGACTTGGGTCATCTTCTACTGCTTTCCCAGGCCACAGCAGAGAGCTGGATCAGAAGTGGAGCAGCTGGGACTCAAACCGGCGCCAATATGGGATGCCGGCACTGGAGGTGGCAGCTTTACCCACTATGCCACAGCGCTGGCCCATTATTTTTTTTTATAATTACTTAATCTCTGTCTTCTCTTTCTAGAATTCATATTGATTAGCTGTTAAACTCTGGATTGATCTTCTTGTGGCTTTATTTTCTCTTTTTTGTTAGGTTATATTTGCAGAGAGATTTCCTTTTGTGTATATTTCCTTATTAATACTTTTAAATTTGGCAATTACATATTTTTATTTCTAAGTGCTCTTTATTTTGGTCTCTGATCGCTCCTCTTTTATAATGCTCCCCATGATTATAATGTTTCAGAATATTAGAATTTTGTTTCTACGTTCTCTTCTGTTTCCTGAATAATCTGTAATGCCTCCAGAGTTCCTTTTCTCCTCCCATTTCTCTTCTTTTACTTCCATGCTGTGTTCTTTCCTCAAGTACAGAATGATCTTTGGCTGTGTCTCATGGTTAAAAGCAGAGCTAGAGGCTGTGGTGTCCACTGATGGAATACTGGTTGAGTGTGTGGGGAAACTGCGTTTATGCAGGGGACTTAGAGGGGTCCCTGGACCTTTGGAACCCTAACACCATCATTAGCTCCATTTTTTCCTCTCTACTTTGGTAAATTTATGTAGAAACGTGCTCTTTGTTTATGTAATTATTTCTGGCTTGCATGCAAGACGCTGATCTGTCAATCACTCTGTCAAAGGGTTGCAGGTAGAGGGGAGGGATTGCTGGACCGCTGCTAGCGATGTTCAGGGTCTACTTCCTGCTCTCTTGGAGGCAGGCTCGGGTCTTTCTGGGTTTTCCTGGGTAGATTTTCTCCCTCCTTGGCTGCAACTGCTTCCTTCTCATATGTTCTAAGCTGCAATTTCCTTTACTCAGCTTCCATCCACTTTTTCTTCTTTCAGAAATTTTTAAAAATATTTCACTTGCTAATAGCAGCCCTCCTGTTCTCTCCATTGTTGTGGGTTTACATCATTTTTATTATTTTAACATCTTTTTTAATGTGGCCTTAGAGAGGGCAGATAAACATTTTTGCACGGTTTGCAATTCTGAGCTGGAAAATACTCTGTATTTCTTTTTTTCTGCCCACTAAGTATTTTTACATTTTTTGTATAGGTAATACATGTACATACTACAAAATTCAAGAAATCCCAAAGAATATATAGCAAAATTTAAGTCTCTCTCATCCTTGTTCCCTAGACACCTAGTTACTTGTGTATCCTTCCAGAAATATTCAATGCAAGCATATATACTTTTAATTCTTTAAAAAATGCAAGGAGAAGCATACAAATACATTTCACACATTTCACTTGGTGCTCACCGATTTCTTGGAGATTGTCCCATATTAGTGCAGTATAGTGTGTCAACTATTATTTTTAAATTTTTTGCATAGTGGTTTGCTACTGAATACATGGTAATTTATTTGCATTCCCTTATTGGCAAGCTTTCAATTTCCTTTCCAATCATTTGCTATCATAAAAAAAGCTACAGTGAATTTCCCTTTATACTCAGTGTTTCACACACTTATGAGTGTATCT
This sequence comes from Oryctolagus cuniculus, assembly GCF_964237555.1. NCBI lineage: Eukaryota > Metazoa > Chordata > Mammalia > Lagomorpha > Leporidae > Oryctolagus > Oryctolagus cuniculus. Next base: position 39,272,352 of record NC_091438.1, read on the forward strand.
GTCAGATAAATTCCTAGAATTGACTTTTTGGCTAATGCCAGCTTTCTCGGATAGTGGGACTGGGGAGCCTGTCAATTAACACTCTTCCAGTGATGTATGAGACTGCCTGTGTCCCTGCACCTTTGGCCACTGTACTGTCAAGATCCCATCAGAAGCCGTATCAGCTGTCTCAGCAGAACGTTTCCTATAAGGAGTTGTTAAATAGGTGTATGCATACTTGCTAAGAAGAGAATTAAGGCAAGAGGAAAATACTAAGGTAACAGTTACAGAAAGCAGCCATCACCTGTAGTGTAAGGGGAGCCAATGAAGAGGCTGAAATAATTAAAATCTAGAGGCTTAGAGGAAGGGCCTCACAGTCTTGAACTCAGACCTCCAAGGAGGGGAGTGGCTCAGCTGGTGCTGCTGTGAGCTGGAAGAGAGATCTGTGGGGTTATGACCTGACTTTCAGCAGGGAGTGCTGTTCTCTGAGGGAACCATGATCAGCCTGAACCTTCAAGTGTCGGAAAAACTGAAAAAACAAAACAAACAAACAAAAAAAAACAGAAAAAAAAACACAAAACAAAACAAAACAAAACACCTGAAAACATTCAGTGACTATGGTTGCTAAGAACTGAGGCTGCAGGTGGAAAAATTTGCTGGGGTGACGCTGACAGAATTAGGAAGCAGACAGGGAGGAGCAGGTCCCTTCTTCCTCTGTTGGCCTTCCATTCTCCCTCTAGGGCTCCTGTCTGCAGGGTCCAACAGGGAGCAAGATAGCAAAGCAGAACAGGGTGTGTAGAGCCCTAGCTCTGCACTGCAGGGCTTAGAAGGGTGGAGTTTGAATCCAGGGACTATAACCCAAGAGCTGGCAGAGCAACTGTGCGAGTTCCCAAACTCTGTGTTCTTTACTAATGTGAAAGGGCAAAACCCATAGCTTACTATAGTTTTGATTGACATTATTTTTTGTTTCATTGCTCTGATATTGAATACTTCTTAATTTTTAGCATTGTTTGAATTTCCTTTCTATGAATCATCTTTTGCTATCCTATGTTCATGCTGATTTTTCTCTGGGTCACTGATTTTGTTTCTTATCCATTAAAGAAATAAAGGCTTCAAATACAATACGAGTTACAAATATTTTTTTCCAGTTTATCATTTATCTTCTGATTTATGGTGGTCTTTGCATGTACGTGTTTTCGTTTTTACAGGGTTACATTTATCTATCTCTTTATCTATATTTGTGACTTCAGGATTTTTCTTCACATGTGGAAAGATCTTTCCAACTTTGAGATTATAAAAATTTCCTCCATTTTTTTCTTAGTGGCATTATGATTTTGCTCCTAAGATTTAGATATTTTATTGACTTTGAATTTTTCTGATATATAGCGTGAGATATTAACCCATATGCATTTCATTTTTCTTGATTTACTATCCAGATGAATCAACATCATTTATTGCACAACCCACATTTTCTACACTAATTTGAAAATTCACTTTTATTGTAGTTCCTGTATGGAATCCTTTTGTTTGTTCTGGAATTTTCTAATCTGTTTCATTGTTATATCTATTTACATACTGGGAACACACTATTTTATTTACTCTAGCTTTAGAATATGCTTAAATATCACATTCTAGAAACTTATGGTTGTCCTTTATTTGTCTTTTCCCCATAGGAATGTTATCATCAGCTTGTTTCATTTTACATTCTGTTGGTGGCTTTTTGGGAATTACATAAAAATATAAATCAACTAAGGAAGTGCTGATATGGCTATTGTAATGAGTTTTTGCATTCAAGAACATGATATATATTTTAAAATGCTTTTCTCCTTTCGTATGTTTATTTTTTAAAAACTTACACAATTATTTATATTAAAGGAAAAGAGACATGAAAAGAGAGAGAGGGAGGAAGAGGGAGGGAGGAAGGGAAAGAGAGAGAGAGAAAGAAGAGAAGAGAGAGAGAGATGTGTTCCATCTCCTGGTTTACTCACAAATGCCTGGATGGAAGCTAGAAGCCTAGAACTCAGTCAAGTTCTCCCGCATGGGTAGCAGGGACTTAGGTACCTGCTGCCTCCTGGGGAGGGTGCACATTAGCAGGGTGCTGGGTTGGAAGTCCAGTAGCTGGGATTCAAAGCAGACACTCTGATATGCAAAGCAGATTTCCCGAGTAGCAACCTAACTACTGTGCCAAATGCCCTCTCATATTTCCTTTCTTAAAATTTATTTGAAAGGCAGATAGACATGGAGAGAGAGAGGGGGAGAGAGGGGAAGAAAGAGAGAGAGGGAATCTTCCATCTGCTGGCTTACTCCTCAAATGCCTACAACAGCCAGGACCTGGCCAGATCAAAGCCAGGAGCCCAGAACTCAATCTGTGTCGCCCACATGGGTGGCAAGGATTCAGTCACTTGATATGGGTGTGCATTAGTATGAAGCTAGAATGGGAAGTGGAGTCAGGACTTGAACTCATGCACTGTGATATGGGATGTGGTATCCCAAGCAGCATCCTATTCCCTGTGCCAAATGCTTGCCCCTTTTTGCTTGTTTCTTAGTGAGTTTATTACCAGGTGCTTACTCACCTTTTCCCTGCCATTTACAACCACATATATCTTGACTTGGTGTTTTCCCAAAACCTCATTTTATTTTATTTTTTATCTTCAGTGCATGTGATATCCCAATTTTATTAGTTTTTCAGAGCTTCAGGTATCTCATGGTTTTACTGGAGTTGAAACATGCCCTTTTCCCCTTCCTTTTGTTGTTTTTGGGGAATTCAAAGATAATAAGGGGAAATAAAAAGCAGATACTGGATTATTTTCATGCTCGGCACTCTAAGATGCCGTCACACAGACTGCAAGACATAATTCTTATCCAAAATTCCTGGGAATCTCGGTGGAATAATAAATACTTTCACAAATGCTGTCTGAATGTCACTGGCATCTCAGCTAATCATCTGTCTTGCAGGTACCTTCAGCAGTTCTTCATTTATCTCTCTCAAGACCAGCCTCCCACAGGCTGTTATAACTTTCACTTGTCCCACCTGTTCCTAAACTGGGTGCACACTTCCCTGAGCAGTCATGAGGGCATTCCATAGAGTAATGGAAAAGCACCTAGTAGCCAACCAAGGGAATAATTCAAAGTACGGGTGCTGGTGTTCAGAAAGTGAATCAGTGTGGCTGGCATTGTATTGGGTTAAGCAGCCGCCTTATAGGTGCCAGTTCCATTCCTGGCTGCTCCACTTCCAATTCAGCTCACTGCTAATGCATCTGGGAAAGCAGAAAAAGTGATCCAAGTGGTTGAGCCCCTGCTACCCTGTGGGAGACCCAGATGAAGCTCCAGGCTACTGGCTTCGGCCTGGTCTAGCCCAGGCTGTTGTAGCCATTTGGGTAGTGAACCAGTGGATGGAAGCTCTCTCTCTCTCTGCTTTTTAAATTAATAAATAAATCCTTTAAAAAATAAGCCCCATCTATCACACTAAGAAATGCATTTACTCAGAAAACATACTTTTATGTTAAAAGTTACTTATCAAAATCTCAGAGACAAAAGTTAGAAAGATAACTTAATCTAGAAGATTCTCTTTAGCATTTAGATCTTTATGGCTACTAGGAATTAAATAAAAATGGCTTTTAATTTACTTATTTATTTTTTGTTGCAGAGAATTATAATAGGGTGATCAATAATAAAATGTATCAAGCATAAAATTTATATTATTATAAAATTCTAGGGAGAATTTTATCTAGAAAAAGCAATGATATAAAATTTTGAGTTATAAATTATATATTTTTAGAGAAATGAAATCTCAATATTCCATTGGATATATTTAACAAATTATATCACATTTAATCTTAAAATGTTAATATTTATTACATACTACACAGTGTGTTCTTTGTAACTATTTAAGATTGTGGTGAAAATGTTAATTGTCAAATTAAAAATGTATGAGACAATATATAGATTTTTAAAAAAATTTCTTCCAGGTGATTTTCAAGCATCAAAACAAAATAAAAGGTAAAACACAACTAAATCCTCTCAAACCCAAAAAGTAAGAAGATAAACTTGTGACCATTGCCCTAAATTTTACTTGCAAGTAAATGCTCCATTTTAACCTGTCAGATTGAAAAAAAAGGTTTGTTTGTTTATTTATTTACTTGAAAGGCAGAGGAACACACAGAGAGAGAAACAGAGGTCTTCTATGCTTTGGTTCACTCCCCAAATGGCCACTATTGTCTCAGCTAGGAGCCAGGAACTTCGTCCAGGTCTCCTACATGGGTGGCAGGGGCCCATGTCCTTGGGCCATCTTCTGCCGTGGGCCCAGGTGCATTAGCAGGGAGCTGGATGGGAAGAGTACTTGGGACGTGAACTAGTGCTCTGAGATGGGATGCTGGCATCATAGGTAGCAGCTTAACCTGTTGTGCCACAACGCTGGCCCTAAACCTCTCAGATTTTGAGAATAAGAAAATTAATTAATGAATGTTCAGGGAAGGTAAACAGATGCAGATAAATCTGGTTGTAGAGGTCACGGGCACAGACTATTGGATATGGGCTCACTGTCGGATTGGTCTAAGGTTGGATCTGAGTTATTTTACTAGGTAGAGGCTCCTGGGCTCACATTAAAGTGAGATCCTCTCTCCCTTTCTGCCTCACTGGGGGTCCCTTATATTTAACTTTTACTTTAAATCTAGGATCCTAGCTAGAAACATGGAGATATGGGATAGTTACTGATGGAACAAGGACATAAGCCTCAGCCCTTTCAGGTTCTTGTTACGCCTGCTTTCTTTCAAGAGATCAGTTCAGTCTCACACCCTGTATCGTTCCCCACCCCACCCCAGCATTCTTCCCCAGGTTGGAAGCCAGTAGAACCAGTATGGAGAAGCTCATCTCTGCCTACTGCCCTCCACCCAGACCCCAGCCCACCTAAGAAACAAAAGGGCCCAGCCTGCCTGCCCTGTGTCGGTCTGTGAGCAAGATGGCAGCTGGTCGACCTCTGCGAGTTTATTTCCTCCGAATAAATTCGGTCTGTCTGGGAGTTCGTGTCTGTCTCCTCTGTTCTGTGCCCCTTTCCCTTATGCTTGGTGCCCCGTGTGAGGAGGCACCAATACGCACTCTTTTCCCTGTAGTTACTCTCTGGTGAAGCCCCCGTTCTGCTGTTATTGACAGCTTGCCATTTTACCTGGATGAATGTGACCCTGCATTTCCTCAGGGAAGCTGAATTCCACTCCTGTTCAGGAAGATGGAGTCTTAACCTTCGACTTCCCAAAGGCAGTAGAGCACAGTGGCTAGAGTTCAGTACCTTTGACCCCACCTGACTTACTTTGTCTTAACCTCCTAGCTGAAGGAGTGACAGCCCAGCTGGGCCAAGTCTTTTTCACACTTTCTTCTCCCCCGGCAAAATGTTAAATCTGAACATCTTTTCTAGCCGTCTTCTCAATCTCCTCTTTTGGTGAGTAAGAACATGAATGATCACACAGGTCTTTCAAGAATGAGCAAGGAACTGTCCTACAGGGAAGATAAACTTACCTATTAGCATACAATCTGCAGGGATAAAGATATGTTAAATGGCACGTGCAATTTATATCACCTACAGAACGAAACTAGCTTAGCTGAAACATTTTATATGTGATTATTTCTATATCTTTTTCAGGTTCAATGGGAACTTAATATATGTACACCAGAACATGAAAAGAACTTTAGAATGACTTTTGCTCTGAGAAAAAATAGTGGCCTTTCCCAAGAGCTAGTTGCTTCTTCTTCTTCTTCTTTTTTTTTTTAAAGATTTATTTATTTATTTGAAAGTCAGAGTTACACAGAGAGAGGAGAGGCAGAGAGAAAGAGAGAGAGAGAGAGAGAGAGAGAGAGAGAGAGGTCTTCCACCCGCTGGTTCACTCCCCAGGTGGCCTCAATGGCCGGAGCTGCGCTGATCTGAAGCCAGAAGCTTCTTCCGAGTCTCCCACGCTGGTGCAGGCGCCCAAGAACTTAAGCCATCTTCTACTGGTTTCCCAGATTGGAAGTGGAACAGCTGAGTCTCGAAGTGGTGCCCATATGAGATGCTGGCGCTTCAGGTCAGGGCGTTAACCCACTTGTGCCACAGTGGCTATTTGCTCCTTGAAACTTGTTGTAAGGACTACACTGTAAAGTACTGAAGGCTTATCTCATTTAACAGCCTTTAAAATTCTGAATGTTTCTACTTTCTTCACTTTCCAATTTACCTGAGAGAAAACAAGAAGTTTGTCCACAGCATTACTGCAGGCTTAATCCTGTAAGTGCAGGTTCCTATAAGAATTCAAGTACAAGGTCAAGAGCAAGAACCACTGAGGCACTTTTATTTTTTAAGAGATTTATTTTATTTATTTGAAATGTACAGTCACAGAGAGAGGCAGAGACAGAGAAAGAGGTCTTCCATCCACTGGTTCACTCCCCAAATGGCTGCAATGATTGGGGCTGGGCCAGCCTGAAGCCAGGAGCCAGGAGCCTCCTCCAGGTCTCCCACATGGATGCAGAAGCCCAAGCACCTAGGCCATTCTCTGGTGCTTTACTTGGCACATTAGCTGGGAGCTGGATTGGAAGTGGAGCAGCCTGGACTGGAACCAGCACCCATAATGGGATGCCAGCGCTGCAGGCCAGGGCTTTAATCCACTGCATCACAATGCCGGCCTCCACTGAGGCACTTTTGCTGTCTCGTAGCTCTGTTGCTTACTTGTTTTGAGGGTCTGCCAAGCGAGAATGTGAGGCTTTTAAAACAATTAATAAGGTTACACAAAGTGATACGTTCCATTGCAAACAATTTATAATTTATAGATGAAGCTAAAATTAAGTGAGAACAAACATCCTTCATTACCCCCAGTACTATGTTTACTCAGGAGACATATTATCTTATTAGTTTTCCATATATCCTTTCAGAATCTCTCCTTCTGCACTCCTTGACAAACACATATAAGAGATAGGTATTTTTCACCAACTTAAAAAAACCCAACAATCTATCTTGGAGCTCTTCCCTGTGAATGTAAATGAGGCTGCCTCACTGAAACAAACTGTCTTTTAGTACAAATATTCTGTAACATAAATGATAGTTTATTTAGAGATTATCCCTGCAGTGGAGGATGGCCCAAGTGCTTGAGCCCCTGCACCCGTGTGGGAGACCAGGAGGAAGCTCCTGGCTCCAGGCTTTGGATAGGCTTAGCTCTGGCTGTTGTGACCAATTTGGGAGTGAACCATTGGATGGAAGATCTTTCTCTCTCTCTCTCTCTCTCTGCTTCTCCTCTCTCTGTGTAACTCAGACTTGCAAATAAATAAATATTAAAAAATTATCCCAGTCCCCTATAACATATTTTGTTGATTCTAATTTCTCACAATTCTGTTGTTAATGTACATGGCTTTGCACATATATGTAAAGATTTTCTCCATTTTATTATGCTTGCTTTTTTAAAAAAATTAAGGCCTAAGTCATAAAATACACTCATATGTATTTCTTATAATTTAAAACTTCTGTTCTCATGTTTATATGACTAATTTATTTATTATTTATTTTTGGGAATGTTATGAATTTGGAGATTATTTTGTAGCTAAATTGATAGTTGATTCTGCTAACACTGAATATCATTTTTTTATTGAACAGTACTTTTTCCCCTACAAACTTGAATGCCACATTTACCATGCATTAACTTAAATTGAGGAGATCTTGCATCTTTATTTGTTCCATTACTTTATTTGTCTATTGTAACCCTAGTAATATGAAATGCTGGACAGTATGTGTTGATTCTTGGTAGAGTGAGTTCCTACACTTTAATCAAAATTTTTTTGATGTTATTATTTGCTATACTATTTTGGTGTTTTTAGGTGCAGGAATTACTGATCACAGGCTTGATTGTTCCCTTATGAATTCTAATTGTCAATTGATTGTTTTAGGTTTTCTAGATAAGTAATTCTATTGTTTGAAAATAAATTTAGTTTCTTGTCTTTCTTCCCAACATTTATTCTTTGTAAAAGTTTTATTATTCCCTATTGCTAAGACCTCTAGTCTTGGAGGTCTTGAATAGTGGGTGTCAAAGAAGGCATATATTTTATTCCTGACTTTAATGCTTAAAATATTTTAGCACTGAGTATGATGTTTACAAGCTCACTGTTAAATATGCTTCTCAGATGAAGAAGTTCTTATCTATTGCTAATTAGAAAATAGTACTTAAAATTAACTAAGGTCTATTTGTGAATCTATTCGATACAGTTTTTCTGAGGTATTTTGATAGCTTTTTTCTAGGATACGTGAGAGAAGCTGGTGAGAATTAAAAGCCAGTGAAACTTGAAGACATCCTGATATTTGAAGTACTTCCCAGCCCATGAATAAATCAGCAAGTTTTAGGGGAGAAAATAGTGACATCACTAATGCTATATGGTAAGTTTATGAGGACAATTTCCCAAAGAAATCAGGTAACTTGTTTTAAGAAGGAAAGAGATAACATAGCAGATGAAGCCCCCAACAGCAGACCATCTGTATCCATTTGTGAGAAAAAAACTATTCTTGTTCATTCCTTTGAAAAGCAGTTATATTAACAGGGGTGCAATAGCCAACATAATAGACATCTCAACTGGTTCAGTTTATACAATCCTGACGAATAATTAAAGTGCAGCCAACTTTGTGCTTGATGCATGTCAGAGCTGTTGCATCCAGATGAGCTGAAGACAAGAACCCAGCATTCAGTGGAATTTGTTTTTAACAAGTGGGATCAAGATCTTAGAGCATTTCTTCACAGAATTATAAAAGGAGTTGAATCATGTCTTTGCTAGGACAACCCTGAAGGCAAAGCACAAAATAATGGCTATCAACTTGTCCAGTCAGAGCAAAAGCTGACCAGTTAATAGCAAAGGTCATGGCATCAACTTTTTGTAATGCGCCAGGCATTTTCCTTGTTGCCTTTCAGGAGTGCCAAGGATGATAACATATGCTTATTATGAGAGCAATTCGGGAAATTTAACCAAAGCTTTAGCAGAAAACCACCCTGGAAAGCTTGCTCAGAGAGTCCTTCTCCGCCATGGCAATGCTCCTGCTCATTCCTTTTATTAAACATGGACAGTTGTGCAAGTTTTGGTAGCAAATCATTAGGCATCCACCTTACAGATTTGATTTTGTTGCTTCTGACTTCTGAGTTCATTGTGTTTCTCAATCTTCAAAAGTTTTTAAAGGGAACCCATTTTTCTTCAGTTACCTGTATAAAAAAGACTATGTTGACTGGGTTAAACTACTAGGCCCCTCAGTTCTCTATGGATGGACTGAGTGGCTGGTATCATGGCTTACCAAAGTATTTTGAACTTGATGGAGTTTGTGGCATTTATATACATATTTTTAAAATATTGCTTCAATTTTGTTTTTTTTTTTTTTGGGGGGGGTTAAGATTTATTTATTTATTTGAAAGGCAGAGTTACAGAGAGGCAGAGGAAGAGAGAGGGAGAGACAAGCCTTCTATCGGCTGGTTCACTCCCCAAATGTCTGCAACGGCTGGAGCTGTGCAGATCTGCAGCTAGGAGTCCAGAGCTTCTTCCAGGTCTCCCACATGGGTGCAGGGGCCCAAGGACTTGGGACATCTTTTGCTGCTTTCCCAGGCTATAGTAGAGAACTGGATTGGAAGTAGAGCAACCAGGACTCGAACTGGCACCTTATAGGTTGCTGGCACTGCAGGAGTTGGCTCTACCTGGTATGCCACAGTGCCAGTCCTGAGTTTATATTTTAGATCTTTGACTTTCAATATCTATTTTTCCGCAAACCTTTTCAAGTTTCTTGTATTCGTCTACATGATAAGTGTTAGGTTTTGGGATTTTTAGGGTCCCAAGAAGGGGTGGAGGCAACCAGTTAAACTAGAAAAGACTTTATTTTAGGAGGGTTAGAACAGGGGGTAAGGATAGTGGGGGTTCAGCCTGTCTGGACAGAGGGCAAGGGATTTGAAGCCAGGCTTCATTCCATCTGGGCAGCAGACAGAATCCCTCCTCCTCTTCCTCCTTCTCTTCCGTCTTCTTCTTCTTTTTTTTTTTTTTTAAGATTTATTAATTTGAAAGACAGATTGAGAGAGAGAGAGAGAGAGAGAGAGAGAGAGAGAGAAAGATATTTTCCATCCCCTGGTTCACTCCCCAAATGGCTGCAATGGCCAGGGCTGGGCCAGAGCTGGGCCAGGTTGAAGGCAGGAGCCAGAAACTTCATTAAGGTCTCCTACTTGTGTGTGGGGACCCAAGCACTTGGGCCATCTTCCTCTGTTTTCCCAGGTGCATTAGCAGTGAACAGGATTGGAAGTGGGGCGACTGGGACTCAGAACCAGTGCCCATAAGGGATTGCTGGCATCTGCTGTGTTACAATGCTGGCCCCCAGAGTCCTTCCTTAAGCTTGTTGGGGGAAGTGCAGATAGCCATGTGGACCCTGGTGAGGTGGGTGCAAAACGACTCTTTGGTAAACTTTAAAGTGTATTGTCTTAGCAGTTTGGAATGTCCCGGGCGAGGTGCTTTCCTGAGCAGTAAATATTCTACTATGCTTCAGATGATCTCTCTGTGTCTAGTGTCATCTGGCTTAAGGGTGTAAGGCCTCAGTGGCCTCATGGGTTCTAGTAGTAGGTTGCTCAGACACAGGGTTAAGGAATCTAGGTTTAAAAATCAAAATAAGAAAATTATAAGTGTAAAAAAGTATATACTAACAAATATAAGAGAATTGATGGGTCGACAACTTCACAGATTTACATGTAAACAAAAAACCAAACAAGTTACTAAACACACAAAAAACACAAAAAAAGATAGCACCCCTAGGGAAGAAGTCAGAATCCAGTGTTGTTTAATGTTACTTAAAACTTTATGCACTCAATAAAAACTTCATGAAACATGGAAAAAACCCACAAAAATATGTCTCTTTTAGGAAAGAAACGTAGTCAGTAAACATCTTTGAGCGCCTCTACAAGCTGGATTTAGCAGACAAACATGTCAAAGCGGCTGTTATAAATATGATCACAGAACCAGGGAAAGGCATATTTAATAACTCTGGGTAGAGACTCTCAAAGAGATAGGATTTATTTAAAAATAACTAAGCTTATATTCTGGAGTTTCAATTATGATAATCAAAAGGGGAGATTCACTACAGGGATCTCTAAAGCAATTTATGATAGCAGGAAAAGAATCAATGAGCTCCAAGGTAGGTAAATAAACATTATCTAATCTGAAAAACAGAAAAAACAATGGAAAAAAATGAACAAATTATCAAAAACCTGTGAGACAACTTCAAACATACTAGCATCACTTCTGATGGGAGTCTCACAAGAAGTTAGAAAGGAATAGAAAAATATTTTGAAGAAATAGAAATTATGTCCATCAAAAATAGTAATAAAAATGCTATTTTACAGATTCAAGAATCCCAACAAGCTTCAAGTAGGATAAATACAGGATACCTGCATACACACACACACACACACACACACACACACTACAGTTAAATTCTTAAAATCTAAAGGTAAAAAGAAAATCTTGAAAGAAGTAAATAATGATTACCATAAACAGGAAAACAACAATATAGTCAACAATTGGTAGAATCAGTGCTGAAAGAAAAAAAAAAAAGAAAACTTTGTCAACCCCCAATTTTTTTTTTTGACAGGCAGAGTGGACAGTGAGAGACTTTCTTTTCCGTTGGTTCACCCCCCAATGGCCGCTGCTGATCCGAAGTCAGGAGCCAGGTGCTTCTCCTGGTCTCCCATGCAGGTGCAGGGCCCAAGCACTTGGGCCATCCTCCACTGCGCTCCTGGGCCACAGCAGAGAGCTGGACTGGAAGAGGAGCAACTGGGTCAGAATCCGGCACCCCAACCGGGACTAGAACCCTGGGTGCCAGCACTGCAGGCAGAGGATTAGCCTAGTGAGCCGCAGTGCTGGCCCCAACCCCAAATTTTATATACAGTAAAACTATCCTTCAAATTTGAAGGTGAATGAAAGACATTCCTAAATAAATGTGCACTAAAGAATTTCTAAGCACATTTGCTTCTGGATCATCTTTTTCATTTTTTGTGTATTATCTAACACATGTTCATATGCTGTACCTTCATAATTTATTTGACAATTCAGTTCTCCATTCATTATTTTCTCTTTCTCATATTTTATTGGTTGTTCTTGTGTATTTAGTTTTCCAGGTGAATTTAAGAATTAACTTGTAACATTCCTTCAGTAATACTGTTGAAAATTTTATTGTATTTGTATTAGTTATTATAGGAGAGATCTTCAAAAACTTTCTGGAAAGTGAATATTATGAAAAAACTCTCCATGGAATTTTGCACCAAAATAAACTCATCTTTTAATTCAATTTTCCATGAAGTTTTTGAAGTACCATCATATTTATAGTAAACAAAATCCGTACATGAAACAGAAATGACATTAACAACAAAGGAATTAAGTGAAAGGATACTGAAGTAACTCCGACAATTGAGCTGTTGGGGATTAATGGGCAGAAGCATGATGAGATCACTTCTAGTCCTTGTATTCCATCACAGCTGAGTATGTGCATCTGCTCATTAGGTCTTTACCACTACTGTGATTCAGAAATCTCAGTCTCTGTTTCCATTTAAAATCCCAGACTCCTGGGAAAGATAATGTTTATGTCAGCCAGCATTCTGTGTCTGCCCCTATATTGTTAGCTGTGACCTGGTGGAGTTTAATAGTAGGCATATGGCTGCCGGGACCACTTGTCGGGGAGAAGCAATGTCTCACTCTTTCACTGCATCTCAAGGTAGTGTCATCTGTCACTATTTACTGATTCAAGGTGTGGGGAGCAACTCGGACTAGACTAAGTTACTGGAATTAAGACTTATTCTATGCATCTGCTCTCCCACAATATGGCGCTGAGAAGGGAGTAAACAACTTCTACGCAGCTGCCTCTCGCCAACTTGAGTGATGACCTGCAGGAGCTGATCCTGCCCCTGATTGGAGGAGAGCAGCGTACTCAGCGTGTGGGTAGCAGAGTTGGGATTGGTGGAAGAGGACTATAAAGGAGGAGAGAGACAACATGCACCAGGAACATCTATCTGAAGGAACACCTGTGCAGCCCCCGAGAGAGCCGGCCGGCGGTGTGCCGCTCCTCCGCGGAAGCGGGGAAAGTGGCAGGGGGCACCTCCCTGCCATGAAGGTAGGAGGGTCGGCAGCCAACCCGGAAGGATCAGCAGCAAACTGGGGAAGGGCTGAGCAGACAAAAGAACAGCGCGGGGTCTAGTGTCGTTCCTCCGCGAAGAGGGGGAGCGACACAAGGCTCTTTGGTTGATGCTATTATTTCTCTTATTTGTTGTGGGCCTTATGAATGGATGTTGAACTTCTGCACTGTGTGTCGTACCCTTACCTGATGCTGTTACCTCATTCTCCTTTTTTTCTGTGTAAATGATAAGGGTTACACCTCAAACAGTGACTTCATTTAGTGGTGATGTTCAGTTTCTTATTTAGCCTATACAATATGGGGTATTATATATCAACCATTAAGATTTAACCTTTCATTATCTTGCTTGATTTTTTTTTAATGTGGGTGAAACATACTGTTGTACCACTAGAGGATATCATAGCCTTTTGTTAAATCCCTGCTATTCAAACCATTAGCTCTGTTTCCTTGGGTATATGTGCTATTGTGTATTGAGTTTGGTGTTTGTCTTCTGTGTTCTGGCTTTTTCAAATATTTACAGATTATTGGTTGTTTGATCATCTTTGCAATTGTGGTACTCTGTTAATTTATCTGCTATATTTATTTTGCTATATTCTTATGGGCAGAGGAAATCTATGCTTTTCTGTGAAAGTGGGTGAGGGGGCCAGCACCGCGGCTCAATCGGCTAATCCTCTGCCTGCAGCGCTGGCACACTGGGTTCTAGTCCTGGTCGGGGCGCCGGATTCTGTCCCGGTTGCCCCTCTTCCTGTCCAGCTCTCTGCTGTGGCCCGGGAGTGCAGTGGAGGATGGCCCAAGTGCTTGGGCCCTGCACCTGCATGGGAGACCAGGAGAAGTACCTGGCTCCTGGCTTTGGATCAGCACAGTGCGCCGGCCGCAGTGCGCCGGCGGCGGCGGCCATTATGGGGTGAACCAATGGAAAAGGAAGACCTTTCTCTCTGTGTCTCTCTCTCTCTCACTGTCCACTCTGCCTGTCAAAAAAATTAATAATAATAAAAAGAAAGCGGGTGAGGGGAAATATAAGCACACAAGTGCTCATACCTCACTGAGTAATGCAGGAGTGAAGACTCACCGTCTGTCCGAGTGTGGTCAGACACATCCGGGATGCTTGTCCTGTCTCGCTGCTCCGAGTTCTCATAGCCTGCTGATTCCTGCTATTGTTGCAAGAGTGGAGGAGTCCACCTTTCTGAAAGATCCCTGAGCTGTGCTTGACAAACACCCTCCTGCTCACTTCAATCATGGCTCATTTTGATGCTCTCCTGTTTTATAGAACAGTATATTTTGTGTATATTTTTGTGTTTGCTTTTTGTAGCCAATTTTGACAGCTTTTAACTATTTTTAAAATATTTCTTTAGTTATTTGAAAGACAAGAGTTAGGGAGAGACAGAGTGGGGGAAGGAAGGAGTGGGGGATGGGGGGGGAGAGAGAGAGAGAGAGAGAGAGAGAGAGAGAGAGAGATCTTCCATTTGCTAGTTCACTCCCCAAATGGTCCCAACAGCCCAGCCTGGACCAGGCTGAGGCCAGGAGCCTGGAACTCCATCCAGGTTTCCCACATTGTTTGCAGAGTCTCAAGCACTTGGGCCATCTTCTACTGCTTTCCCAGGCCCAGCAGCAGAGAGCTGAATCAGAAGTAGAGCAGCTGAGTCTTGAAAAACACCCATGTGGGATGCTGCAAGTGATGGCTTAACCTGCTCATAACACTGGCCCCCTTTAACTATTTTTTTAAAAATTAGAGGTTAAAAAAATTCTGGCACATCTGAGTGATCCCACCCTTCTGTGTTACTGAAAAGTGGCAAGACAGGTGAGGAAGGTATAATAAAGTCTACCATCTTGAACTGTTCTGAGACTACGTCTAAACAAATTAAACTCAATAAAAATAGTGTGATAATGTAAGTACTTTTTACTACTATAGTTGTTAACATTTAAGTGTAATGGAAATTTTTAATAAAACATTTAAAAATATATAAGTATTTACAGCAAAAACCAAAAAATCAGTTTTAAAATTTGCTTTCCCTGAGAGCCAGTGTTGTGGTATTGTGTGATGCATTAAACTGCCACCTGCAATGCTAGCATCCAACATGGGCACTGGTTCAAGTCCTGGCTGCTCCACCACTGATCCAGCTCCCTGCTAATGTGCCTGGGAAAGCAGCGGCAGATGGCCCAAGTGCTTGGTCCCCTGCACCTGGGCTCTTGGCTTCAGCCTGGCCCAGCTCTGGCCATTGTGGCCGTTTGGGGAATGAACCAGCAAATGGACGATTCCTCTCTCTCTCTCTCTGTCTCTCTCTCTCTTTCTATCTCTCCCTTTCTCTCTCTGTAACTCTGTCTTTCAAATAAATCAAATACAGATATTGAAAAAATACTTTCCTCTAAATTTATTTTATCAGTCTCCAAAATAACTTGGGGCTGCATCTGTTCAGACTTTCAACATCCATTAATATATGCACACTTATACAAATGGGAAGATGTAATTGTTCTGTGACTTGCTTCTTTCAATTAATTATATATCACTTCACAGGACAGGCATTGTGAAGCAGCTAAGCCATCGCTTGGGATGCTTGCAACCCTATGGGAGTTCTGATTGGAGTTCCTGCTACTCTCTTTCTGATCTAACTTCCTGGGAGGCAGCAGATGATGGTTCAAGTGCTTGGTCCCCTGCCACAATGTGAGAGACCTGAATGGAATTCAAGACTCCTGGCTTCAACCTGGCCCAACCCTGGGTCTTGCAGGCATATGGGGAGTAACCAGGGCATAGAAGATATCTCTTTTTGTCATTTTACTTTTCAAGTAGATGAAAATAAAATAAACAAAAAATAATATATGATTTCTTCTCATGGTGCTGCATAAAATTTCCTTATCCTCGTCAAAGACTTTCTAGTATTCCACAATATTAGTAAACTATAATTTTCCCCTTGTGTTTATGGGACATTAAATTTATTTATGCACTTATTAACAGTTCAACAAATATCTATTGGGCATCCAAAATGCTTACTCACTTCTTGTGTAATTTTGAGAACATTTATTAATGTCTATTTTTTCCATTTATAAGATAAGGATATTAATATTTATATGAGTGATGTTTGGAGCAATAAAAGACTAATATATACAAAATGCTTAGTGAAGTGACACATAGTAAACTCTCAATAGATGCTAGTTATTATTATTATTTGTATCCATCAGGGACTGTGTTACTTGGTGGTAATGAAGTAAAAATCCATAAAGCCACAGTCTAGTGGGATGGTGAGAGTGACTGAACAGCAAGAAAAAAATAACACACCAGTCATATGGTGATATTATTAACTGTGATAACTTATATGAAAAATAACCAATTTTTTTGCAGAAAGATTTTATGTAATGAATACAAATTTCATAGGTACAGCTTTAGAAATATAGTGGTTCTTCCCCCCATACCTGCCCTCCCACTCCTACCCCCATCCCACCTCCTACTCCCTCTCCCATTGCATTCTTCATTAAATTTCATTTTTCATTAACTTTATGTACAGAAGACCAACTCTATACTAAGAGAAGATTTCAACAATTTGTACCCATACACACATGAAGTATAAAGTACTGTTTGAGAACAAGTTTTACAATTAATTTTCATAATGTAACTCATTAAGGATAGAGGTCCTACGTGGGGAGTAAGTGCACAGTGACTCCTGTTGTTGATTTAACAATTTACACTCTTATTTATGGTGCCAGTGATCACCTGAGGCTCTTGTCATGAGCTGCCAAGACTATGGAAGCCTTTTGTGACCACGAAATCCATCAGTATTTAGATAGAGCCATAGCAAAGTAGAAGTTCTCCTTTCAGAGAAAAGTACAAAAATAACCAATTTTTATAAACTATCAGTGATAAAAGAAAGTAAAACAACAGATCAGAATTTATGTTGGAGTTATGTGATTTGGGAAAGATAGTCCTAAGGAAATTACATCTAAACTGAGCCCTGTTGGATTATTATGAATGGTCAAGAAAAAGTGTATTGGGAAGGGGACAAGGGATGCATTCCAGGCAAAAGATCTGGAATCCTAAGGAGGTTGTTCCACAGTGAATTGCATCCCTACTCCCCAAGATGTGTATGTTGTAGCCATAACCATCAATACCTCAGAAAGATAGGCCCCTTAAAGAAGAAATGCAGACAACATGAAATCATACGACTAATGCATACAACTCATGTCCTCAGAAGAAGAGGAGATTGTGACACAGACGCACACAGAGGGAAGGGTGCACGAAAATACATGCAGAAGATAGCCATCAGCAAGTTAGGGAGGGAGGCTCGGAGGGAAACCTCGCCAACACCTCCATCTCTGATTCCAGCCTCTAGAACTGGAAGGAAATGCATTTCTGTTGCTTGAGCAAGAGAAGATACTTTGTTACTTTGTACTGAGCACACCAATGCAGAGGTCAAATTCAATATCTAGCTTCCTTTTCAGCATTCTTTTTTTTTTTTTTTCTGCAGACAGAGTGGACAGTGAGAGAGAGAGAGACAGAGAGAAAGGTCTTCCTTTGCTTTTGCCGTTGGTTCACCCTCCAATGGCCGCCGTGGCCGGTGCACCGCGCTGATCTGATGGCAGGAGCCAGGTACTTATCCTGGTCTCCCATGCAGGTGCAGGGCCCAAGAACTTGGGCCATCCTCCACTGCACTCCCTGGCCACAGCAGAGAGCTGGCCTAGAAGAGGGGCAACTGGGACAGAATCCAGAGCCCTGACCGGGACTAGAACCCGGGGTACCGGCGCCGCAAGGCGGAGGATTAGCCTAGTGAGCCACGGCGCCGGCCCTTTTCAGCATTCTAATGGCTTCTCAGCAGCTCAATTTTCTCCTCTCTATTCTAGAGTAATTCTGGTTACATGGTCACAGCAATTTTGCTGGCTAATGGATCTTCCACCTGAACCTGAAGGTTATTTATTTCCATTTTCAGGTTTGTTTTCTGCTACAAGCTCTATCGTGCTACAGTGACTGCTCCTATCGTCAACATTGTGCTCCTAGGTACCAGCGACTCACGGTCACAAGAGCTCTTCTGGTGCCATCTTCGTATGTATTTCTCCCACCAGTTTCTCTCCCAGGTCTGCTTTTGCTATCAGCGGAGACCTTGCAGGTTTTGTTAGCTGGAATGGACAGCACAGGATTATGAGCAGCTCTTTATAACCCTCATGTTGCAATCCAGTACTACCTGTTTGACACCCTTGGTGTTTAAGGTGTCTTTGATTTTATCCAGCATACGTCTGATGTCTCCCATGTTTTTGCTCTTACTTATAATACAAAACATACATTTGTTCCTTGGTGCCTGTGAGGCATTTGCTTCAGGATCCGTGTGGATAACAAAACCTGCAGATGCTGCAGTCCCTCCTTTAAGGGAGAGTAATATTTGTATATGAACTATGCATATCCTTCTGTGTTCTTTAAGTCATCTCTATATTACTTATGGTATCTAGTACAATATATGCAAATAGATGTTTTACTGTAATGATAAGATAATGATAAGATAAAAGTGTTAAATACAAGTGAAAGATTTTTTTCTTGAATATTTTTCATCTGCATTTGGTTGAATCTGAGGATGTGGAACTTGTGGATATGGAAAGCCAACTGTGTTGTTTTAGGAGGTGACTTCAGGAAACTTATGGGTAATTTGCATTATAGTTTAATTCCATTTTCCATGAAATGTTTGAAGCCCTCTCATATGAATATGTGTATTGTTTCATGATAGATAATTATCTGTCATATCTATTACTGTCATCTGCTACCATCTCCTGGAATATTGGCTGCTTGGGTTATGCCTATTCATTATATGGTTGGTTGTGATCTCATCTCAAAATTCTGCAGCCTCCAGATGAAATTACAATGAAAACACCACAAACCAACCATACATTACATACAATGGTAAGTGAATACAGGGATAAAAAGGAGGAAAAGTATAATCCTTTTTTAGAATAATAAAGTGAAGATGGTGGAATTATATCTGAAGAGAATGCAAGGAAAAAATAAGAAGTCATAATCTTCATCTATGTTGTTAGTAACAAGACTTTCTTGGATTTAGATTTCGTCTGAATTTGGCAATTCCATATTCTTTTTGTTTAGCACATCGCCTGTTTGTAATTTTTCTCCCTAAATTTAGTGATCTCTATTCTTACAGCGCCTAAGCAACTGGTATTACTGTTAAGGATTCGGATGA
Organism: Oryctolagus cuniculus; assembly: GCF_964237555.1. Lineage (NCBI taxonomy): Eukaryota > Metazoa > Chordata > Mammalia > Lagomorpha > Leporidae > Oryctolagus > Oryctolagus cuniculus. The sequence continues at coordinate 39,291,633 of NC_091438.1, forward strand.
TCCTGTTTTGATATTTAAGATTGGGTAGAGCAGACAAGGAATTCTCCTGGCAGTTTGGTGTTGTGGCAATTTTAAGGTGAATGTGATTTTAAAGCAGATTTATTTATTTATTTGAAAGGCAGAGTTACAGAGAAGCAGAAGCAGAGAGAGAGAGAGAGAGAGAGAGAGAGAGAGAGAGAGAGGTCTTTCATCTGGTGGTTCACTCCCTAGATGGCCACAACGGTCAGAGCTGCACTGGTCTGAAGCCGGGAGCCAGGAGCTTCCTCCAGGCCTCCCATGCAGGTGCAGGAGCCCAAGAACTTGGGCCATCTTCTACTGCTTTCGCAAGTCATAGCAGAGAGCTGGATCGGAAGTGGAGCAGCCGGGACTGGAACCGGGCCCATATGGGATGCTGGCACTGCAGGTGGCAGCCTTACCTGCTACGCCACAGTGCAGGCCCTAGTGAAGGTGATTTGATTTTCATAATGTTTTGTATTGAGGGTTTGACATATCCCAGTCTGGCTCATCAATTTCAACAGGAGAGTTTGGAAAAAGAGAGAGGAATATGGTCAGAGCATCTTTTTCAATCTCTAAATTCCCTTAAAGTCGTAGTTCCCATTTTAGAGCAGCAGTGCTGTAGCCTATGGGGAATTAGTTCATCACCTGCCAGGATGCTGTAGCTTCCTTTCTTGATTTCCATGAAGTGTTTCCTGAATGATGTGAAGATTCCAAAGTGGCCTTGGTGTTGCCTCTGTACAAGTCAGGAAAGTCTTTGCTGTATTTTCTGGTGTCAGTACTCCTTCCTTATGTATTAAAATTTCCATAATAATTATGTACCCTACTTTTTCCTTTATCTTGGTTGCCTTACTTACTTATTTTTGAACCATTGATCTATGAATTGTTTTCCAAACTGTCTCAAATGCTTTTTAGAATTTTTCAAAGTTAAGTGTAAACAAGTGGAAATTCCACTCCCACCCCTGGGCCTCAGTTGCTAGGTATATCAGCTGCGAGACAGCATGCACTAGGTCACTGGTCAGAGCTCTGAATCTCAGAGCTGGCACCATGACCATCTGATAGAGTGCACCAGCCTCTCCCATCTGGGGATTTGCAAAGTCCCAGGGTTGATAGATGTATTTGAAGAAGTTTATGTGGTTGAAGATAGTGATGGCATTTGGTTAAATAGCTAATAAGTTATTTAACATTTTCTCATTTCTTTCTGGGAGTGGGACAATGTTGGCACCTTGAGGTATTTGGTTAATGGCATTGGGTGAATGTGCTCAGAAACTTGACTAAAGGTTTCCAACATTATAATTTCAACTTGTTTTATTCATAGTTACATGTTATATAATTTAGACTCAGTAGATTGTTGATAAATACAAGAAACATAATGAAGCTTGGTGTTGAAGTGTAAGTTAGTGACAATAATTCAGCAAATTTATCTCAAGATGATCTTAGCAAATCTATAAGTGGCATTCAGCTGATAAAAACTCTTACTTATTATGTTAAGCATGCTCTGTATTAAGAAAGAGTACTCATCATGATTATACCCAACAATGGGATATTTACAGAGATACACTGGATTCCAAATCAGACAAGATTATATCAAATTTTAAAATTTATTAATAATAAGTTAAATATGCATATGTATCTAAAGGCAAATTAAACAGCATGAAAGTTATTAAATGTAAAATGTCATTATGTTGTGGGTCACTAATGATAGCAAAATATGAACCTAAAAGTCATATTTAATAATATGGCATTTAAAAAATTTAACATAATCATTCATTTACCCTATTTTATATAAAAATGAAAAATAGTTAAAAATAATTTTGTGAAATAATCATTATTTGTGAAAGTTTTTTGTAAGTCGAAAATAATTAGAGCACCTTTTGGCCTATACCTCCCATAGGCGTCCGATTATGGCCTCCCTTTCATTGTGAAATGTGCTCCTCTGCCAGAGGCATTCTTGTGCAGGATGCCATAATGATGCATGAGAAATTTAGTGTACCCACCAAAGGCGATTCTGGCAGATACGTGATGGGCAGGGCAACAAATCTACATCCCTAATGTGTCTATTCTTGAGGACAAATTGCTACCTCATTCATAATAAACAATAACACATTTTCCACTTGAGAGTTGAGTTCAGCTGGAGCAACTATGTTAGACTCAGTGAGTGGAAGTCGCCACTGTTGAGTCCACGGATGACCTCTATTCTAGTCATGATGGCTCTATAATGTGTTTCTTCATTTAGCCAGAGAAAGAGGGTTATTGGCAACAGAACAGGTCTCCTGAGTGTTGGGAATCCTGTCTGAAGTGAGGAATCTCCATGGGAACTTATGGATGGCACAGATATTTCCAGGCTCCAGGTCCTTCTCAACTTAAAAAATTATTTATTTACCTTCTTTAAAAAAGATTTTATTTATTCATCTGAGAGGTAGAGCTACAGACAGAGAAAGGGAAAGACACAGAGAGAGGTCTTCCATCTGCTGGTTCACTCTCCAAGTGGCCACAACAGCTGGGGCTGAGCTGATCCAAAATCAGTAGCTGGAGGCTTCTTATGGGTCTCTTTGTGGGTTCAGGGACCCAAGAACTTGAACCATCTTCTACTGCCTTCCAAGGCCATCAGCAGAGAGGTGGATAAGAAAAGGGGCAGCTAGAACAGGAAACAGTGCCCATATGGGATGCTGGCACCACAGACAGTGGCTTAGCCCATTATGCCACCGTGCCAGTCCCTATTTATCCTTAAATTATGTATATTTTATTTATTGAAAGGAAGAGAGAGTTTCTATCTGCTGTTTTACTCTGTTTAAAGTGGCCCAGAGCTTTGCTAGGCTGAAGCCAGGAGCCTGAAACTAAATCTGGATTTCCCATGTGGGTAGCAGCGACCCAAGTACTTGAGCCATCACCACTACCTGTCAAGGTGTGCAATAGCAGGAAGCTGGAATTGGCAGCAAAGCTGGAATTGAACCCAGGCGCTCTCATATGGGATGTGGGCATCCTGAGTGGTATCTTTGCCACTGTGCCAAATGCCCATCCCTCCTGAATTTTTGTGGAAGTCACCATGTAGACCTCACTAAAACATGGGAAGAACTTGTTGCTTCTTACTGCCAGGATCTATCAGCCTGACATTATCAATGCAGTGTGAGGTCCCAAGTGATGATGAAATGGTTAAACCTCTTGTAGATTAAATGGTGTCGAGTGATATTAGAAAAATGAAAATAATCATCTCTCTCAGGCATGAGCGAGTGTCATTTTGCTTCTGAGTTTTCTATTTACTAAAACTGAAAATAATACACTGGATAAATTGATTGGAATCAACATACTTGTATCTTTCATCTTTGATGGTGATGCTAACATCTTCATTTGCATGCAGAATAGAATTTGGTGTTTAACTGAGTGTTACAGCAGGCAAAGTAGGAGTCAGTGACTTTTGTTTGGCACTTTCTGCCACAGAACTCCTTTCCTGGGTCGTAGACTTCCCCTCACTCCAGGCCTTCAGGTGTTATGGCCTCAGAACTGAGCGGGAGACTCTTACTCAAGGGGGCTTGAAAGGCTTCATAGAAAATGCATGTGACCTGTTACTTCTGTTGTTCCATGAACTTTTTGATCCCTGCCCCCCTGCAACTACTGACTCTCCAATGTGCTGGATAGAGCTGGTTTTCTCTCCACTTCTCCTACATTCCTTTTGTTTTTCTTTGTGTTTTTCTTTTGATTATACAAATCAGTTGAGTTCTTGTCAATTGATTTATTTCTGAGAACTTCATGGAGAAATATAGAGAACTCCATGTGCAAGAACTTTCAGAGACTTGATTGCTGTATAGATCTATGTCCACTTTGCTTAAAGTGGTCCTGTGCTGTTGGCTGGGCCCACATATGTCCATGATTCTTCTCTTCCCATTTTGATTTCAGCTGTCTCCCTAATTCTCGAATACTGAGCAAAAATAAATAAATAAATACATAAATATGCAAATCATAAAATCATTGAGGAGAATTCTGTTTCAGTATTCATTTCTTTCCTTGCTAATATTTTCTTGAAGTTATCAAAGAAGTTTGTTCATACACACACACACACACACACACACAGACGCATCATACTTTGAAAGGATCAGTGAAATGAATTGGACTCATATGATAGGTATAACATAATATTCATCTTTTCTTCAGACTTTGGATGTCTTCTGCTATTTTTGACCCAAGATTTTTGGATTTCAGTGCTCCTTAGGCAAATTTGGGCCCACATTTCCATTAACCAACCCAGAGCATATTCAGAACTTCAAAAAGTTATTGGAAAAATGTGTATCATTAAAAAACTGATTCATAGATTTCAAAAATATTTTTGCACCAAAATAAACATTTTAAAATTCAGCTTTATCACAAACTTCTGAAATTCCCTCATAGGTTTTCAGAACTATACCTGATTAATCTAGTATTATCTCTGATTAGTTTACCTATTACATAAGCACATGTTTGCAATCCCTTCTAGTCAAATCTTCTTTATTCTCAAGTCTGATTCTGCATATTACTTTCTTGAATACTAATTCCAGACACTGCTAGAATAATAATTAAGGTCAAGATATGGCAGAGATTGCTATAGTATTTCAAAGATGCAATAGCAAGTAGCAAGGCATGTGGAATGGAACTGGTTTCATGGGGTCTTGGAGAGTCATAGTGTTTGAGACTATCCATATTTTCTGGGTCATTAACTCAGTTTTCATCAATGATATAATTTTCATATGAGAAACATGGAAACATTATGAACTTAATAGATATTTTAATATGGCAGCTTTCAAAATGAATTTTTCAAAGTGATTTTCACTGGTCTCTGCTTACTGAATGCAGGCAGGAGTAGTCATTTACTATAGTCATAAAGTAGCCTTTACTTTCATACTATATTTGAGCCAAACCCTGCGGTATCTCATTTGTCTTGCTCCCTTTCCACGCTACCCAAAGTCGTCAGAAGCAAATATCTCAGCCTGCAGTTCTGAAATTCTCCATCTTCGTGAAACTCCAAGATCACAGCCATAGCTCAGGCCTCCAGCAGCCTGGTCTCATTGGTGTCTTGGTTAGCCACTAGCTCCTTTTCAGCTTTGGCAAGGTTTGTGTTTTTGCATTTCCCTTTACTATTTTTCCCTTAGCTTTGCTAATCTTGTTGATATTTTCAGAGAGCAAATTAAGTTTTATTGATCAAAATCTACTCATTTCCTTTCTTTTTTATTAGTTTCATTTATCTTTATGCATTTTTCTACTGCTACTTTGATATTAATATTCTAAACTTTTTGAATTTAATTTTTAATTCATTTGTATTCAATAATAATTGAATGCCTTTAAGGCTTACAATGTTTTCTGATACCATTTTGACACATTTTGTAGATTTTTGGAATACAGTGATCTTATTGCACATATTAATTTTTGAACAGTCTGTGATTTTACTTAGATTTCTCATTTTTTAACTCGAGTTGTTTAAAATTTCTCTGTGGATAACTTTCTTTTTAGTTTATTATCAAATACTAGTTTTGTGGTAATTTGATTGATCACAAACTATTCTAAGTAGCTGGGCAATGAACTGTTAACTGTCAGTACTGAGATAAAGCACTTACTACAGGACAGAAATCAATGCTCCTCTTCCTTCCCAATGAATACTTTGATGAAAAAAGAAACAAGAAAGGAAGTTAAGAAAAAGTCAGCTGAACTACACTGTGCCGAATGATGTACTTGGTTTCCGTTCTGGTGTAAACCCCTTCCTCCTCTTGGTATGGCGAGTTTATACACACATATTGAGCCGCGGACTATGCTTTGAGTAGCACTACTTTAAAATATTGAGAGTTTCATTGGAACCAGTAAGTTAATTTTGTAAATATTTCAGTAATACTTGAGAAAAATGTGTACTTTTTTTTGTCTGTGTTAAAAAATATAAACCAAATAACTCAAGGTTACTCATGCTATCAAATCCTCTGTTACTCTTTTGTTTATTTGATCTGTAAGTTTCCATAGAAGCAATGCCACAGCCTTCCTTATTATTGTGGGATTGAGAATTTCTCTTCACATCGTTAATCAATTTCAAAATTGTGCTGTTTGTTGTGAAAATGTTCGTAATTGTTCAACCTTGGTGGCTTATAACTATTGTCAAAATACAGCATCAGGTTTGTGAGAGTATTTCAAGAAGTTCATGGTAAAATGAAACTAAAAGATGAGAATACAAAATATGAATTTTATTTCTCAACATAAGCTCCATCAGATTCATGACAATTTTGTAAGCAATGATACTAGCCATTTAGCTAGCCACATAGAACTGAATGGGGCAGACATTCGGCACAACAATTATGATATCTCTTGGGATGCCAGCATCCTATATTGAATGGAGTGCCTGGTTCGAGTCCCAGTACCTCTGCTTATGATCCAACTTTCTGCTAATGTACCTTTTAGGAAGTAGCAGGTGATGATGTTATACTTGGGTCCCTGCCACTCCTGTGGGAAACCCAGATTGAGTTCCAGGCTCTTGGTTTCAGCTTCGCCCAACTCTGGCTGTTGTAGCTTTTGGGAAGTAAACTGGGAGGTGGAAGATAATCTCTCTCTCTCTCTCTCTCTCTCTCTCTACCCCCTCCCTCCTTCTCACCCTTCCTTTCTCTTTTTCTCTCTCTGACTTTCAAAAAATTAAAAAAAAATAGAAAAAATTAAGAATTGTGTAAGCTGGACCATTTGCAACATCTACACTCTTGACTGTTTCTGCTTGTTAATTTGTAGTCATTTTCTTTTTCTTTTTTTTTTGTCAGGTAGACTTAGACAGTGAGAGAGAGAGAGAGAGAGAGAGAGAGAGAGATACAGAGAGAAAGGTCTTCCTTTTCCGTTGGTTCACCCCCCAAGTGGCCACTACGGCCGGCGCGTTGCGGCCAGCATACCGCTCCAATCCGAAGACAGGAGCCAGGTGCTTCCTCTTGGTCTCCCATGCAGGCCTGAGCCATCCTCCACTGCACTCCCGGGCCGCAGCAGAGAGCTAGACTGGAAGAGGGGCAACCGGGACAGAATCCGGTGCTCCAAGAACCCAGGGTGCCGGCACTGCAGGCGGAGGATTATCCTAGTGAGCCGGGGCACCGGCCTATAGTCATTTTCAATTAGGGCAAGAGCAAGAGGAAAGGTTTTCTCCCAAATTGATGTGGATTGTCGTCATATGAAGTTTCTTTTCTTTTTTTTTTTAAAGATTTTATTTATTTATTTATTTGAGAGGTAGAGTTACAGATAGTGAGAGGAAAAGACAGAGAGAAAGGTCTTCTGTCTGTTGGTCCACTCCCCAAAGGGCTGCAATGGCCAGAGCTGCACTGATCTGAAGCCAGGAGCCAGGTGACTTTTCCTGGTCTTCCACGCGGGTGCAGGGGCCCAAGCACTTGGGCCATCTTCTATTGCTTTCCCAGGCCATAGCAGAAAGCTGCATTGGAAGAGGGGCAGCCGGGACTAGAACCGGAGCCCATATGGTATGCCGGTGCTGCAGGCGGAGGATTAACCTACTGTGCCATGGCGCCGCCCATGAACTTTATTTTCAACATCATTTCATCCTTTCTTGAAATGAATTATATATTTGTAACCTGTTGATGTCTTTGAAGCATTGTCCCCATGAACATTTCATGAAAGATAAATGAATTTACTATTTTTCCACCTGATCCTCACCATAAATTTGAAATTTGTATTTGTTTCAATTTTAGCAGAATCTTTGTTGCCTTTTTTAACTGGGTGAATATACAGTACAATGCTATGTTCTCAACAGTTGAATAAATTTGCTTATGGATTTCTTTTCTCATCGCTACTTGTACTTTTTTCTTTTTATTATTTGAAAGGGAGGGAGGGAGGGAGGGAGAGAGGAAGAGAGAGAGAGAGAGAGAGAGAGATTGATTTTCCATCGACTAGTTCATTCCCCAAATGCCTGTAGCCACTAGGGCTAAGCCAAGCTGAAGTCAGGAGCTGGGAACTAAGTTGGAGTCTTCCACAGGGATGATGGGGACATTTGAAAATCACCTGTTGTCTACTGTGGAGCACTTAAGCAGCAAGTTGGAATGAAAAGTGGATCTGGGACTTGAACCTAGATTCTCTGATATGGAACGTGGACATTCCAGGCAGTGACTTAACCCACTTACCAAATGTCTGCTTTAATATATTCTCTATTATACGGGCAAGTACATTTTCAATGCATATACCTAAGAATAGAACTGTTAGGTTATAGTAAATGTGTTCCTTCAAATTTGCCAGAAAATGCCAAACTATTTTACAAGATGGTGATATCAACTTATACTCTTGATAGTAAAAAGCTTTTAAGAGCTCAAATCATTCCATGTTTCAGCCAACACTCGGCACCATTAGAGTTATTAGCTTTTGTCAAGTTGATGGGTGCATAGTGGTATCTCACATTTCTTTCCTTTCTTGAAAGTTTCCACTGGATACAGAATTTTCAGGTGGCAGTTGCTTTTCCCCCCTACTATGTTGAAATATCATTTCATTGCCTTTTGGCTTCGTTGTTGCTGCTATGAAATCACCTCTCAATTCCATTGCTCTTTTTTTTTTTTTTTTCTGCAGACAGAGTGGACAGTGAGAGAGAGAGAGACAGAGAGAAAGGTCTTCCTTTGCTTTTGCCGTTGGTTCACCCTCCAATGGCCGCCGTGGCCGGCGCGCTGTGGCCGGCGGACCGTGCTGATCCGAAGGCAGGAGCCAGGTGCTTCTCCTGGTCTCCCATGGGGTGCAGGGCCCAAGCACTTGGGCCATCCTCCACTGCCTTCCTGGGCCACAGCAGAGAGCTGGCCTGGTAGAGGGGCAACCAGGACAGAATCCGGTGCCCTGACCGGGACTAGAACCTGGTGTGCCGGCGCTGCTAGGCGGAGGATAAGCATGTTGAGCCACCGTGCCGGCCTCCATTGCTCTTTTAAAAGAGTATTTACAAAGTATTTCTTTTGTATGTGTGTATGGGAGGTTACTTGGTTGTTTTTAAGCTTTTGTCTTTGTCAATTGTTTTCCACAGTTATACACATTATACCTAGATGTGAGTGTCCTACTGGACAATTTTGTGTTCTTCAATACCTGATAGGTGTCTTTCTGTGGTTCTGAGAAATTCTCAGCCATCATTCTTTCAGATATTATTTTTGCTCTATCACCTTTCTTTTTTTCTTGGTATCTGATTAAACGTGGGTTACACTGTCACACTCTTATTTTCTGACTCCTGTCATTTCTATTATGTTTTATAGCTTTTACATACCTCTATGTTGAATTCTGGCCACTTCTTATGACTTATCTTGAACATTTACCTCGTTTCTAAGCATGTCATTTGCATTCCTAATTTCAATGAGACAATTTTTCAGTTCTAGAATTTCTATTTGGTTGCTTTCAAATATGTAATGTCAATTTTTCCTGTTTCCTGTAGATATTTTATTTATTTATTTATTTATTTATTTTTTTATTTTTGACAGGCAGAGTGGACAGTGAGAGAGAGAGACAGAGAGAAAGGTCTTCCTTTGCCGTTGGTTCACCCTCCAATGGCCGCCGCGGCCGGCGCGCTGCGGCCGGCGCACCGCGCTGATCCGATGGCAGGAGCCAGGAGCCAGGTGCTTTTCCTGGTCTCCCATGGGGTGCAGGGCCCAAGCACCTGGGCCATCCTCCACTGCACTCCCTGGCCACAGCAGAGGGCTGGCTTGGAAGAGGGACAACCGGGACAGAATCCGGCGCCCCGACCGGGACTAGAACCCGGTGTGCTGGCGCCGCTAGGCGGAGGATTAGCCTAGTGAGCCGCGGCGCCGGCTCCTGTAGATATTTTAAAGTTTTAACATATTTCTCCTAATATAACATGCATGGGAATTCTTATAATGTTTCTGATGTCAATGTGTGATGCAATCAAGGCAATGTTCTGCTGTTTATTGTTTTGCTGGAGTCTCCTCATGTGTTTGACTCATTTCACTGTGTTCTTGCTATAACTGAAATATATTTTTAGGAATCATTTTATATATGAAATGGATATCCCTTCCTCCAGAGAGGATTTACATTTGCTTTAGCCAGGTGCCTAGGCAGTGGTGAGGGACTGGGGAGACTGCTGATCTATGATCATCATAGTCCAAGATCAAGGCTGGAGAGTCCCAAGTTGTGTAGTGATGCAAACTCAAGTAGTAAGATTGTGAGAGTGTTTACTGACTCCTGGTTCACCCACTTCCTAAGTATGCAACACATCAAGGTCTCAGCTTATTGCAGAGAGGCTTTTATTAGCTCCACCATCTTATGCAGGAACCAGGTTTTGATTTTGATTTTCTTGCTCTTTTTGACCAGTAAAGAAAAAATTCAAATTGGCTAGGTTTGGCAACTATCTTAGGGCCAAAATAACTTCTATACTCACTTATTTCCTTAGATTTCCAGCATACTTTCAGTTTGTCTTCAAGGGTTTTTGTGTGTGTGTGTATATATATATATATACATACATGTATATATATACACACATGTGTATAAACAAGGGTTTATATATATAAACATGTTTATATATATAAACGTACACATATACATATATATCTATTCCTTCCTTCATTCTTCTCCCTCCCTCCTCCTTCCTTCTTTTATTTATTAAAAATGTTTTATCTAGCTTGTATCTTGTGAAATACCTCTAAAGTTGTGCTCAGAAAAGTACTGATAATCTCAAAATATATATTAACAAGTAAGAAAGATTGAACACAAGTGTATTAATCATATATTTCCAGAAATTATTAAAAAACAATATAATGATCCTACATAGAGCCGATTGAAGCAATTAAGAAGGATACAGGCAAAAAATTAATGAGTTAGGAAACAGGAAAATGATAATCACTGAAAAACCGTCCCTTTGAAAAATTAATAAAACAGAAAAACTAATAACATATCTATGCTAGTTGTTGTTATACTAGAGAAACATAATGGTTTATGTGATTATGGAGCAGCACAAGCAAGACCAAAATCTATGGGGCAGGTTTTCAGGAAGGGTAGGCTGGGGCTCAAGCTTGAGCTAAAGCTATAATTTACAAGAGAATTTCTTCTTCTGAGAAACTGTGTTCTGCTCTTAATATCTTTCCACTGATTGAATCACACCCACTCATATTATCTAGGAAAATTTTCCTTTAAAGCACACTGATGATAGACTTTAATCACATCTTTAAGATATCTTCACAGCAACACTTAGATGAGTGGTTGGCTGAATAACAGGGGACTGTAGTTGACCATCACCTAATCTAATCAAGAGAATAGGAAGACAGCACAAATTCTTCACATAATAAAAGATGATTGAGGAAATAACTACAGATTAAAAAGAAAAGTAAAAGAACCACAACAGACTAATTTTCATCTCTATACAAGTAAACTTGAAAGCACTGAAGAAATGGATTGTTTCCTAGAAATATATAAAGCTTCGAAATTGATTCTGGAAAGGCAGAACACCAATTTTATCAAAGACATTAAAACTTTTTTTAAGGTGCTATCCCTTCAAAGTAACCTATTAAAGAACAGGTAATTTGATTTCCTTTTAAGTTCTTCTATAGCATTGCTAAAAATTAGAATTTTCTGTGATGATAGAAATATTACAACAGCGCTGACTAGTGTGGTAGTCTGATATGTAACACTGAATATGATTAGTTCAATTCAAGGGATTAAATTTTAATTTTATTTAATTTTAATTATTTTTCAATTTTAATTAATTTAAATAACCACTTGTTGCTGTTGGCTACTATATTGGACAGTGCAGTTCTAAAGCATGAGAAATAAGAGCTTCTAAATCATTTATGAATTAAGGCAAGTATAAAAAAGGTGGAACTTAACACCCTAAATAAAGTTAGCAAACAAAATCTAGTAGCACTTTGAAAGTGTAAAGACCATGTGGCATTTATTCTAGGCATTAAAATGGTTCAAAAAGAAGAGATTTTTTGATATAATTTACATATGAAGAGATTATATTGATTTGGGCTGTCATTACAGTATACAATAGATGGGGTAGCTGATAAAGCAAGTATTTATTTCTCGCAGTTCAAGGTCTGGATGTTGAGTGCGGCTGGGTTCTGGTAAATGCCCCCTTCCCCCTTTATAGGTAGTGTCTTCTATTTGTACCATTAGGTAGCACGGATAGGATTAGGTGTCTTCATCTTCTTATAAGGACACTAATCCCACCATTAGATCTATTTAACTCGCAAGGACTCCATCTCCTAGTACCATCTTATTAGAGTTTAGGGTTTCAACATATGAATTTTGAGGGGATACAAACATGCTATCTGAAATGGAGTTTGGCAGCAGAAACATATCCAGAGAATTTATATCATCATTAAAAATTTTGGGGGCTGGTGCTGTGGTACAGCGGATTAACGCCCTGGCCTGAAGCACCGGCATCCCATATGGGTGCTGGTTCGAGTCCTGGCTGCTCCACTTCTGATCCAGCTCCCTGCTATGGCCTGGGAAAGCAGTGGAAGATGGCCCAAGTGCTTGGGTCTCTGCACCCGTGTGGGAGACCCAGAGGAAGCTTCAGGCTCCTGGCTCCTGGCTTCGGATTGGCATAGCTCCGGCCGTTGCGGCCAACTGGGGAGTGAACCATCCGATGGAAGACATCTCTCTCTCTCTCTCTCTCTCTCTCTCTGTATAACTCTGACTTTCAAATAAGTAAATAAATCTTAAAAAACATTTTGAATATTCCCTGGAGATACTGCCTGATGTAATTAAGAGAGAAAAAAAGGGGAGGAAGAGAATTTGGATTGTTTCTTTGGAAAAGTCAAAGAATAAACAGAAAATTAATTCAAATAGTAAGATAGTTTAGAAAGGCAACTGTATATACAATTCATGTAAGGAAAGTAGTAGCCTTGAGGCTAGCACCTTCACATAATGGGTAAAGCTGCCACCTTAGTTCGAGTCTTGGCTGATCCAGTTCTGATCCAGCTCCTTACTAACGTGCCTGGGAAAGCAGCAGAAGATGGGCCAAATACTTGGGCCCCTGACCCATGTGGGAGACCTGGAAGAAACTACTGGTTCCTGGCTTCCTTCTGGCCCAGCTCTTGTCATTGCGGCCATTTGGGAAGTGAACCAGCAGATGGAAGATCTTGCTCTGTCTGTCTTTCTGTCTTTGTCTCTGTCTTTCTCTCTGCAAGTCTGCCCTTCAAGTAAATAAATAAATAAATAAATATTTTACAAGAGGAAAAGTAATAGCCTTCATATGGACATATAGCTAGAGGACATGAAGGGGAGGAATCCAATTATAGCAACTGCAACTAAAATTTCTAAGAGTAATCTAAAGCATTGTGCAAGGTCTTATTGAAAAAAATTTTATTATTGCCTGAAGGACATAAAAGAAAACTTAAAAAACAGAAAATGGTTTCAACTTCTTGGATAGGATTATGTGAATTATTATTATTGTTTTAAAATATTTGTTTGTTTGAAAGGCAGAGTTTTAGAGAGAGAAGAGAGAGAGAGATATATATTTTCCATCCACTGGTTCACTCCCCAAATGCTTGCAACAATCAGAACTGGGCCAGGCCAAAGCCAGGAATCTGGAATTTTATCCAGGTCTCCACATGGATGACAGATGTCCAAGTACTTGGGCCATCTTCTGCTGCCTTTAGGATGTATTACGAGGGAGCTGTATTGAAAGCAGAACAGTTGGGATTGGAACAGGTGCTCTGATACGGGATGCTGGGTTCACAGGCTGGTGCTTAATCTGCTGTCTCACAATGCACCCCATGAATTATTTATTAAATCAGCAGCATGGCTTTTTATGGCAGTGAGCCAAATAGATTATAAAGCTCACACAGAAAATAAAACACATTAAACATAAAGCTATACAAATTAAAATAATGTTATACTAACGTGAATAGAAAGACCAATGTATCAGAAAAGGAAGTCCAGATATAGATCCAATGCATAGGGCGATTTAGACTCCAACAAAAATATTTCAAAGCAGTGAAAACAAAGCAAGTTCAAATTAGAGGATGTCATGTTAAGTGAAATAAGCCAGACACAGAAAGACAGATACTGCATGTTCTCCCTCTTACATGGAAGCTAAAAAATACACCTCAATATGAATGTAGAATGGTGATTACCAGAGGTTGGGAGGAGTAGGGGGAAATATAAGGGGTTTTGGTAATGGGTACTGAATCAGAGTTAGGTCAAAGGAATATATTCCTGGTGTTATACCGCATAGGGTGTGACCACAGTTCACAATAACCTAATATATATTTTATGAACAAATAGAAAAAAAGAGCTCGAAGCCTCCACTGATACAATAGTGTTAAAGAAGGGGAAATACTGGTCACCCGGATCTTATCAGTACACTTTGTATACATGTATTGGAATGTGGTGCTGTAGCCCGTACATACATACAATTATTGTTAATAATTTTTTAATGTCTGGGTAGCTATCTGGAAAAGATTCTTGCACCATGCCTACTTAATGATTTCAGAGTGGATTAAAGATTTAAATAGAAAAGGAAGCAATAAATGATTAGAAAAGTCAAAGGAGTCTTTAAGACAAGTTCTGGTAAGAAGCCCCCATCTCATCAGGCCACAAAATAAAGCAGTCATGAAAATATTCATAAATGCAGCAGTACAAGGGGTCTTCAAAAATGCTCAAAGAATCTGTACATGAGTTTCAAAACATTTTTGCACCAAAATAAACATTTTCATTACCCTTTCCATGAACTTTTTAAACTATTGTTGTATTACACATGTTTTATGACAAAAGTAAAATCAAAATGCAAAGAACCTAGGAAAAATATTTACAAGTCATTTTACAAAGGACTGAATTCTGTAATGTGCAAGTGGCTTTTATAGATTGGGAATAGCTCACGGGAAACACATGCAAAACGCCTAAGTAGTTCAGTGGAAAGGACATACAAGCAGCTCAAAAACTCATGAAAAGATCTGCAATTCTCTTTATAACTGGAAAAATGTAAATTAAAACTGCACTGTGATGCTAAATTTCATCAATCAGATTGGCAAAGAGCAAAAAGTTTGAAAATCCAGTGGGTTGTTAAGCCTGTGGGGAAAGGGACACTCATTTATTTCTGCAGCAGAATGAATTGTTACACTGCCTATGGCCACTGGGTTTGTGTTTAGCAGGATTTTGTGACTGCAATTTCAGAAGAATGGTTGGAGAGGAATCCAGATTTCAGGATATAAAGAAGATAGCCTCATGTCTCACAGTGTAATGTTACCTTTACACTTGTGTTGTGCTGGAATGGCAATACTGTGCAGTGGGGTGTAGTAGTTTACATCATTGAAGAGTGGTCCACAATTGTCTAGTATACTTTGTACCTTGCTTTTTAATTTCTTTAGTTTCCATGAAAGTCCTATTTCTTTAATTAATTAATTAGTTGATGTGACAAATATTTACTTTGTGCTCAGTCTTAGGATCTCTTTAACTCTATACCTGTAGTCTGGTTCTTGCTTCCAGGCATAGCTAGTTTGACTCCCATATCGTAGACACAATGCTTTGCTCTTGCACTCTTTGGTATTGATTTCGCTATTCTAACTTTGGCCTTATGACCCAGGGTACTGCATTAAGAACTCCATTTCTTCTTGTCCTGTTATTAAACAGCTGGGATTATTGTCAGCTGTGTCTCCAGCCAAGTGAAACTGCAGGACATTGTGCCTAAGACACTGTGGGACATCTGTTGTCCCAACCACAGGGTGTTAATTCAGGAACAAATATGAATTGATTGCCCACTAAAGCACAGAGCTAGAGATACAGCAATTAACAAAAGACAGAATTTTTCTATTCTGATGGAAGGGAGTGTGGATACTCAGCTCTGGAACTGCTGCCCAGGGAGCATGGAGCCTGCTGCCTGACAGTAGTCTTCCATTTAGGGCTGAAAGGGACAGACCAATTAGAAATGTGGCTAAGTGTGCCCTCGAGTAAGGGATGCATTTGGTAAAGTGAAGCAGGTGTGCCAGGGCGGACCATAAAGTCTTCCCACATAAGGCAGGCAAACGGTGTCACTGGGGAGGCATTTCTGTGCTCATTGTCCAAAAAGAAGCTGTAAGAAAATGAGTTTGTATAGCCCTCATTAAGAAGGAAGAGCTCTGTAACAGAAAGACATTTTCCCACAGTTCTGCAGAATGACTTCGGATACCGCCAAAGCTGAAACCAAGTGAGAATTGCAATCTAAGATTTTTGAAATCAGGGGGGCCAAAACTAAATTCAGAACAAGGTTGGGAGGCAGAGATAGGGAATGTCTGGGAATCCTCTTTGTACATAGAATAGGAACAAGACTTCTTTAACGTTTATAATTAAATGGGTCTTAAATATAAACAGGTGATAAATGTTAATTGATATGAGTTGGAGGAAAGGGAAGAGTCTCTTTGTAAAGATATGTATGTCCCCAAAGACTAATAATTAAGGAACTATCTAGGGTGTAGGATTCCTTTCTATAGAAAACGTGGAAGTTGAGGAAGAGCCATTCAGGTTCAGGAAAAGAAACTGAGAATGGTAAATCCTCACTATCCTAGTTGACACAATGACTGTAACTGCTTACCCCTGGGCCTCTACCACTGCGCGTTAACTCAGCTTTAGTCTTGGCTGCAGTTTTGATCAGGGAATCACAGATCTACACTATTACAAATGCCTATTATCCAGATTTCTTCACTTTATAGTCCATAGCATATATTTACTAAGGTCCCAATGTGTCAACGACTATCTCTAGTACATTAAGAACATTATAGTTTTCAAAATAAAGGTTTAAATGGCAGTGGTATATGAGGCACTTCAAAAAGGTGGTGGAAGATGGACTTAAATGTCATATTTATTTAGTGTGAAACAATTTTGAAACCCATGCCTAAGAGGGGTCTTTAAAAAGTTCATCAGAAATACATGTGCAAAAGCTATAGGTGGGTTTCAAATTTCTTTTGTACCAAAATAAAGTTATCTTTTAATTCTATTTTCCATGAACTTTCTGAAGTCCCTTTGGATACATACAGTAGTGTACCCAAAGATCAAGAAATTTGGTAGGACGTTCTCAGGACCCCAGAAGCATTCTTTCATGCGCCAAACAATTACCCTCTTGTTTCTAAAAGTTACCACTTCATATATTCTAACCTCATAGATCTGTTTTGCTTGTTTTTGAACTTCTTATAAAAATAATTTAGTAGATTTCGTGATTTTGCGTCTGACTTCCTTTCCTCAATGTTTTTTGTAAGATCTATCCATATTGTTCCACTTGTCAATAATTTATTCATTCTTGTTTTCACATTCTGATGTGTGAATATAGCACAATTTATCCATTGTATTGCTAATGGACCTATGGAAATTTACCACTATTTGGCTATTATGATTATTGTTTTAAAAAATTTAAATTTATTTTTATTTTTGCTAAAAGGCAGAGAAACAGATGTAGTCCCATATTTCCATCTGCTGGTTCAGTCCCCAAATTCTGTAACAATCAGTTGTGGGCTAGGCTGAACCCAAGAGCCTAGAGTCCCTTCTGGGTCACCCACATGGGTGGCAGGAACTCAAGCCATTATCTTCTGCCTACTAAGGTGCACACTAGCAGGAAGTTGGATGGGAAATAGTGTAACTGGGGCTCAAACCAGGCACTCCGATATTGGATGTGGGTGTCTCAAGCAGTGACTTAAGCTGTAGAGTCAAACATCTGCCCTGATTGTTGTTTTTATCAATGTTATTATGCACATCTTTGTGGGAAAATATATAGGTATTTTGGGTTATACTGTTAAATAAAATTGCTGAACCATTAGGTGTGCATAGTAAGGGTTAGTAGACACTACCATATGGCTTTCTAAAGTGGATACATGCTATTTTACCTTTGCACTAGCAAAGGATGAGAGTTCCTGGCACTCTACCTCTCCAAAACTTGGCATTGTTTAACTCTTTTTTTTTAAAGAAAAATTATTTATTTGAAAAGGCATAGTGACACACACACACACACACACAGACAGAGAGAGAGAGAGAGAGAGAGGGAGGAAGCAAGCAAGAGTGAGAAAGCCCAAATACTTCTAACAGCCTTGTGGGGAGCAACTGGGAGCAACTCGGACTAGACTAAGTTACTGGAATTAAGACTTATTCTATGCATCTGCTCTCCCACAATATGGCGCTGAGAAGGGAGAAACAGCTTCTACACAGCTGCCTCCAGTTCAACCAATAAACTGTAGGACCTGCTCCTGATTGGAGGAGAGCAGCGTACTCGGCGTGTGGGTAGCAGAGTTGGGATTGGTGGAAGAGGACTATAAAGGAGGAGAGAGACAACATGCACCAGGAACACCTGAGGAACACCTGTGCAGCCCCCGAGAGAGCCGGCCGGTGGTGTGCCGCTCCCCTGCGGAAGTGGGGAAAGTGGCCAGGGGGAACCGCCCTTCCACGGAGGTGGAAGGGACAGTAGCCAACCCGGGAAGAACCAGCAGCAAACCCGGGAAGGGCCGAGCAGACAAAAGAACAGCGCAGGGTCCTGTGTCGTTCCTCCACGAAGAGGGGGAGCGACAAGCCTGGGGTAAGTCAGGCTGAACCAAGAGCTAAAAATTCCTTGTGAGTCTCCATGTGGGTGGTAGGAACTCAAGTACTTGTGCCATATCTCTTGCTTCCCCGGTGCATTGGCATGAGCTGGATGGGAAGCAGAGTAGCCAGCACTTGAACCAGCACTCTGATGTGGGATATGGGAATTGAAAGCGGTAGCTTAACTTGCTGTACCATAATGCCTGCCCTACGATGTCATCTTTTATAACTTTACCTCCTCTGTCAGTGTATTATGATTTTCATTATCAGTTTAAATTTGATATTCCTGTTTCATATGTTTGAATATCCTCTTTTATGAAGTGCCTATTCAAGTCTTTGTCTTTTATTTCTCGTTAGAGCTATTTGAATTTTATGGATTTTTAGTTCTTTACACACACTGGATATAGAGATTTTGTCATTTTTTCCCAAATTGATTTACAAGTGGTTCATTGGAATATCAATCAAAATTCCAATAGTTTATTTGGTGAAAGTAGGAAATCAATTCTAAAATTGACATGGGAATGAAAAAAGCACCAAGAATAGCTAAGAATATTTTAAAAAGAAAGTTGAAAGTTTACTGTATTGGATCTCAAGACATACTATAAACTGAAAATAATTAAAACATTACAGTCTTAACCCATAGATAGGCAAACCCATGAAAAACAAAAGAGAAAAGAAAGAGAACCAGAAGGTATGGAAACTTGGCTTATGATAATGTGACATTGAAAATACAGTGGGAGGCCGGCTCCATGGCTCATTAGGCTAATCCTCCACCTGTGGCGTTGGCACACCGGGTTCTAGTCCCGGTTGGGGTGCTAGATTCTGTCCTGGTTGCCCTTCTTCCAGTCCAGCTCTCTGCTGTGGCCCGGGAGGGCAGTGGAGGATGGCCCAAGTGCTTGGGCCCTGCAGCCGCATAGGAGACCAGGAGGAAGCACCTGGCTCCTGGCTTCGGATCAGTGTGGTGTGCTGGCCACAGCGGGCCACAGCAGCCATTGGAGGGTGAACCAACAGTGAAGGAAGACCTTTCTCTCTGTCTCTCTCTCTCACTGTCCACTCTGCCTGTCAAAAAAACAAACAAACAAACAAAACAAAAACAAACAAAAAAAACAAAGCGAAAATACAGTGGGAAAAGTTTTTCCCTAATAAATTCTCCTCGATAAACTGAACATTCCAAAGGAAAAAAAAATAGAAAAATCATATTCTGATTCCATGTCATTCCTAAAGATAAAGTGCAGGTGGATAATGGATGTAAACAGTTAAGTCAAAATGATAAAACTTCTAGAAAATCACACAGGTGAACTTCTTCATGACCTTGTGGGAAGATAAGGTTTATTTATTTATTTGAGAGGCAGAGTTATAGAAAGAGAGAAGGAGAGAGGGAGAGAGATGTCTTCTATCCACTGGTTCACTCCCCAAGCAACTGCAAAGGCTGGAGCTAGGCTGATCTGAAACCAGGAACCAGGAGTGTGGGTGCAGGGGAACAAGCACTTGGGTCATCCTCCACTGCTTTCCTAGGACATCAGCAGGAACCTAGATCAGAAGTGGAACAGCTGGCACTCAGACCGGTACCCATACAGGATGCTGGCACTGCAGGCAGAACCTTAACCTACTGTGCCCTATGGAAGATTTCTTAAACAGTGTACCCAAGTCACTAACCATGAAGGAAAGTACTGATGAATCCAATGACACTGAAATAAAGAATGTTCATCAAAAGATACCAGTAGGAGAGTACAAAGGCAAGCCACAGAGTGGGAGAATGTACTTACTGGTGGGGTTTGCCAGCTTGTGTCCACTGGCTTCTGAGTGGCTTTGGAAAAGAGGGAGAAATAAGGGTGCTCATCTCTCTCTCATTCTGCTGTGGGTGGGATCTCCAGCAGTACCTGCATGACCTCCTTGGTTCCCACTCTAAGTCTAGCCTTTACTGGTGTCCCTTGATCCTGAGAACACTTCCAGTGCCTGACTCCAGTAGTGCCTTAACTCACATCCTTCCAGCCTCACCTCTGGTTTAGCTCAGTCTGGGTGGACAGCTCTGAGTGGCAGAGGTGTCATATCTCAAGCGCTAGCAGAGTTTTCACTTTTGCTCCTAGGATTTCTACTATACCCTGGGACTTTCTGAATGCCTGTTTGATAAGCAATTGTGAACTGCTAGTAAATGTAGGCCATCAGCCCCTTGAAGCTGACCCTCCACAAATGATGGAAGCCAAGGAATAAATACTTCTCCCACTCAGTCCTTAGATGGAAAAATCTGAGTGGCTTCTATGTATTTCTTAAAAGATCCTCGGTGGGAATCAAGTTCCAATGTACAAGTCTTGGCTATGTCAAGTTCCTATCCCCTTCCTCTTTCAAGTTCCTCACTTGCAAGATGATGGCTATGATAACATTTAAGTTTATTTCTGCCAATCACTTAGAAAAATCTTGATAGATAAAAGATAGTAATAAATGTTAGCTTTGATTGTGACTCCAAAATCTACACTTCTAATTCTGTTTTTTCAGCATTAAGCTGCAATTCTGCACATTATGATTCATCATGAATATTTTCCTTGACACTTTGGTAAATTAATTATTCCCCTCCAGTGACTTCAAATATACTTGCTAAATGTCTTACTATATTCTGCATCTCCAGTTGTAGGTCTCTTTGCCACTTCTAGCTCAACACTTTGGAAACCAAATCTTCATCTACTCTTTCTCCAAGTATTTTTCTATCCTTCAAGATAAGTTTTTATTAGCATTTTTGATAATGTCAATCATTTTGTTATTTTCCAAGTAGTAATTGCAATAATAATAACTATAATAATTTGTACAGTGGCTTACTCTTTATAAAGCATTTTAACACATAAAATATTAAACTATGAACTTTTTGAGGGTGGGATTAGTGTTTTTATTGCATATCTCCAGCAATTAATATACTTAATCATTCTAGCAAATGATGAAGAAATGTTTGTTCAATGAGTTGCTTTATGTTTGATTGAGTTGTAATAGTTTATTAAAAGCATTTTCTATGTGAAAAGGAGCTGCAAAAAGTTAGGTTGACCATCCCCTGTTTAACTTTTTGATCCAGATATTTATACAATATTCAAATGGCTGAGAAAGGACTTCCATTACTTTGGAGTTAAACTTTTAACTTATGTCTGTCCTCTATTATCCCCGCTTATGAACTGTTCCTTTGAACTGTGTCTCTTCTCTGGATTCTGAACACCATTTTTACTGTAGGTTCTCCCTCTCATTCTGGGTGCCCCAGTTGCACCCTTCCTTAGCTGAAGTTTTTAACACTCTCATTTCTGTGCTGCAGGGGCTAAGGTCAACTTGAATAGTGTGGTGTAGACAGTAGTCAGAATGCTGGGATGCCTATCTGGAGCTTACTGCTAATAGTCATCTTCTGACCCCAACCAAGTCACTTAACTGCTCTTGGTCTGTTTCCTGTATATGGAAATAAATGAATGTAGAGTTATGAGAGCTACATGATGGTTTGAAGTGGAAACATTCTAATTGTATGATATCTCTCTGCCAGACACTGTCTCATGCATCTGTGTAATTTTTTTGCAGCTTTAAAATTTTTATTAATACAAAGAAAACAGATTTCATGTATTTCATAGGAACAGTTCTAAGAAGATAACATTCTTTCGTCTTTCCACTTCTCCCTCCCTCATTCCTCCTCCTTCCTTCCTTTCTTTTCTTCAATTTTTGCAAAGACATAATTTCAATCTACTCTATAATCTCAGGCTTAATTAACTGCTAACCATAACATTCAACAAGTAAAAAGTAGGAAGCCCAGAGTCCCACAAAGTTTTTTTAGTCCCACAGGGGCTAAAAACAACAGTCATATCAGAAGATATTCATTTCATACCTATATATTTACTGTAATTCTATATTAACTGCCACATATCAGAGCAAATTTATATTTTTTGTGAGTGATTATTTCACTAAGCATAATGGCTTCCATTTGCAACGTTTGGTGCAAAAGACAGGATTTCATTCTTTTTTATGAATGAGTAGTATTCCATAGTGTAAATATACCACATTTTCTCTGTCTAGTCATCAGATGATGGATCTGGGTTGATTCCATATCTCAAAAAAAATCATTCATTTATTTGAGAGGAACAGACAGATTTCCCATTCATTGATTCATTCCTCACATGCCATAGTAGCTAGGGGTAGGCTGGCACTTGAAACCAGGGCATGAAACTCTACATGGGTGGCAAGGACCCAATTAGTTGAACTATTACCATTGCCTCTCAGGGTCTGCATTAGCAAGAAGCTGAGTTAGGAGCCAGAGCTAGGAATCACACCCAGGCACTCCAATATGAGACACAGGCATCTTAAACACTAGGCTAAACGCCTGCCTCCACTTCATTTTTTTTTATAAATCTTTTTTTAAATTTTTTGGCAGGCAGAGTGGACAGTGAGAGAGAGAGACAGAGAGAAAGGTCTTCCTTTTGCCGTTGGTTCACCCTCCAATGCCCGCCGCGGCCGGCGCACCGCGCTGATCTGAAGGCAGGAGCCAGGTGCTTCTCCTGGTCTCCCATGCAGGTGCAGGGCCCAAGCACTTGGGCCATCCTCCACTGCACTCCCGGGCCACAGCAGAGAGCTGGCCTGGAAGAGGGGCAACCGGGACAGAATCCAGCGCCCCTACCGGGACTAGAACCCAGTGTACCAGCGCCACTAGGCGGAGGATTAGCCTATTGAGCCATGGCGCCGGCCTCCACTTCATTTTAATACCCCTCATTACCTTGCCTTTCCTTTGAGACCAGCTTCACATGGTCTTGGTTCATTCTTTCCTCTTAGGCAAAGTCTGTACCCAGGTATATGAGCATTAAAAGCTCATTGCTTATCTCTGTCTTTGTGAGGGTTTCTGTGTAACAGCGCAGGTGCAAGGAGTAGGTGAGATTACCAAATCCTCTCTTTAAATACTCAGAATCACAGCTCTCAGTATTTAACACTGAGCTAGCTTCCATGTATTCTTTGATCTTAGAGGACAGGGCACTATGTGCACATATTTTTATTGAAATTCATTTATATCATCATCAATGCTAAAACCAGTCTTCCCCCTGTGGCCTCCCCTCCTCCCCACCCCAAATAGCAAATAGCACCAAAGCCTGTAGTATGTGGAAGAGTAAAAAGCCACTCTTACCATTTTTCTTCAGTGATAGCTATGTTGTTTGGGTTGGGGTGAGCTGGGAGCTTTTTCTGTGTGTATATGCTTCTGAAGTTTATTATAACTCAGTCACATAACTTTTTCAATGCTGAGTCACTGAAGCTATCCATACTGTAAAAACTGGAGCCTTGTTTCCTGATATCTAGAGATAGTTCTGTACAAAAAGATGCCATTAGGGAACTTTCCAAATGTCATATTAAGAAAGAGTCTCAAAAATGTATGCAAAACACTATGATAGCCCAAACTAAAAATACCACAGGGAAGAAAACTCAACAGGAGTGAAAAATGATGGAAATACTCCTATTTGTCAAAGAATGAAGACAGCAAATGATGTGTACATGAAGGCAATGCACTTAGGGAAAAAATCTGAATCTAAAGGAGAAGGGATACTGACAATCTGAGACTGCAAAGAAACAAGATATTTAAACATAAGCTCTGGGCCTGGAGGGAATCTTGTTTTGTCTAGAAACAAATTCAAATAGATGATACAGGATAATATTCTGTAAATATGATTTATGTGTAAATGACTGCAGTAAAATAACTTGTGGCCACTTCTCCTGGAGGTCTTTGAAAACAAATGTTCTTAGGTGCAAATAATAGATTAAATAATCTCTTAAGTAATTTATGCTAATCGGATGTGAAAAAGTATGCAACTGGAAAAACACCCCTCACCCCCTATTCTAAAATCTATTTGCCTACAGAACAGCCAGAACTGACATGGCAAGAATATGAAGGTTTGTGTTTTTATGTTTTTATCTAGTAAGGTATACCTGTGCTGTGTCAGGCTCTAGAGTCCCAGCTTCTTTTTTATTTAAAGATTTATTTATTTATTTGAAAGCCAGAATCACATGGGGGAGAGAGGGAAAGAGGGGGAGAGGAAGGGGGAAAGGAAGGGAGAGGGGGAGGGGGAGGGAGGGGGAGAGGGAAAGGGAGGGGAGGGGGAGAGGGAGAGGAAGAGAATCTTCCATCTGCCAGTTCACTCCCCAAATGGCTGCAATGGTCAGGGCTGGGCAAGGCCAAAGCTAGGAACCAGGAGATTCTTCCAGGTCTCCAACATGGGTGCAGGGACCCAAGCACCTGGGCCATCTTCTACTGCTTTCCCAGGCATGTTAGCAGGGAGCTGGATTGGAAGTGGAGCAGCTGAGACTTGAACAGGTGCCCATATCGAATGCCAGCCCTACAGATGGTGGCTTAACCCACTACACCACAGTGCCGGCCCCTAGAGCCCCAGCTTCTGATGCAGTCCGGTTTGAAAAATACATCCCATGTTGGTTTCTTGGATGACATGCTCACAGGGACATCAGTCTATGGGCTAAAGTTCAACCATGTGTCAACATAAAATAAGCACTAACCTGGGGTTGTTTCCGTACCCAGAACCTTTACACAAACAAGCTGAAACTTAGAGGACTTACTAGTAACTGATTACTTCTCAGTTGAGTTTTAGGCAATCACAGCCAGCCAGCCAGCTGATTTGTTACATATCTATGGACCTCCCGACGAATCATGTACAAATAAGGCAAATGCCTAGGTGCAGCCAATCAAGAAATTTCTTTATTTTACTTCCATGTTCAGCTTATAAAAGCCCACTGCTCACACTCCTGGAGTGGACCTCTCTGAACTTCTTCCAGTTTTTTTTTTTTTTTTTTTGACAGGCAGAGTTAGACAGTGAGAGAGAGACAGAGAGAAAGGTCTTCCTTCCGTTGGTTCACTCCCCAAATGGCCACTACGGCCGGTGCGCTGCAAGGATCTGAAGCCAGGAGCCAGGTGCTTCCTCCTGGTCTCCCATGTGGGTGCAGGGCCCAAGCACTTGGGCCATCCTCCACTGCCCTCCCTGGCCACAGCAGAGGGCTGGATTGGAAGAGGAGCAACTGGGACAGAGTCCGGCGCCTCACCAGGACTAGAACCCAGGGTGCTGGTACCGCAGGTGGAGGATTAGCCAAGTGAGCCGCGGTGCCAGCCCTTCTTCCAGTTTTGAGAGCTGCTCAATTCATTAATTGCTCTTTGATGAATATTGTTTCATTTCTTTTCTCTAATATTTGTCATTTAAAGCAATTTTTAAAGAACTTTAATATATTAGATTCTTAGGGTCAGGGAAGTCATAAGGGAAAGGCTGGTCAGCCTTCCCTCCTTGCTCAGATTCATTTCACTGTTGAAATCTTTGATTCCCTGAAGGTGGGTTCTTTGATTCCCTACCTCCAGTCTTGGCCCCAGTATCAATTGTCCAGTCCATCTGGGCTTGGGGCAAAAAGCTAAGCAGGATATCTTGCCTGTTTTTGTCCGTATGAGATCTGTACCCTTCCTTCTCTTTTTTTCCCACACTGTTTTCCTTTTTCTAGGCTTCTGCTCTACTTCCATGGTATCATAGTCATGGCTGTATTATAAACTTCGTCATGTCCATTCATTTATTTAAATCACTCACTGGATTCTGAGCTCCTTGGATAAGGCTTCTGTACTAGAAAACCTCATGAAACTACGATTGAATTAATAAATGTAATAATTAATGCATTTCTGAGTTCCTACTTTCTTTTCCAGTCATCTGATTTGTCCCATTCCAGGCGTAAGAACCAGGACCTTGCCTTGCCTTTGCCAGACAGTATTCCTCTTTGATAGAGTGGATGTAGTAAATCTTGTTCCAAGATCTCCTATCTGCAGAATCACGCATGCTCTAATCTTTAGGTAGATAATCTGACTCCTTCATTCAATGCCACTGGGCAAGTAGGACCACAAAGTGCTCTGCTATTGATTATGCTTTTTTCATGGTGAGCTAAACTGTGTTTTTATTATTAACAGCTGTCCCTCGGTGCTTCTCTGGATCTTATGAATGTGTCCAAAGCAGTGTTTCTCAGAGTATAGTTCCCAGGAGCCTTGCTTGAAGACACTTGAGGGTCTTCTTACAAGTGAAAATGCCCAGGTTCTTTCCCCCAGAAATTCAATAACAGAATACCTGTGTGTGTTCATAGCTGCACATGGCCCTGTGCTTACTAGGACTGGCGCTTGGTTTCATGCACTGCTAGTGCTACCTTGAAGCTTTTCATCATTTTGAAAATGGATCATTTTGGCCGGTGCCGCGGCTCAATAGGCTAATCCTCTGCCTGCGGCACCTGCACACCAGGTTCTAGTCCCGGTTGGGGCGCCAGATTCTGTCCCGGTTGCCCCTCTTCCTGTCCAGCTCTCTGCTATGGCCTGGGAGTGCAGTGGAGGATGGCCCAAGTGCTTGGGCCCTGCACCTGCATGGGAGACCAGGAGAAGCACCTGGCTCCTGGCTTCAGATCAGCACGGTGCACCGGCCACAGCGCGCCGGCTGCGGCGGCCATTGGAGAGTGAACCAATGTCTCTCTCTCTCTCTCTGTCCACTCTGCCTGTCAAAAAAAAAAAAAAAAAAAAAAAAAAAAAAGAAAATGCATCATTTTACACGGGACCCTCAAAATTATGCAGCTGTCCTGTGTGTACACAAAGTGTGCGTGTGTATTTGAGAACAGCACTATAAATATTCATTTTAAAGAAACATGCATTCCTTTTCTTTAAAAAACCTACTATGATGACTTTTTTTAAAGATTTATTTATTTATTTGAAAGTCAGAGTTACACAGAGAGAGGAGAAGCAAAGAGAGAGAGACACAGAGAGAGAGAAAGAGAGAGAGAGAGAGAGGTTTTCCATCCATTGGTTCACTCCCCAATTGGCCACAATGGCCTGAGCTGCACCAATCTGAAGCCAGGAGCCAGGAGTTTCTTCCAGGTCTCCTACACAGGTGCAGGGACCCAAGGACTTGAGCCATCTTCTACTGCTTTCCCAGGCCATAGCAGAGAGCTGGATCAGCAATAGAGCAGCTGGGCCTTGAACCAGTGCCCATAAGGGATGCCGGTGCTTGAGGCCAGGGTGTTAACTCGCTATGCCACAGCACTGGCCCCTATAATGATATTTTTAAAGTCAGTTCCTAATGTTAGTGATGATATGAGGAAAAGAGCAGTCTCACTTATTACTTTGGTAATGTAATTTTCCTAGAGGGAAATTTAATTTCATGGACACACACACACACACACTTAGGAAGTTTCTGTGGATTAAAAATTTAAAGCCTTAATACATTATTTTCCATATCTTTGCCCTTAAGGGTTATTTATTTAGTTTTGACTTTTATTGCCTTTGTTTCTAAATTTTATTCTTATTAAGGTAATGCATGCATCTTGTTTAAAGTTGAATAATACTAAAAATCTTATAATGAAAAATAGTAGTTTCTTACTTTATTTGTCCTCATTCTTAAGTTTTACTACCTCAAAGCAATTCATTTAGCTTTGCTTTCTGATATTTACATCTCTATTTCTATGTTACTTTTCTTGATTTATCAAATTTAAGCAATGCATTAACTTCCTGTTATAATACAGATGATTTAGTTTTTTACACCTTCCCATAATCAATCAATTTTATTTAATATATATCTACTTTGCATGCATTGTTAAAATTTTGCTTTTATATGCATGCATTTTAGATTTATAAAATTTTATGTTTTATATTTATATTTTCAGTGAATACTGTATGTTTAAGGTTCACTATGTGGTTTTACACTTGCACATGTATGGGATAGCGTATGCAGATGTTCATTCATTAGAACACTGTCAGTAATAGAAAAAAAATAAAGCCAAAATAAATATCTATGAAGCGTCAATGGATTAAATAAACATAGTAGAATGCTCTGTCACAGTTGAAAAACATGATCTGGATCTTGTTCCTGGTCAGCGGGGGCAGAGCAGGTACAAGAAGTTCCTCGCTAGCTGAAGATGTCATGCTAACTTGACTTGAGCCTTTGTGGGAGACATTTGAATTTTTCAATCTTGTATAAACTGATGGTTGACTTCTAGGGCATCTGGGTGCACTGAGGTGCTCAAGTGTCCCCCTTGCCTTCCATGATCCTTCTATGGACCTTCTGGGTGCTAGTTCTTGTTTTGGGTCACTTTTTCTCTATGTGGCGTCTTCCGTATTTCCTAGTTTCTTTTCTGCTGCCTGTGCTACTCCAAGCTTATTTTTTTTAAAATTCCATTGGGAAGAACCCTAATTGCCTACCAAAACAGAGACCAAGTCATTAATAGGAAGAAGAATAAGTGTTTTCATTCCTTATAGGCCAAACCTTCAATTACAGAAAATAAAAAAAGCTTAAACATATGTACAAGTGTTCTATATATTATATATTATGTAGCTATATATAATATAGATGCTGTGTATTATGTATTGTCCTTTTCATGTTTATGCACTTTGCTTTTTCTTCACACTCTTTCTTTTCCTCTAGGGGAAGGAGGCTTAGGAAGGAATGATTTACACATGAGGATCATGGGAGACAGCACATGTTTCCAAATAAATACCGGTCATGTAGTAATTCTTTTTTCTGTGTAGTAACTTGAAGAGAACTGGAGGTCACTATCTTTCTTGGGTCTGAAGCCTGCACTTGAGATCTCACTCTTCAGCTGTGTGAGGACAGACTTATGATGCTGATATTAAATTTAAAAGTCCAAGTTTGCTTCTAACTGCAAGTATTAATTAAGCCATATAGGAGACTCTCAAACTACTCTCCCACCAAGTCTATAAACAGTCCTCTGTGGGCAGTTTCTGAACTGGGGAGGGAGGAAGCATGAGTCCGAGGCAAGTACTGGGGGGAGATGTGTTGTTCCTGATGTGATGAGAGCCTCAGTGGGTGCTTCATTCTTTACTTGTTGGCTCTGGCATTGGATTCTCAAAGATTTCTTAGGGATAGGAGGGTTGGAGACTGTCCCCAGGTGTTTCACAGTGTTTGGATGGGGAATAATTTTAGGATGGTGTAGCAGAGGCACAGGATGTGTCAGGCATGACCCCAGGTCACTATTTATTGTTCTCCTGATTTTACAGGTACATGAGAGGAATGGTTCCCAGGGCTGGGGAATGTCTAGCCTGTGGACCGTATAAGATCGGTAAGATCATTTGGTCTGGCCCACCAACACAACTACAGATGAAACTCGAAATTCAATATATCTATAGCATGATCATTTTTAAGTTGACAGTTTTGTATGGCCTACGAATGAATTTAAAAATATCCAAATGGCTCTTGGCAGAAAATAGGTTCCCAATCCTGGAACAGACAACTCTAATATTTCTTTATTGTTTTCCTTTTCCCAGCAAATCTGGTTGAGGAAACCTTTACTTGCCTAGATAACAGAAAAAGGATTTATGCATACATCAGCAACACTTTGCTTTAGGACAGCTGAGACCCAGGCCTCATCTGTAGCTTGCTCCTGCTTTTTGCATCCAAAGTGCAACCCCATCCACACACACAGTTGTTCTTATTCAACAAATGTTTATTGAACTTCTGTAAAGTAATAAGTATAGTCCCCTGCATAGATGCAAGACAGAATTTAAAATGTGTATAAACCTCTCACTTTTGAAGATGGAACAAAGTCCTTACACATTACTCGATGGTCTCTGCTGAGTTACACAATTTTATGAAATCCTATAATTCTGTGTCATCAATTTAGTGATCTTTGAAAACACAGTTGGGTGGGTATAAACAGTTTGACTTTTTGGTCCCATCCAACCTCAGATTTCAATGTGGATTTGTGAAATTTTTGTATCCTGTCTCTTACTGCTATTTTGGGCAGATTTCATAATGCTTCTTAATTTCTTTCCTTCTTTTCTTTCTTTCATTTTCTTTCTTTCTTTTCTTTTCTTTCTTTCTTTCTTTCTTTCTTTCTTTCTTTCTTTCTTTCTTTCTTTCTTTCTTTCTCTCTTTCTCTCTTTCTCTCTTTCTCTCTTTCTCCCTTTCTCCCTTTCTCCTTTTCTTTCTCTTTCTCTCTTTCCTTCTTTCTTTCCTTCTTTCTCTCTTTCCTCCAGTTTTTAAAAGTCACGAGTCCCCTCTCCTGATTTTCTTTATCACCACCATTTTTTTTTGACAGGCAGAGTTATAGACAATGAGAGAGAGAGAGAGAGAGAGAGAGAGAGAGAGAGAGAGAAAGGTCTTCCTTCCGTTGGTTCACTCCTCAAATGGCCGCCAAGGTCAGCGCGCTGCGCCGATCTGAAGCCAGGAACCAGGTGCTTCTTCCTGGTCTCCTATGCGGGTGCAGGGGCCCAAGCACTTGGGCTATCCTCCACTGCCCTCTTGGGCCACAACAGAGAGCTTGACTGGAAGAGGGGCAGCCGGGACTAGAACCCCATGCCCATATGGGATGCCAGTGCTGACGGCAGAGGATTAACCTAGTGAGCCACGGCGCCGGCCCTTTATCACCATTTTGAATGGATAGACTTGCAGCTAGCAAGACAAAGGAGCAGTGGGAACAATATTCTTTTGATTTTCCTCCTACACTAGTTGTATTGGGATGGGGATGAGAAAGATGGAGTTTACTATTTAATTACCCTCCTCTCCTACTTCAGAACTTTGGGCATTGTGACTTGGGTAAATGCTAGCCTGGCTCTGAAATTTCTCCACTGCTTTGCAGCTCAGATCCTGGCATGTTGATGTGTACAAGGAGAGGGACAGAGAAAAGCATCTGCTAATTCAATTGACAACCTTGTCCGCAATTCCCTGGGAGTGGTTATCATAACTTCTCTGGCTTTCACTGGCAGATTTTTGTCTGGGACGGACATTTAAATGACAGGCCTGTACATACATGGGTTCTGTTGAAGACCCTACAAAACCTACCAGGTAGTTACCTGACATGGAAATGCAGGGTTCAACCCTTCACAGACCCCACCTCTCACTACTGGACTCCCTTGCCTGGTAGCCTGCTTGTGAGTGAGAACCTCTAAGTTATCTCAAGCCAGAACACACAGTAAAGTCCATTTAATCTCAAAAAACTCTCCTATGTTATAGTCACACTATCTTGTGTTCTGATGACCACCTGCCCACCCTGTTCAGAAGGAGAGATCCCCGACACTTACTATCACAAGATGGCCACCATAGAATCCTTGACCCTGGGCAGATGAGGTTGGTAGTAGTTTATCACATATAGTGACAGCCTCCAGGAGGACAGCACATGCCAGGTAGAGACACATGAGTTTGTACTCGGGAACAGAGTGAACTAGAAAGGACTGTGGGAAGCAAGCTTTGCAGCAACAAGATACTGAAGGAATCCTTGGTTCCCATGGGAAGACATGAAAGACTTGTTTAAATAGATCTGAAATTATTTATGTGCTCCATTAGGTAGAACACAGGATGGGATGCAGCTGGCCCTGCTAATCAGGGAACTAGTCAGATGGGGACCCTTTCCTTTTGGATGGAGGACATATCTGGCAAGGGCAAAGGAACTCAGAGCATTTGGGACCCTGTGAATCTCAGGGATGTCAAAGCAGCACGTGGAGTTTCAGGCCTTATAATGCACCCTGTCATCTCCCACTGAATCCCTTTCTCTGTGCCTTCTAGGTCCAGAGTCAATGAGCTTTTTTTCAAGAAGAAATCCAATAGAGGAATTAGACATCAGTAAGCCCTCCTTACAGCATTGCCCCATTTCTTTCTTCTTCTTCTTCTTTTTTATTTTTATTTTTGACAGGCAGAGTGGACAGTGAGAGAGAGAGACAGAGAGAAAGGTCTTCCTTTTCTGTTGGTTCACTCCCCAATGACAGCTGCGGCAGGCGCACCGCGCTGATCTGAAGGCAGGAGCCAGGTGCTTCTCCTGGTCTCCCATGCAGGTGCAGGGCCCAAGCACTTGGGCCATCCTCCACTGCACTCCCGGGCCACAGCAGAGAGCTGGACTGGAAGAGGAGCAACTGGGACAGAATCCGGCGCCCCAACCGGGACTAGAACCCGGGGTGCCAGCGCTGCAGGCGGAGGATTAGCCTATTGAGCCGCGGTGCCGGCCCTCATTGCCCTATTTCTATGAGTGATTTTTGGCTTCAAGAAAGTGAGAGAATGGGGATGGAGGAAAATCTTTATCCCACAACATTGTACTCCAAGGCTGCTTCCACCAGCCTCTGATTTGGCTCCTTATTTGTCTCAGATGGGGTAGTAAGACTTGTTCTAGGGTTCCTTAACAATGTCTGAGTGGAGGCATTGAGCCCCAAATGTTAGTAACCATCTTTAAAATGCGTCTTCTTAGCCAGCGCCGCGGCTCACTAGGCTAATCCTCCACCTTGCGGTGCCGGCACACCAGGTTCTATTCCCGGTCGGGGCGCCGGATTCTGTCCCGGTTGCCCCTCTTCCAGGCCAGCTCTCTGCTGTGGCCAGGGAATGCAGTGGAGGATGGCCCAAGTGCTTGGGCCCTGCACCCCATGGGAGACCAGGATAAGCACCTGGCTCCACGGCGGCCATTGGAGGGTGAACCAACGGCAAAAAGGAAGACCTTTCTCTCTGTCTCTCTCTCTCACTGTCCACTCTGCCTGTCAAAAAAAAAAAGTGTCTTCTTTTCAGACAGAACTTTAGTTTGTGTGTATTAACAACAATCACGCTGACTATTCTTTTGCACGTTTCTTGAAGGTATGGCTTCCTTGCCAAGGTACCTCCAAAGGCATGTGTTCACAGGAAAGGAGAAGGCCACAGGGGCCCTAAGGTTTCCTGCGTGGCCACAGCTTTCCTAGGAAATTCACTGTTCTCCCTCTTTGTTTCCATCCCCACTTTGGAGGGAGTAGTTACTGAGAATGGAGAAGAGACTGACTGGCTAAGAGGACTCCTACTTCTGCACTTGGACAGCAGCCATGTTTGAGGGGCAGAGACCTCCGGGGACCCTGACCTGATTTCTGGAGAGCTCCATGGCATGAAAGAGGAGGAAAAAGAGAATCAAAGGATGAGTGGGATGTTTTGCCCTTGTACACAACAGCTACAAGGTCCCTGGTCCAATATCAATTTAATCCAAGAGTCTCAGTTGTCCTCTGCTCCCTCTCCCATTCACCAAAGGACATTATAACTTACCAGTCACTGAAGACCTTGGAACCTGGTGCATAGAGTTCCTCTCCTTGCATGCTTGCTGTCCTGATAGCTTGTTTTACCAACAGTACTACCCTCATACCCCTGCACATGCCTTATCTCATCAGAAGCTCCTTAGCATTACACTCTAGGGGAGTGTCTGCCTTTCTATGTGTTCTTCCTGGGGAATGCAGTTCATTCCCACTTTAAAAAGTGCCATTTATTATTTATGATCCCTACAACTCAAACCACTGTATTGAATTCCAAATTCATGAATCTAGCTGCTTCCTGGATAGCTCCATTTGAATACTTCACGGGCACTTTAACCTTACAAGCCCTGACTCAAACTTATTATCTCCTTCACGTCCTAACCTGCTCCTCTTCCAGGATTCCTGATCAAGAGCACTGTTTACCCAACTGCTTAAGCCAGAAATCTCAGGATCATCTTGACTCTATGACCTCTCATATTTAATCCATTACTAAGAAATGTCAATCTTACCTTCAATAAATTTCTCAAATCTGTCAATTTCTCTCCTCAAACACAGCTCCCAGCCCAGCCCAGTCCACCATCACCTATCTTTTGTAGTCCCACAATAGCTTCCCAATCAATCTTCCTGCCAGTCTTGCCCCATTATATTCCATTCCCCACTTTGCTAGCAGGTGAGACTTCTGAACTGTAAGTTAAACCTTGCCATTGCTTTACTTAAAGACATACAAATGCTCTTCATTGTCTTTAGCATCCACCCTCTTCAGGGTGTGTTGTACAGTCTTTAATTACAGGATTACCATAGTCTCTGTACTTTGCTCTCTCTTTGTGCCATGAATTTTACACTCCAGTTCTGTTAAACTTTTTTTGATTAAATTTTTTACATACCTTTGCATTGCTGCATTCTTTGCCTAGAATATATTTTTGATCTTCCTTTCCCAGACCCTTCTGCCAAGCTTTCATCCAACTAACTCCTACTGAGCCTTTATATCTTAATCTTAAACTGTACTTCTAGGCACTCTCCCCTAACCCCTTTATTTGACTAGAACCTGCCAATATGTGTTCTCATAGTATTGTAGTATCCTGTATTTCTCCAATTGTAAGATTTATCACACTTTATTGAAATTACTTGATTATTTTTCAGACTTCCCTACTTCTCTGTTAGCACCATGAAGTCATGGACTGTGATATCTTTACCATTACTCTAGACCCAGTGTCTAGCAAAATGTCTGCATGTGATACCCCTTCAACAGATGAATTTATGATACCATGTTGGTGTTTACAGAGACCCACATATGTGGTATACATTTATGTAGATACTTATCTGCATTCATGTAGAGATCTATTAGCTGTCCTTCCTACAACTTAGTAAGAGCAGAAGGAATATGATTCGACTCAGGCAGAGAGTTATACTAGTTACTAGCTACACGGCAGTTTATTTAACCTTGCTAAATTGCAGCTATGATGATGGGAATAATGATAACTACCTTCTTAGGTACTATCACTACCACATTTTACAAATCTGGAAATAGATATGGAGAGATTAGAACACTGAGTGTCAGAGGATAAATTAGAATCTAGACAGTCTGATTGTAGATCTTTGTTCTTCACCTTTGTGCCATGTTATCTCTCAAGGGTGTTACTACCCAGGTAATTCTATATATTATTCACTTGCTTTGCCTACTTTGCCACAGTTTGGAAACAGTATATAGATAGGATTCTTGCTATAGTCCAGCACGGTGACAGCTTAGCCATATAACAGCTTATATCTCAAAAACAGGAAAGGAATGAGAAGCAGAAGACTGTAAGCTCTTTAAAATTGAGGCAAGAATCTGCCATCCTGAGATTCGTGGTGTGTCACAGTACAGGAGAGCAAAGGACATCCATTGAGCTAGCAGAAAACAGTTACACATCTGCTCCTTAGGCATTTAAGTAATACAAAAGAACTTTAAAATGTTAGTGTAAAGTGAAATTAAACAGTGGTTTTGTTTTAGTGCAAAATATTTGGAATCCATGCATGGAGGGGATGGGCTTGAAGAATGTTTACTATAAAAAAAAAAAACACCTGTGCATGGCTTTCAAAATTTTTGAAGTAATTCTCTGTTTTAGTGTGTGGCTGGCTGAGATTTATCCTACACCAAGAGTTGTTGTACTCACTAGAGACACAGAAGCAGTCCTTTTGCTAAGGGACTTACTGTGGTGAAGGAAGCGAGCTAGGAAAAGGGCAATTCAGATCCATTCCCAAGGCAGAGGCTCACTTCGAATGGTGTGGGAGTTCATGGGAGGAACATCCAACAAGTTATTTAAAGAGGACTCTTGATGGAAGTAGTGTTCAAAATGAGGCCAGAGTGACTCAAATTGGGGAGAATCTAAGGTCCTCAGGAAGATTAAAGACAAGTGATGACGTTATGCAGTGAAAAGCACACAGTGTTTGAAGATAGGTAGTGGGTCTTGCTATCAGTCCTAGTTATGCCAATTATCAACCATGTAACCTGAAGCAAATTAGTTAACTTTTGTACAAACACACTTGTCCTTCGTAGAGTTATTGTAAGGATCAAATAGGACATTGTATTTGAAGACTGCTGTGAAGTTCCATATACTAGAAAATTGAAGTATTAAGTGGAATGATGTACATGGCTGCCACTTAGCATTGTGTCTGCATCAAGAAATGATAATTGCCTTCTCTTTTACAGCACGCTACTTTGATGTTTAGCAATTCCTGTTCCACTCAAAGACGAGTTTCTAAAAAGCTAGACCTATCTCCCGTCTACACCTCTGTGGATCCTGTGGCATCATCTCCTGCTTCTTTCTCTCCTCTCTCATTTTCCAGAGCTAGGCGCTCCTTCAACCAAGGTTTTTATTAGTGGTGGTTATATTTTAATGTCTGTTTTCTTGTCTGTTATTATCTTCAGTGCAGGAGAAATAGAGGTTGGAAATTAGTTGGTGAGAGATTTGAGGATTTGGGCCCCAGCAGTAAAGGAGGGTAAGCTTCTGCTACAGCACAATTTAAAATCTAAAATTGTAGAAGGATTTTCTGGCTCCATATCAGATCTGTTTGTCATTTTTCCAAAAGTATAATGAGGCGATGTCCTGATTCTTAATTGTATAAGATGCATCACAGTCTATTTTAAAAACTTGTTTCTCCTTAAATAAGTTTCAAAGACTACATCTTAGTATGGGTAACAGTGATTTTCTTGGTAACTTGATGCCCTTTTGTGAAAAAATTGCTTGCTGCTGTTTCTGTGTTGCTAAAGGATTAATCATTACAAGTGATTAAATTAACACCGGGGCTGGGTAAGGTCTTCAAATAACTGAAAAGTTGGCTTCCAGTAATTCCTGGGAAGAAGGAAAATAGACCCCAGCTATCCCATCACTATGGATCTGCCTATGATTCATGATTGCTGCTAAGCGAGAGAAAAATCACAGCAGGTGCTGTGGGTTGGAAGCTTGTGTCCTCTCCACAGTTCATGCTGGAACTTAAGCCTCCATTTGATAATAATAAGAGATTAGGCCTTTGGGAGTGATTAAATCGCTAGGACATAGCCCTCATAAGTGGGATTAGTGACCTTGTAAATTGGTTAGAAGGGACCAGTATTGTGGCACAGTGGGTTAAGCTGCCACTTGTGACTCCAGCATCCCATATCAGAGTGTGGGTTCAAGTTCTGGCTGCTCTGTTTCCCATTCAGCTTCCTGCTGGTGTGCCTAGAAAGGCATTGGAGGTTGGCCCAAGTGCTTGGCCCTCTGTTGTCCATGTGGGAGACCTGTATGAAGTTCCTGGCTCCCAGGTTTTGGCCTAGCCCAGTCCTGGCTATTGTAGCCACTTAGTGAGTGAACCAACAGATAGAAAACCTTCTCCTCTCCCTGGCTCTCCAATTCTTTCTGTTGCTCTGCCTTTCAAATAAATAAATAAATAAATAAGTAAATATTTAAACCATGCTGGAGGGAACTACCTAGGCCTCTGTTACCCTTTGGTCTTTTCTGCCACATGAGGACACAGCAGTTGTCCCCTCTGGAGGATGTGGCACAGTGCACTATCTTGGAATTGGAGACTGGGCCCTCAAAAAACACCAAATTTTCTGGTTCCTTGAGCATAGACTTCCTATTCTCCAAAATTGTGAGAAATAAATGTCTGTTGTTTATAAATTACTTAGATGCAAGTATTTTGTTACAGCAGTCCTGATAGATGAAAACCACAGATGTGTCTAGCTGATCAAAACATGCAAGGACATCTAGCATAATGCAGGGTACACAGTAGGTACTCCACAACTAAATGAGGATTTATTAAGCACCCATCCTATCAAGCACACTGTTCCAGTTCTTGGGACATTAACAGTGAAGAAAACATTATACTAATAGAACTCCTCACAAAGAACTTAAGAGTGGAAGTAAGGTTAAGTGACTCTGCTGGAAACAATGTAAGGTGGCATTAATCATGAGATAACAGCCTACATAAAATAAATAGGGTATGGGATTAGAAAGCATATTTGATCACCAGTGAGGCAGAATTAAAAGCATTTTATTCAGAATAAGGTGCTGGTTGGTATGAAGTGAAGATCTGAACTTAGGTCTTCTGACGTCATGTACTCTACCTTTCATCATATAATAAAGCACCTTATTACTCAAAAAATTAAAAGCACATATATTTATGTAAGAAGATTTTAACACACAGTAAAGTCACCACACAGGCAACAGAAATTGAGAAAGACATGTTTCTCCTTCAAGGTTGATGACCCCCCCCCCCCAATGCCGTTTTGCCAGCTGTTACTGGGTTCAGCTCTGACATTTAACAATGGTTGCACAAGTGGCCTGTGGTGTGTCTGCTGCTGTTATGGACATTTGTACTGAGAAAGTGCGGTGAAGAAACCTTTTGGGACCGGCGCTGTGGCACAATGAGTTAAGGCCCTGGCCTGGAGCTCTGGCATCCCATATGGGTGCCGGTTACAGACTGGGCTGCTCCACTTCTGATCCAGATCTGCTGTGGCCTGGGAAGGCAGTAGAAGATGGCCCAAGTCCTTGGACCCCTGCACCCACATGGGAGAACTGGAAGAAGCCCCCGGCTCCTGGCTTCGGATCAGCACAGCTGTGGCCAATTGGGGAGTAACCAGCAGATGGAAGACTCTCTCTCTCTCTCTCTCTCTCCTCTCTCTATTTTACTCTGACTTTCAAATAAATAAATAAATCTTAAAGAAAAACCCTTTTATCTTTGTGTTTTTTTTTTATCTTTTATTTAATGAATATAAATTTCCAAAGTACGACTCATGGGTTACAATGGCTTCCCCCCCCATACCGTCCCTCCCACCCACAACCCTCCCCTTTCCCACTCCCTCTCCCCTTCCATTCACATCAAGATTCATTTTCGATTATCTTAATATACAGAAGATCAGCTTAGTATACCTTAAGTAAGGATTTCAACAGTTTGCTCCCACACAGAAACATAAAGTGAAAAATAATAGATGATTTTT
Source organism: Oryctolagus cuniculus (assembly GCF_964237555.1). NCBI lineage: Eukaryota > Metazoa > Chordata > Mammalia > Lagomorpha > Leporidae > Oryctolagus > Oryctolagus cuniculus. The sequence continues at coordinate 39,330,518 of NC_091438.1, forward strand.
TTTAAATGATGATGAAATCAGATCAGACCTATTGTCATGTTTAATCCCAGTGCAAGTCAAGTTGGGAATTGATAATTTCTTTTTTTTTTTTTTTCTCTTACAGAAGATCAGTTTAGTGTACATTAAGTAAAGATTTCAATCGTTTGCACCCCCATAGAAACACAAAGTGAAATATACTGTTTGAGTACTCGTTATAGCATTAAGCCTCAGTGTACAGCACATTAAGGACAGAGATCCTACATGAGGAGTAAGTGCACAGTGACTCCTGTTGTTGACTTTACAAATTGACACTCCTGTTTATGGCATCAGTAATCTCCCTATGCACCAGTCATGAGTTTCCAAGGCTATGGAAGCCCCTTGAGTTCTCCGACTCTTATCTTGTTTAGACACGGTCATAGTCAAAGTGGAGGTTCTCTCCTCCCTTCAGAGAAAGGCACCTCCCTCTTTGAAGACCTGTTCTTTCCACTGGGATCTCACAGAGATCTTTTTGCCAGAGTGTCTTGGCTTTCCATGCCTGAAATACTCTCAGGGGCTTTTCAGCCAGATCCGCGTGCCTTTAGGGCTGATTCTGAGGCCAGAGTGCTATTTAGGACATCCGCCATTCTATGAGTCTGCTGAGTATCTCACTTCCCATGTTGGATCACTCTCCCCTTTATTTATTCTATCGGTTAGTGTTAGCAGATACTAGACTTGTTTATGTGCTCCCTTTGACTCTTAGTCCTTTCATTATGATCAATTGTGAACTGAAATTGATCACTTGGAATAGTGAGATGGCATTGGCACATGCCACCTTGATGGGATTGAATTGGAATCCCCTGGTATGTTTCCAACTCTACCAATTGGGGCAAGTCAGCCCGAGCATGCCCCAAATTATACATCTCTTCCCTCTCTTATTCCCACTCTTATGTTTAACAGGGATCACATTTCAGTTAATTTTCAACACTTAAGAATAACTGTGTGATAATTACAGAATTAAACCAGTCATATTAAGTAGAACAGACAAAAAAAATACTATGAGGGATGATGTATTAAGTTGTCCATTAGCAGTCAGGGCTATGCTGATCAAGTCACCATTTCTCATAGTGTCCATTTCACTTCAGGAGGTTTCCTTTTTGGTGTTCAGTCAGTTGTCACCGATCAGGGAGAACATATGGTATTTGTCCCTTTGGGACTGGCTTACTTCACTCAGCATGATGTGTTCCAGATTCCTCCATTTTGTTGCAAATGACTGGATTTCGTTGTTTCTTACTGCGGTATAGTATTCTAAAGAGTACATATCCCATAATTTCTTTATCCAGTCTACCGTTGATGGGCATTTAGGTTGGTTCCAGGTCTTGGCTATTGTGAATTGTGCTGCAATAAACATTAGGGTGCAGACCGCTTTTTTGTTTATCAATTTAAACTCCTTTGGGTAAATTCCAAGGAGTGGGATGGCTGGGTCGAACGGTAGGGTTGTATTCAGGTTTCTGAGGAATCTCCAGACTGACTTCCATAGTGGCTTGACCAGTTTGCATTCCCACCAACAGTGGGTTAGTGTCCCTTTTTCCCCACATCCTCGCCAGCATCTGTTGTTGGTAGATTTCTGAATGTGAGCCATTCTAACCGGGGTGAGGTAAAACCTCATTGTGGTTTTGATTTGCATTTCCCTGATTGCTAGTGACCTTGAACATTTTTTCATGTGCCTGTTGGCCATTTGGATTTCCTCTTTTGAAAAATGTCTATTGAAGTCCTTGGCCCATCTCTTAAGTGGGTTGTATGTTTTGTTTTTGTGGAGTTTCTTGATCTCTTTGTAGATTCTGGTTATTAACCCTTTATCTGTTGCATAGTTTGCAAATATTTTTTCCCATTCTGTCAGTTGTCTCTTCACTCTCCTGACTGTTTCTTTTGCAGTACAGAAACTTCTCAATTTGATGCAATCCCAATAGTTGATTTTGGCTTTGACTGTCTGTGCCTCCCGGGTCTTTTCCAGAAATTCTTTGCCTGTGCCAATATCTTGAAGGGTTTCTCCAATGTTCTCTAATAACTTAATGGTGTCAGGACGTAGATTTAGGTCTTTAATCCACATTGAGTGGATTTTTGTGTAAGGTGTAAGGTAGGGGTCTTGCTTCATGCTTCTGCACATGGAAATCCAGTTTTCCCAGCACCATTTATTGAATAGACTGTCCTTGCTCCAGGAATTAGTTTTAGATCCTTGATCAAATATAAGTTGGCTGTAGATGTTTGGGTTGATTTCTGGTGTTTCAATTCTGTTCCATTGGTCTATCCATCTGTTTCTGTACCAGTACCATGCTGTTTTGATTACAACTGCCCTGTAGTATGTCCTGAAGTCTGGTATTGTGATGCCTCTGGCTTTGTTTTTGTTGTACAAGATTGCTTTAGCTATTCGAGGTCTCTTGTGCCTCCATAACCAAGTCAGAAATTGAATCAGTAATAAAGGCCCTCCCAACAAAGAAAAGCCCAGGACCAGATGGATTCACTGCTGAATTCTACCAGACATTTAAAGAAGAACTAATCCCATTTCTTCTCAAACTATTCAGAACAATCGAAAAAGAGGGAATCCTCCCAAATTCTTTCTATGAAGCCAGCATCACCTTAATCCCTAAGCCAGAGAAAGATGCAGCACTGAAAGAAAATTACAGACCAATATCCCTGATGAACATAGACGCAAAAATCCTCAATAAAATTCTGGCCAATAGAATACAACAACAGATCAGGAAAATCATCCACCCAGACCAAGTGGGATTCATCCCTGCTATGCAGGGATGGTTCAACATTCGCAAATCAATCAATGTGATTCACCACATTAACAGACTGCAGAAGAAAAACCATATGATTATCTCAATTGATGCAGAGAAAGCATTTGATAAAATTCAACACCCTTTCATGATGAAAACTCTAAGCAAATTGGGTATAGAAGGAACATTCCTCAATATAATCAAAGCAATTTATGAAAAACCCACGGCCAACATCCTATTGAATGGGGAAAAGTTGGAAGCATTTCCACTGAAATCTGGCACCAGGCAGGGATGCCCACTCTCACCACTGCTATTTAACATAGTTCTGGAAGTTTTAGCCAGAGCCATCAGACAAGAAAAAGAAATCAAAGGAATACAAATCAAGAAGGAAGAAGTCAAACTATCCCTCTTTGCAGACGATATGATTCTGTACTTAGAGGATCCAAAGAACTCTACTAAGAGACTATTGGAACTCATAGAGGAGTTTGGCAAAGTGGCAGGATATAAAATCAATGCACAAAAATCAACAGCCTTTGTATACACAAGCAATGCCATGACTGAGAAAGAACTGCTAAGATCAATCCCATTCACAATAGCTACAAAAACAATCAAATACCTTGGAATAAACTTAACCAAGGACGTTCAAGATCTCTACGATGAAAATTACAAAACCTTAAAGAAAGAAATAGAAGAGGATACCAAAAAATGGAAAAATCTTCCATGCTCATGGATTGGAAGAATCAACATCATCAAAATGTCCATTCTCCCAAAAGCAATTTATAGATTCAATGCAATCCCAATCAAGATACCAAAGACATTCTTCGCAGATCTAGAAAAAATGATGCTGAAATTCATGTGGAGGCACAAGAGACCTCGAATAGCTAAAGCAATCTTGTACAACAAAAACAAAGCCAGAGGCATCACAATACCAGACTTCAGGACATACTACAGGGCAGTTGTAATCAAAACAGCATGGTACTGGTACAGAAACAGATGGATAGACCAATGGAACAGAATTGAAACACCAGAAATCAACCCAAACATCTACAGCCAACTTATATTTGATCAAGGATCTAAAACTAATTCCTGGAGCAAGGACAGTCTATTCAATAAATGGTGCTGGGAAAACTGGATTTCCATGTGCAGAAGCATGAAGCAAGACCCCTACCTTACACCTTACACAAAAATCCACTCAACGTGGATTAAAGACCTAAACCCTTTTATCTTTGATTCCTGATTAGATAAAGAGTGGTTGCATGAAGAAGTGGAAGAGGGAGTAATGGGTGGTATGGATAGCCAGTGCTGCTGGAAGAGGCTAGAACAGTTTGGGTCACCACCCACTTCTCACCATTGCCTCTCTTTCCTGCTCAGAACAGCTCTCTCTGTCACACTGCCTCCCTTCCACATACCAGAAACAGAGCTGAGGACATGTAAGAAGTTACTAGTCCAAAAGGAATTGAGGAGGGTGGGTTATAATTCAGAATCAACAGAATAGCCAGCTTTGACGACAGTTGCTCTTTCGTCCTGCTGTTGGCAGAGACACCCTCATTCCTGGGAACAGCATGCCCCTGTATATCTGGAACTGACAACATGAGGTCAAGGACTATGGCTCTGCAGTGACCTGATCCTCCTGATAGTGCAGTAAGGAAATACCTCGAGAATGTCCAGGATTCTTGGATGCTTCTTTTTCTATTTAAAGATTTATTTATCTGAAAGGCAAAGTTACAGAGAGAGAGAGAGAATCAGAAATCTTCTGTCCTCTGGTTCATTCCCCTAAATGGTTACAGCTGAGTCAGACTGAAGTCAGGAGCCAGGAGCCTGGAATTCCATTCAGGTCTCCCGCAGCAGGGGCCCACCAAACATTTGGGCCACCTACCACTGCGCTCTTACAGGAAAGGCTGGTCTCAGGTGGTGGCAGCCTATCCTGCTGCCCCACAATGCTGGCCCCTCTTGGGTCCTGCTTTTGACCTCTCAAAAGTTTTGGAGGAAAGGGTTTTTTCCAAGTTGCAAATACATAGGAAAAAATTAGAATGACATGGCCAGATCTTCAAAGAATCCTGTCTTTCCATCCTAACATCTCAGAAATCTGTAAAGGTATTCTTTACTCTAGGTAAAGTACTGGGAATATTATCTATCCTTTTTCAGAGGAGGAGAAAAAAAATCACTCCTTTAAATAAAAAGACAAACTAAGGAAACAGCAGAGGAACATTTGTCATAAAAAACATTTTAGAAGGTTGGTGTTGAGTCACAATGGGTTGAGTCACAGTCTATGCCAGCATCTCATGTTGGAGGATTGGTTCCAGTTCCTGGTGCTCCGCTTCTGATCTAACTTCCTGTTAATGTGCCTGGGAATACAGCAGAGGATGGCCTAAGTGTTTGGGCATCCACCACCCATGAGGGAAACATGGGTGGAGTTTCGGGCTCCTAGTTTCAGTCTGGCCCATGCCTGGCCATTGCAGCTATTTGGGTAGTGAACCAGCAGGTGGAAGATCTCTGTGTCTCTCTGCCTTGCAAATAAATAATTATTTAAAACTTTTTAGTAGAAAGAGTCATACAACAAAGTCTTCAAGCCTCCCTCCCATCACCTAATGTAACAAAATCAAAAGAATATTAGGGTATGAAATCAGAAAAGCTCCCTGGGACCTCTGGGGAGAAAGGGTGGTACTATGGTTTGAGAATTTCTCCTAACAATCCTGTGTTAGAAAATTAATCCCCAATGCACCAGTGTTGGGAGGTGGGGTCCAACTGGAGATGTTCAGGTCATGAGAGGTCTGCCCTTATGAACGGATGAATGTCACTATTACCAGATTGGGTAGTTATCAAGAGGGTGGATTTGTTAAGGGCTGGTTGGGACCCCTCTTGCTCTCTTGCTTCCACCCTCTCTCGCTCTTCTGCTTTCTGCCATGGGATGACATAGCATGAAGGTCCCCACTAGATGCTGGTGCCATGCTCTTGAACGTCTCATCCTCCAAACCATGAGCCAAAGAAATTTATTTTCTTTATAAATCACTCAGTCGGTGATATTCTGTTAAAGCAATGCAAGAAGAATGGTGTAAGACAAATGGTTTCCACAAAGAAGATCTAGTAGGGAAAGGGAGGTCTTTTAAAAATATTTATTTATGTGTGTGTGTGTGTGTGTGTGAGAGAGAGAGAGAGAAAGAGAGAGAGAGCGAGTGAGAGAGGGAGAGAGAGAAAGAGAGGGAGAGAGAGAGATATTCCTATCTATTGGTTCACACTCCAAAGGATCACAAAATCTGGGATTTGGCTGGGGGCTAAAGTCAGGAATGAAATTCAAGTCTCCCATGTGAGTGGCAGAAACCCAATTATCTGAGTCATCAGTGCTGCCCAGGGTCTGCATTACCAGAAAGCTTGAGTCAGGAGTTTTAGTTCTGAATTGAACCCAGGTGTAAGACGGAAGTATCATAATTGCTAGGCTAAAGGTTCACCCTTTGAGAGATTTTTTGAAAAGTCTTTTTTTTATGAGCTGAATAATTGAACACTTATACCTCTGAATTACTTGTGAGTGTGGCACTGTTCTGTTTTGTTTTGTATATAATATTATCCAGGAGGTGCCATGGAGTGTACAATTGAAAAATGCTTTTATGGTTCTCCTTCCACACAGGGCATAAATCTTTTTGACCAACTCATTTTTTTTGCCATGGTAATTAGAGAGAAATTGATTCCATGGAGAGAGTTAGCCACTATAGAGATTGGATTAGCACACTCAGATTAGAGAAATGAGAACTATGCACAATCTATGATTATGGCCAGCACTCTGTAGGCTGTGTCAGAAAGCAATGACTTTAGTATAAATTAAATTTTCAGGAACTAAGCCAGCATTTCACAACTTTATTATTTTGCTTTTTTGATACATACATTTTATCTTTCCCACACATTTTGATATAATTTTCTTTCAAGGGAATTCCTGAGTGTTGACCATTCTAACCTCACTGGGAAGATCTTCTCCAATTTTGTTTTCTTTTCTTTTCTTTTTTTTTTTAAATTATTGACAGGTATTTGACAGTGAGAGAGAGAGACAGAGAGACAGAGAGAAAGGTCTTCCTTCCATTGGTTCACTCTCCAAATGGCCGCAACGGCTGGAGCTGCACCTATCTGAAGCCAGGAACCAGGTGCTTCTCCTGGTCTCCCATGTGGGTGCAGGGGTCCAAGCACTTGGGCCATCCTCCACTGCTATCCCAGGCCAGAGCAGAGAGCTGGACTGGAAGAGGAGCAACTGGGACTAGAATCGGTGCCCAAATGGGATGCCGGCACCACAGGTGGAGGATTAACATAGTGCGCCACCTATCCAGTTTTATTTTCTTAGATTGTATTATGTAAATAACAAGGATTATTTTTTTCAAATGTAAAATAATCACATTTAATATACTTTAAAAATATTTATTTATTTGAAAGGCAGAGTTACAGAGAGACAGAGGCAGAGGAAGAGGTTTTCCATCTGCTGGTTCACTCCTCAAATGGCCACAATGGCCAGAGCTGTGGCAATCTGAAGCCAGGAGCCAGGAGCTTCTTCTGGGTCTCCCATGTGGGTGCAGGGGCCCAAGTGCATAGGCCATCTTATACTGCTTTCTCAAGCTATAGCATAGAATTGGCTTTGAGGTGAAGCAGCCAGGACTCAAACCGGCACTCATATGGGATGCTGGCACTGCAGATGGCGGCTTTTACCTGCTATGCCACAGCTCCGGCCCCTTATTATGCTCTGAAGTTCTTTGCCCTATCCCAGACACTAGGAGATGCTTTCTTAAAAATCATGCCCACTGGGGCCAGCACTGTGGCAAAAGCAGGTTAAGTTGCTGCCGTTAGCTCCAGCATCCCATATGGTCTCTGGTTTGAGAACTGGCTGCTTCACTTCTGATCCAGCTCCCTGCTAACGCACCTGGTAAAGCAGCGGAAGATGGCCCAAGTCCTTGGACCTTTGAACCCATGTGGGAGATGAGGATGAAGTTCCTGGCCCCTGGCTTCGTTTCAGCCATTGGGGGAGTGAACCAGCGGATGGAAGATAGATCTCTTTCTCTCTCTCTGCCTCTGTCTCTCCCCTTCTGTAATTCTACCTTTCAAATAAGTAATCAAATCTTTAAAAAAAATCATGCCTATCCTCTCCAGGTTCTCACTACTGACTTGAAAATGCTAGCACAAAACTTTGGAATGCAGCATATGTAAACAAAAACTAAAATTTTACAATAAAGGTGCTAAAATCCGATGTGCACAACGCATTGCAGAACAGATTGCACAGGACACAGTTGTATGTTTGTTTAATGCAATAAGGACACACATTGCTCAGGGAGAAATGTCTTTTTATAAAGGAGCAATATATTAAGAAATGTTTCTGCTCACAGCTACATGTAGGGCAACTCTAACCTCCTTATTTCTTAGGTTGTAAGAAGCAGAGTTTAGCAGAGGAGTGATGATGGTGTAGGAGACTGGGAGAAGGATGTCTTGTTCTACAAAATTTTTGCCTAGCCCAGCCCCACAACATCCCAACTTTGCCCCATTTTTCCTCTGGGGAAAGTGTGAATGCTGAGACAGTTAATAAGCTACTAAGGTGAGAAACTTAGATTTTCTGAGTGAGAATCATTGGTGGATAGCTCTACTGAAGAAAAACCTCTGGTCACAGTGCAGAAGGAGCAGAATTGATGTCATTGATGTTAGTGAGACTTGACTTTCAGGAACATTTCCACAGGGGTAGAGGTGGCATGTGCTGGGCTGAGAATGGATGGTCTGGGGGAGAAACTAATGGTAAAATTGCTTTGTTATAAAGTTTTTTAAAACATTTTTTAATTTATTTATATATTTTTAAAATTTATTTGACAGTAGAGTTGTAGACAGTGAAAGAGAGAGAGACAGAGAGAAAGGCCTTCCTTCCATTGGTTCACTCCCCAAATGGCTGCTACGGCCGGTGCTGTGCTGATCCGAAGCCAGGAGCCAGGTGCTTCCTCCTGGTCTCCCACGAGGGTGCAGGGGCCTAAGTACTTGGGCCATCCTTCACTGCCCTCCTGGGCCAGAGCAGAGAGCTGGAGTGGAAGAGGAGCAACCAGGACTAGAACCTGTGCCCAAATGGGATGCTGGTGCCACAGGCGGAGGATTAACCAAATGAGCTATGGTGTCAGCCAGGTTTTTTTTTTTTTATTTATTTTTTTTAGAACTTGAGGGCTTAGGGGCAAATAAATTCCAGATAGAAGGGGGAATTGGCAAAGTGAGAGGAGGACCAGCAACACAACAGAAGGTTAGACCTTAAGTGAAATAAATAATCAATTTCTTTTGGCAGAGGGTATTTTTATGAATAAAGAAGCATGGTATTTGATGAAAAACTGTTTGCTAAACCAGCTTATGATGTAACCTTCCTGAAGATCCTAAAACTTTCATTTAAAGCTGCCACATGGGTACTCTTGAGTTAGTGGTATTTGGGTAGTAGAAGAAAGTAGATAATGACCAGGTGCAAAGAAAAGCCCCATGTGCATGGAGCCAAATGCAAAGTGAGCAGGAAAGGAAATGCATAGACCTCTCCTGCCCTCTCTGCTTCCTTGCAAACACACACAACATTTCTTAAAAATTTGGGGAGAGGCTCAGATTGCCACCGAGTATCTTTTTATTTTATTTTATTTTATTTATTTTTTAAATATCCGTTTATTTATTTGAAAGTCAGAGCTACAGAGAGACAAGGAGATCTTCCATTTGCTGGTTTACTTTCCAAATAGCTGCAACAGCTGGGGCTGGGCTAGGCCAAAGCCAGGAACCAGGAACTTCTTCTGAGTCTCCCATGTGGGTGGCAGAGGCCCAAGCACTTGGGCCATCTTCTACTGTTTTTCCCAGACCATTAGCAGGGAGCTGGATTGGAAGTGGAGCAGCCAGGACTTGGGCCAGTACCCATATTGGATGCTGGCATCATAGGTGGGAGCTGTATCCTCTCCGCCACAATATCAGGCCTGCCACAATATATCAAATGGTGATTTGTACCATTTTGCTTATTGAACAAGATAACACCAGCAGGTTTGAAGATTTTGGCACATTTAGGAAAGCATACTAGATTCCTAGGAATTGAGGAAACACAATTTAGGAAACATTGTGGGTGTTCTGGAACATATACCATCATGGAAAATAAAGAGCAAGCATTTTGAGTAGAGATAAGTATCTCATCTATAATAAGGGTAATTTACGTGAAAAGATCCCTGATGACAATCTGACAGGCAAAGATTAAGGATAGTGACAGGGCAACTCTGATCAGCTCTTCAGAAAGGATGGCTAGATCTAGAGTTGTGGCTACTTTATCTAATTTAACTATGTTTAACTCAAATTGAAAAAAATTAGCAATTTCAGTGTGCCAGTCACATTAGCCATATTGCATATGCTAAAAAGCTACATGTGAGAAGTGGCAAGCATACTTGACAGCAGAGACAGCAAACAGTTTTTTTGGTGGGTGAAAGTTTTGTTGGACTGTGCTATTACACTGTCTTATAGATGTGTGGATTGCATGAAAAAATAACAACATCAATACCATGATATTCTGCCATGTGGTTAATATTATGTGTGTGTGTGTACTCATCGATGTTTTTATATGTGGGATAAAATGTCTGAAACAATTTGCACCTGAAATTATGATGGATTCACTGTTACAATGGGGTGGGAGTGAGATTACGGGGAACTCTGACTTTTACACTGCCATGCTTACAGTGATGATTACGGCTTTTATGCTAAAACATTTTAATTTTGAGCATAAAATTATGGCTTATAAGTAGACTGGAGAAGTCAAGGAGAATGACAACTGAGAACAGGTATTAGATCAAGTAAGAAAGAGGATGCTGCTATCTCATTGGCCAGTTTCAGGAGCGTGGCTGGGAAAGCCTGTTTACAAGGAGTACACAGAGATAGATTTTTCGAACATGTCAGAGGAGATCAGCAGATCTAATGCACATTTCTACTTCATGATGAGCCCATGGTGATGAGAGATCTAATATGGTCAAGGGGCAAGGAAAACCATAGACATAGTTGGATTAGCAAAGAGGAAGAAAATATAAAACTGAACTGAGGCAGATGAAGAAACAATTCCTAGGATCTTTATCTTAGTGACTGAAAAGTGCTGCTTTCACTCCAAATCAGCCACTGATTTGTTGTAAACATGTTTCAAATACATGGGAATTTATTCTCTCTGAACAAGTTATAAAGGTATAGACAGGAGAGCTAGTGACCCAGTAGACCGTATGCTCTAAATGTAGGTACATGTAGTACATGTAGGTACTAGCAATCATAATGGACAGCACAGAAAGTATGGAGATGGGCCAGGTGCATAGCCCAGGTTTTATAAAGAAAAAAAAAAGAAGGAGAAGTAAGTTTATTGACCATGCTACATATTTGATTTTGATTGAATGGGTGATGAAAGGATCTTAAGACAAGATATTCTTAAAACCTGGGAAACAAATGCAAAGAAGGAAAGAAGTAAAGTTAAATCAAGACATATGAACAGCCCCCTTCAAATCAATATTTGTTCAGCATTTATTCAGAGGAAAGGTTATGAAGTGTGTGAAGGAAATATAAAGTACCACCAGGAGGGGGACTAGCACTTTACTACCCACCGCTCTTCTTTAGCCAACACACACACATAAACAAAAGAGCCTGTGGCCAGCATTTTTCTCTCTTTTGTTAGACCTGGAGATATTTTAGATTCCCTTGTAGATTAAAGGCAGTTACTTGGTTGTGGTTACTTTTTAAACCTGCCTCTTTTGAGGTGTAGAAACTAACTAAAATTGTTACTGTGGAGAAATTTATGGCTTAGATGGCAAATATGAGGGCTGTGACTTCCTGGCAGTGAGGTAGGTCCCAGTGAAAGAGATGGGGAGGTATGGGGTACAGGAGTAAATCATGTTGCTAGTCCCCATTGTTCTTCTTATGGTCCAACACAGAGGGAGTTGAGTAGAAATGAACACCAGTAGGAAAGATACCACAAAAGGTACCCTGGTGCCAAAGAAGTGTGTGGCATGAGTGGTCAGTTCCAACAGTGGAGGCTGGATGGGGTGAATTCTCAGCAGTTAGCATTTAGAAATTTTTTGAAAAGATATTTATCTGAGGGCCGGCGCTGCAGCTCACTAGGCTAATCCTCTGCCTTGCGGCGCCGGCACACTGGGTTCTAGTCCCGGTCGGGGCGCCGGATTCTGTCCCAGTTGCCCCTCTTCCAGGCCAGCTCTCTTTTGTGGCCAGGGAGTGCAGTGGAGGATGGCCCAAGTGCTTGGGCCCTGCACCCCATGGGAGACCAGGATAAGTACCTGGCTCCTGCCGTCGGATCAGCGCGGTGCACCGGCCGCAGCGCGCAGGCCGCGGCGGCCATTGGAGGGTGAACCAACGGCAAAGGAAGACCTTTCTCTCTGTCTCTCTCTCTCACTGTCCACTCTGCCTGTCAAAAAATTAAAAAAAAAAAAAAGAAAAGATATTTATTTGAAACTCAGAATGACAGGGGTGGGGAGGGAGAGAAAGAGAGAGAGAGAGACCGCAAGTGAGCAACCTTCCATCTTCTGGTTTATTTCCTAAATTCCCACAACAGCCAGGGCTGGACCAGGCTGAAGCCTGGAGCCAGGAACTCCATACGGGTCTCCCATGTGGGTGGCAGGGTCCTAAGCACTTGGGCCATCATCAATTATTTCTTTTAAAGATATATTTATTTATTTGAAAGTCAGAGTTACACACAGAAAGAAGGAGAGGCAGAGAGAGAGAGAGAGAGAGAGAGAGAGAGAGAGAGAGAGGTCTTCCATCTGCTGGTTCACTCCCCAATTAACCGCAATGGCAGGAGCTGTAATGATTCAAAGCCAGGATCCAGGAGCCTCCTCTGGGTCTCCCATGTGGGTGCAGGAGCCCTAGAACTTGGGCCATCCTCCACTGCATTCCCAGGCCATAACAGGGATCGGACGAGGAGCAGCCGGGACTCGAACCAGCACCCATATGGGATGCCGGTACTGCAGGCGGCAGCCTAACCTGCTGTGCCACAGTGCAGGCCTCACATCATCAACTATTTTCCCTTGTTCCTTAGCAGGGAGCTGGAGCAGAAGTGAGCAGCTGGGACTCTGATAAGAGATGCCAGTGTCATCAGTGTGGCAGCAGTGGCTTAACCTGCTGCTCTACAACAGTGGCCCCAGGAATCTATTAACAAACTGAAGGACTGGCTTAGCACCAGATGGTCACCTCTTTCTTTCTTACCCATTGCTTTTTTGAGTCTCTGCCCAGCCAGAACTGAGTACAGCTGAGCACAGTAGCAACAGCCCTTCTACCAGACATCTCTGTGGCTGTACCCTAAGGTGTTTCAGTGTAAGCAACACACTGGTGGATAATTTTGAAAGCTTAGTATAGAGCAGAAAGGAGCTTTCAAAAATGATTTATACATTCCAGAAGGATAAAACCTATGGGAGAGTAAGAACACAGAAATGTGCTCATGCATCAAACCTGTAGTCTTGAAGCTAAGAATCATACCAGAGGAAAAAGAAAAGTGGAGGGAGAAAGACAACTAGAGAGTGAAGAGGAAATGCCATTTACGGGAACCATGGATACCCCTAAATATTTCAATCTTTATGAGCAACATTTGCACCTAGAAATAGAATCTGTACTTTTCTTCTAGGAAAAACAATTAACTGACATATAAAAATTGTACATGTTCATAGGGTACTGTCTGATGCTTTGGTAAATGTATATATCATGTAATGTCCTGTTAGGGTAAATGCATATATCTATTCAATGCTTAACATTTATTTTACAGAAAACACCCAAATCCTATATTCTAGTTTTTAAATAGAGAAATATGGATTACATTATCTATTGTAACCCTACTGTGCAATGGAACCCTAGGACTTCTTACTCCAATCCAGCTATAACCTCCTCGCTGTCAATCAAACTTTCTCCATCTCTCCCTCCCATTTTTCCTCCACAGCCTCTAGCGACCACCATTGTATTTTTTTAAAAGACTTAATTATTTATTTGAAAGTCAGAGTTACACACAGAGAGAAGGAGAGGTAGAGGGAGAGAGAGAGAGAGAGAGGTCTTCCATCTGCTGGTTCATTCCCCAGTTGGCCATAATGTCTGGAGCTGCATCGATCCAAAGCCAGGAGCCAGGAGCTTCCTCCAGGTCTTCCCACGTAGGTGCAGGGGCCCAAGGACTTGAGCCGTTTTCTACTGCTTTCCCGGGCCATAGCAGAGAGCTGGATCAGAAGTGGAGCAGCCGGGTCCCGAACTGGTGCCCATATGAGATGCCAGCACTTGCAGGGGGCGGCTTTACTGGCTACACCACAGTGCTGGCCCCTACCATTGTATTTTTCTTTTAAGAGATCACCTTGTTTTTTAGATTCCACGTATGAATGAGATCATGTGATACTTATCTTTGTATGCTTGGTTTATTTCACTTAACGTAATGAACTCCAGTTCCATTTATGCTATTGCAAATTAAAGAACTTAAAATATGTGAAGTAAAATTAAGATTCCATAGTTACATTCTGTGTAAAGGAATTGTGCAGTTAAAAAAAATAGTAACCCCTTTTACCAGACCTCCCTCCCTCCCCTTCCCTTCCCTCCCTTCTTCTCCCATCTTCCCCTCTCCTTCCTTCTCCTCCCTGCTACTCCCCTATCTGCTCCCTTTAAACAAAACAGGTGTAAGGATCTAGGAATGGAGGAGTTGACTTTTAAAGAAACTGATGATTACATGAATGATTTAAACAAACAAGAGAATAATGACTTTTCTTTAGGATAGAAGCCTTCTTGGATCCAAACAGCATCCACCTTCCTTCTTGAGTTTATGAAACTGCCATCTTTTCTGATTTTGGAATATACCAGGAAATTGTGACTTATTTATAAAAGATCATGGCGATGCCGGGAAATGATTGCCATTTGTTATTACAAGAAATAATAGAATCATTGTATCCTGCAAAGCTCTTGTGTTACGTTCTAGGTCAGTCTTATTGGATTAGTAGGTCACTATATTCACTAGAGTCTGGGTGCAGCACAAGGTCATATTCACATTGAGCCTTCTGGCCCTATTGGTTCTGTCTTTGGAGGAACCACCATCTAGAAAGGAACTGTGAGAGAGACACTATTATCTAGCTCCTGTCTCTTGGGCTGATTTGCCAAAAGACTATGTATCCTGTGCACAGAGTCAAAATTCAGCAGTGAGCCGAGGATTCTCATTACAAATGGGTCATGTAAGGAATAATAGGCAAGCTTTTGTCTCACATGACCTGGTACTTACTTTTCTTCTAAGGAAAAATATCTCAACGTAGTTGAAGACATTTTGAATGTGATATGGCACCCTTGTGTGTTCACTAGAATCCCTGTTAGTATTTTGTCTTTAGTTAGTTCTTATCAGTAAAAATGCACCAGTGTAAGTCAGATGTACCCCTCTGTGAATTTGGAAAGAGCTTGTCTCATTTCTTCTATTAGCAGAGGACTTGCATAGGTTTGGCCAGGTAAGAATTAGGTTTGAGGGCATGGGACTAAAACTGGAGCATAAATATTTCTTTTTGTTTGTAGAAATCTATCAGGAAGTTAAGGCAGATGATTTTACAGTTTTAGAGAATTATTCTCATGTTCATTCTCATTATTGTCAGAGCTAACAGTTACTGAGCACTTATACTGTATCACAACATGTGCTGAATATATGGTCATTTCTAATCCTCACAAGAACCCCATGAGGATATATGAAGAGGCTGCTACAGCCACTAGGGCTCTGGGTACAGTGCTTTGTACCTTTGTGCCTTTGGTCTCACTCTAGACAGAGCTGTATGACTGTGGGCCTTGGTGCAGTATACCAATAACATTAGGTTAGCTTTGTTTTTCGTCTTGTGGTTGTCTGTCATGTGATGCATATGCCTCTACAAGTGTTCAAACTGTGTGGTGGTGCCTGTAGGCATCTTATGAAGAATGGTCATCACAAAAAAAAAAAAAAAGAAAGAAAAGGAAAATCTTGGAATATTATGGAGTTCATTTTATAAGTTAATCAGCTATTTATTACCATCAAGGTAAGGATTAAAGGTGACTCAAGTCCTGTTTCACTTTTCCTTCTGTTTTTTTTTGAATGGTCTTATTCCCATGAATGTCTAAAAAGCTTCCATCTTGCTCTCTAAATGCAATCACACATTGATTCTCTTGAATGCTGATAAGACAAAACATCTTTTTCATTCCCTCTCCAACTTAAGCCTAAGCTAAGGCATAACTCAAATTAAAAAAGACCATTACTTTCACCTGAGACCTCCCCACAGAATTTCCCATACAAAACACACAGAGAATTAATTGTAAGACCTCTTATCCAGGAAAATCCTTTATGAATCTCTCTGGTAACACCAGTCCTGAAAACATGTGGTTAAGAGCTCTCACTTGTTTTTCTGTAACTAAACAATATGAATCGAATTCTTATTTGTACGAGACTAGAAAGCTACTTTTCTTATTGGAGATGTTTCCTGTGATTTGCATTGCATATCTTGTGTGTTTCTTGTTCTACCAGCCTTAGTGATGAGTCTGTGGAGGGTGACAATTATCAAGGCAATTATTGAATCACTACTTAATCATTTTCTTGGGTTATCATGACTTCCAACTCATTCCATTTTTCATAAGGATTCCGAGTCACTCAAGTAGTTTCCTCTATGACTTTTGCTGCTTTCTTTGTTGTGACAACCACTGTACCTGAGAAAAATGCCCAAAGCAAGTTGTAAGAAATCTCATCTCTATTTTAAATGATGTTAAAATGAAAATGTTCTTTCTTCAGTTTTGAATGAGCCCTTGATAGGATCTGTAGTAGATGATAGAAATGGTATACATAAAACCACTTGCATGAAAAATTTAGAAAGGAAATGATTAAGAACCAGATCTGTGAATCTTTTATCCTTTGACCAGCACAAGATGTACTGAGTAGAAAGAACGTGAGGATAGGGGAAAAAAATAAAAACTTCTCTAAAGAATTTTGAGAGAGCTGTTTCTTTTCTGTTGGTGCTTGGAGAGAGTAGCGGGTCATGTTTCTGGAACCTTAAGAACGTGGTTATAAGTCTTCTTGCTTCCTTTATCTCAATTCTAGTGAGAGGGCTTCGCTGGAAGCAATTGGAGACTCGAAATATGCTCCTTATGGGAAACTCAGAGGATCTGAGAAAACTACAGTACTGTAGAAGCAATACAATGTTATCTGCATAAAGATCATCTTAGACTCTAAGGGTGATGGATCAAAGGATGCATGAGTATTTCTTTTGGATGAAGTGTGCACCACATAGAAGAAAGAACTGAGGTGTAGTTATTTTGAATTCTGTCCTAAAGATGCATATCAAGGAGGCAGAATGTTCCCAAGAACAAGAAATTAGATACGAACATGTCAAATCCTAGGAGACAGAGAAGTTGCGAATGATCACAAAGAGCAAATGATACATCTAAAGCAGATGAAGTTGGATGCAGGACTTAGAAGAAAGCTTAAAGATGTGAGAAATGGATTACAACATAGACTGATTATTAAGAGGAATCCATGTTTAGATGACAAGGCTTATTAGCATGATTGTTCATTCCATGTTATATTTTCAAAATCTGGCACAGAATCTAGCATAGAGTAGTTGTTCAATAAGTAATTGAACAAATGGATGACACTACAAGAGACTATGCTGGCTTAGTTTTTGAAAAATGTTTTAGATTCCTGGGCAGAGGAGAATGTGAAACTATAACAGTCTACCATTGAATGTTTATACAATGTTATTGCCATGTGTTCACATGATCTTGGTAAAAACACCTGTTAGAAAAAAACAGGAGGGGCTGGCGCTGTGGCATAGCGGGTAGTCACTGCCTGCAGTGCTGGCATCCCATATGGGTGCTAGTTAGAATCTTGGCTGCTCTACTTTCGATCCAGCTGTCTGCTATGACCTGGGAAAGCAGCAGAAGATGGCTGAAGTGCTTGGGGCCCTGCACCTGTGTGGAAGACCCAGAAGAAGCTTCTGGCTCCTGTCTTCAGATTGGCCCAGCTGCGGCTGTTGTGGTCATCTGGGGAGTGAACCAGAAGATGGAAGACCTCTTTTCTTTCTCTTCCTTTGCCTCTACCTCTCTGTAACTCTGCCTTTCAAATAAATAAATCTTTTAAAAAAATAGGAAGGTCTTCAGAGTACAAGTTTATGGAAAGGTGGTTAATTTTAAGAAAGCATAAAGCATAAAGCAAGTTTAATTCATGAATGGCAATTGAAAAAAAATTTTCTACCTTGCTAAAATCAATGTCTAAGCAACTTAATGTTCTCAATGGCTTCTAACTTACCAGAGATAAGATTGAAAATATTCTTATAAAAGCCCTGTAGTTCACTTAAGTACCTCTGCAAATATCCTGGTTCTATCTCTTCCTCTGTGTCCTGATCTCACTACACTGCCACAATTTCTTCCAGAGAGAATGCCTATGTGACTGTGTGTCTATTCAGAGTGAATGGCATCATGAGTTTGAAGTAAACACTTAGGTTATCATCTTGAAGCTTTCACGGATGTTTGCTTTCTGTTTTCTCTTGGCTTCATGTTCTGTTATCTCTGGGAAAAAGATGCCTTGATTTCCCCCTTAGCCCAATCCCTGTCTGGGATCCTTACTTCTCTGGGAAGGCAGCTTATATCTATTGAAAATGTGCCAGGCACTGTGCTTATCATAATCATGAAAATAACTGCTAATAACATCTGACAGTTACTTTGAAGGATTATGATTAGGATGTCACTTGCTGCACTTGGAGTTGAACCTGGAATGCACACAGAGAGGTAAGCAGACCAGGTATGGAGGGGAGAGTCACTCTCTGTGGAATGATTTTAGAAAGAGGATTCATGGGAGTAACATTCAGAGTATATTTTCTTGATGACATCAGGGCAGCATTATGAAAACCAAATATTGTACAATACAATTGGGATTTTGAAGATATAAAGGCATGTTTGTCTTCACACAAAATTATCCCAGTCTTACACATTTTTAGTTTTCATTACGACTTCTTGTAGGATTTTCCCCCTTGTCTGATTACTCACTGTCAGGTTTTTAACTATTGCTTACTTATCTCATTATGGTTGTCTCCCTGGAGCAACCTCATACTTCCTTTTGATTGATTTGTAGCTGGAAAAACAAATAGAAGGATTTCTATTGAAATTTGACACATATTTTGAGTTGTTAATAAAATGATTTTTAGTAGCTGATGAGATTTTTCTGCCACCCTCCTCATTGAGTGCTTTGGTTTTGTGATAGTGTTCTAGTTACTTAAACTTTCCCTCCCTATACTTTTTAATCTGGTTTCTCTGGATAATGAAATATTAGATATAAGAAAGAAATGTTTGGAACTATGACACACTTTAAACAAATGTGGATGGCATAATATAATAGTTTTTATTAGACAGACATGTAGATAAAAATTCAAAGAGAGTGGTACAGGTATCCAGTTGCTCTAAGCAAATCTGTCAATCATGTCATTTTCAAGTGCTCTTGTTAATTCAAGAACTTAAAGCCACACCAGGGGTTTGATAATGACGTATCCTTTCATTTCATAGTTCAGGGCCTGCCAGTCTAGGACATTAGGATTGAAGGCAGAACCCTGATATGTTAACAAGATGTCTTCTGGAGATAGCACAGAGTCCCACATGTACACATCCCCAATCTCTCCCACAAAGGACTGGCTCTTATCAAACCCACCCCCATAGGAATCCTGCTCCTACCCTAGGACAATCTTGGGGTGAGCATCAACAGAGTAACCTTGCCTCAGACCCTTTTTCACCAAAGGTTTCCCATTGACCCAAAGTTCAGCAATGCCTGAAGAAGACTCCCAGCTGGTACAGATGTGCACTGGGGCTGGAAACTCTTCATTAACCTTGAATGTAGCTTTGCTATTTCCAATATACAGACTGTACTCTCCAGGTTTTCCTTTATAAAGGAGCAGCTCATTTTCCCTGTTTTTAGCATTACAGGAGAAGAGGCTGTAGCCACAGGTAATGTCACTATAGGCTCGAAGACACAAGGTGAAGCTCTGCAGGGGATTATCCAGCTCTTTGATGATATTCACATGATTAGTCGAAGATTCTCTAGGGAACACAAAGACTTTCCCCCTGAGGTCTGTGGAATCAAGAAAGAAAAATGACTTTCACCATAAACACAGAAAAATAGCCCAGAGTCAACCTGTTTTCTCATTTCATGTTTCTTGACCATCCCCTGACCTCCCTACCTGTCTGAGCCAAGGTTTCAGTGAGGCTGGTGAGGAGAAACACCCAAAGCAACAGCTTGTCCATGTTCTTGTCCTGGGCTGTTGCAGCAGCAGTGATGATCAGGATGAGGGTAGCTGACAGCACGGAGCTATGTCCACCCAGCTTCTCTAGTTATGTAGAGTTTCACTGTCTTAGAACTCAGGCTGTTCAGGGTTTATTTACACATTCCATGATGATGGGGTATGGAGAGCACCAATGACGTGTGAGTGATTTTCCAGAACTTTCTCCTGGTGCCAGCAATCAGAGGGGCACATGGGAAAAGAATGGTGAAGCCCTAGGCTAGGAAATCAATCAGAGTTATTTATTAGACACAAATGGCTGCCAGAGCTCCAACCCATGACCAAGATTTCATTGCTGAGAAGGGAGTGGTTGTGGAGTTGCAGGGTTGTGGGGTGCTGAAGGGCTGGTCCCACACGAGAGTTTCCCTCTGTTGCGCAGGGGCTTCTGTGTCTGAGGACCGTATGCTCTACCAGGAGTTCCCGAGCCATGTCAGTAGTGGAAATAAGGTCTTTTCTTCTTTTTATAGTTCTGTGAAGTAGTCTTCTGTTTGTAGGACAGTCTGGGTTTCTGCTTTCTGCTGAAGACCCTGAAACATTCCCTCATCTTTGATGAACTCAATAATGAGTAGTATGTAATGGCATTGTTATGGGGAATCAGGCAATTGGAGTATAGACTATCTCCTGCAAACTTACTATTTTTCTGCTACTACTAATTACCCCTCTTTCTTCTTTTTTATGTCATGGTACTTCCTTATCCTAGATTTCCCCATTTCTTATTATAACTTGTTTTTCTGGAGACCTACCAACTATGTGCAGAGATACCCCCATCTTTCCCAGTTTTGCTCTACTTTTCTTTGAGTCCTGGCTATTGAAGGTATATCTAATCCATCTTTAGTGATGACCTCATATATTACACTCACATTTTCTCACTAAATCCTAGCTCTATGTTAGATTCTGAGGATGCAGTGGTTCTGCCTCTCATGTTACTCCAAGAAACTTCATCTCCTTTTTTTCTGCTACTACTTAAATTTTCACATTTAATTAGCTGCCACACTAACCTGCTCTGTCTTTAAGAAATCAAATTGAAAATTCTCTTTCAGGCCACATTACTTTGCTGCTGTCTGATCCTTAAATTCTATGAAATCTTCATTCTCAACAAATTGTCTAGTCTTTTGTTGTTCTCTCTTCTTTCAGCTCACCTTAGACTTTCTGATGAGTTTTTTCAATTTCATAATAACTGCCACCAAGAATTCACTTTCCCTACCATTGTTCAAATTATGCTTCTAATCTTCACCTCTGGGCAGTTTCCATGCTCTGTTCTTTTTTTGTTTTTCTAAGCTGGGTCCCAGGTTGTGAAACTTTATTTGGCTTGTTGCACAGGAAGAGTTAGCATTGGAGTTTGAGTTATAACCTATTGACACCTGACTTAATTATACCCCAGCCTGGAAGATGATAGTATTTTCAATTTTGCTCCAATGTGGTTACGAACTTTTACCCAAATACTGTTATCCGGTCAAACATAGCAAATTGTTGTTCTTAATACATTCCTGGCTTTCTTCTCTTGTTACTTCTATTTATTGTCTTAAATATATCTTATCATTGTGTTTCTTAAAATCCCATTTTTCATAATTAATCCAGAAAGCAATCTGTCTCATGAACACTCCTGAGATCTCAACTAGAGATTATTTTTCAGCTGTTTTGAGGTTCATATAGGAACAGGACATCAAAGAAGGAGGTATCTTTCTCTGAAGGGAGGAGAGAACTTCCACTTTGATTATGGCCTTGTCTAAATAAGATCAGAGTTTGTGAACTCAAGCAGCTTCCGCAGCCTTGGAAGGTCATGACAAGAGCCTCCGGTGATTACTTACATCATAAATAAGAGTGTCAATTGTTAAATCAACAATGGGAGTCACTGTGCACTTACTCTCCATGTAGGTAAACATTTCTTTGGTTATTAGTATAAAGTGACTTGTTTAATTGGAATTACATCAAATTGAGAAATTTCTGTATTGCAAAAGAAAAAATCAGGAAAGTGAAGAGTCAACCAACAGAATGGGAAAAATATTTGCAAACTATGCAACCGATAAAGGATTAATAACCAGAATCTACAAAGAGATTAAGAAACTCCACAACAACAAAACATACAACCCACTTAAGAGTTGACCAAGGACCTCAATAGATCTTTTTCACAAGAAGAAATCCAAATGGCCAACAGACACATGAAAAAATGTTCAGGATCACTAGCAATCTGGGAAATGCAAATCAAAACCACAATGAGGTTTCACCTCACCCTGGTTAGAATGGTTCATACACAGAAATCTACCAACAACAGATGCTGGAGAGGATGTGAGCAAAAAGGGACACTAACCCACTGTTGGTGGGAATGCAAACTGGTTAAGCCACTATGGAAGTCAGTCTGAAGATGCCTCAGAAACCTGAATATAACATTACCATACAACCTAGCCATCCCACTCCTTGGAATTTACCCAAAGGAAATTAAATTAGAAAATAAAAGAGCTGTCTACACCTTAATTTTTTTGCAGCTCAATTCACAATAGCCAAGACCTGGAACCAACCCAAATGCCCATCAACAGTAGACTGGATAAAGAAATTATGGGATATGTACTCTATAGAATACTATACAGCAGTCAAAAACAATGAAATCCGGCCATTTGCAACAAAATGGAGGAATCTGGAAAACATTATGCTGAGTGAAATAAGCCAGTCCCAAAGGAACAAATATCGTGTATTCTCCCTGATCAGTGACAACCAACCGAGCACAAAAAAGGAAACCTGTTGAAATGAAATGGACATTATGAGAAGCAATGACTTGATCAGCCTTTTTCCTGACTGTTGAGGAACAACTTAATACTTTATCTCTTGTAGTATTTTTTTTTGCTCTACTTAATATTATTGGCTAAACTCTTTAATTAACACACAATTATTCTTAGGTGTTTAAATTTAACTGAAAAGTGACCCCCATTAAATACAAGAGTGGGAATAAGAGAGGGAGGAGATTACAGTTTGGCACATGCTCAATTGGACTTGCCCCAAATGGTAGAGTTAGAAACGTGCCAGGGGTTTCCAATTCAATCTCATCAAAATGGCATGTACCAATGCCATCTCACTAGTCCAAGTGGTCAGTTTGAGTTCACAATTGATCATACTGATAGGTCTAAGAGTCAAAGGGATCACACAAACAAGACTAGTGTCTGCTAATACTAACTGATAGAATTAAAAAGGAGAGAACTATCCAACATGGGAAGCGGGATACACAGCAGACTAATAGAATGGCAGATGTCCTAAACAGCACTCTGGCCTCAGAATCAGTCCTTAAAGCTAAAAAGACCTTAAGGCTAAAAAGCCCATGAAAGTATTTCAGGCATGGAAAGCCAAGACACTGTGGGAAAAAAAAAAAAAAAACCTAAATGAAAGATCTCTGTGAATGAGATCCCAGCAGAAAGAATGGGCCATCAAAGAAGGAGGTACCTTTCTCCGAAGGGAGGAGAGAACTTCCACTTTGACTATGACCTTGTCTAAATAAGATCATAGTTGGCAAACTCAAAAGGATTCCATAGCCTTGGCAACTCATGACAAGAGCCTCGGGTAATTACTGATGCCATAAACAAGAGTGTCACTTGTTAAATCAACAATAGGAGTCACTGTGCATTTACTCCCCGTGTAGGAGCTCTGACCTTAATGTATTCTACTATGTGAATTAATGGTATAACTAGTACTCAAACAGAACTTTACATTTTGTGTTTCTGTGTGGGTGCAAACTGTTGAAATCTTTACTTAGTATATACTAAAATGATCTTCTGTATATAAAGGCAATTGAAAATGAATCTTGATGAAGAATAAGATGGGAGAGGGAGTGGGAGATGCAATGGTTGCAGGTGCGAGGAAGGTTATAAGGGAAAAAGCTGCTATAATCCAAAAGTTGTACTTTCAAAATTTATATTTATTAAATAAAAGTTTTAAAAAAAGAATTTGGAGTAGAATTTCATTTCTGTTATTTACTAGTGGTTGACTATTGTGAAAATCAGTAAGTTCTCTGAAAATTAGTTTACTTTTCTGTGAAACAGAGAGAACTATCCATCCAATAGTGATTTTTTTGAGGAAAAAATGAGAAAGTATATGTTCTATGCACTTTATGCATTTTAAGGCCTTTATTACTGTTTTTATGAGCTTTCTCAGACTAAACATAATTTAATGTGTAACTCTTTCCCCTCTAGATTGAATCTGGGTATTAGATCTTACTCATATTTACGTCATCCATTTTGTTTATTAACTTTTCTTGTACATGAAAAGAATCTGATATATATTTGTGGAATCAAAGGATCCAAACAGGGTGAGAACTGTTCACATGAAAACTTTTAGTAGCAATGCACATAAAGTAAAATTGAGTGATATAAGCAGGTTGTTCTGTAAGTAGGACCTAGGAAGAATATCCTTGATTGAAAACCTAGGGAATATGCAATTCATCCCCAGGATGCTAATTACTGAGTGGCATAAAATTCAGAGAACACAGAGTTCACCAGCTGCTCTTAGTTTTCATCATAAATTAATAAATTATTATTCTGTTAACAAAATGATTTGATGATCAGTGTCTAAAAGAGCTTTCAGGGGCTGACACCGTGGCTCACTTGGTTAATCCTCCGCCTGTGGTGCCAGCATCCCATATGGGTGCTGGGTTCCAGTCCCTGTTGCCTCTCTTCCAGTCCAGCTCTCTGCTGTGGCCCTGGAGTGTAGTGGAGGATGACCCAACTGCTTGGGCCCTGCACCTGCATGGAGAGAAGGAGGAAGCACCTGGCTCCTGGCTTCGGATCAGTGCAGCACCGGCCGCAGCGGCCATTTGGGGGTGAACCAACGGAAGGAAGACCTTTCTCTCTGTCTCTCTCACTGTCTAACTCTGCCTGTCAAATTAAAAAAATAAAAAAATAAATAAAAGAAAGAAAAGAGCTTTAATTAATGGGAGATGAGTATATGGGGCTAGTCTGAGGGATGAGTGAGCCTGGAGAGATTGGAAGTAAGGGGGTTTATACTGCAAAGGGGTGAGTAAAGGGCCAGAAATTACATAAGGCATGAAACTGTTATGCTACGACAAGTAAAAAATAAAACTTGGTTGGAAAGTAGGATTCATAGTGGAATGGGAAGAAGAGAGGAGATGTAGGATCATATTCTTTAAAATTTCCTTCTCTGAAATATGTTTCTTGGGCCTTAGAAGAGGACATTTTCAGCTTCAGTATTCATCAAAGTAGAAATTGAAGATTATTTGTCTTGAAGAAAGGATGATTTTGAGGTCAGATGTAGAAATATGAATGCTGAGTCTTCAGAACTGGGAGGAGCTTTCAAGGCAAACCAATCCCTGCTGCTGCTGCTGCTGCTGCTGCCGGAGGGTCCTGGGTGCCTTCTTGCCAGTGAGTTTCAAGTTAGAGGTAGTGGTTCTTGTCTGGGTGACTCTGGAAGGGCTGAGGTTATTGAGTAAAAATGACAATATGTTACAAAAAACCAGACACCCGTGTTCCTCAAGGAGCATTGTCCTGGTTACATGAGTTGGCGTGCAATAAAGCTTCCCCTTGGAAAGGAAGGGGACAAAGGCATAGGAAGTGCTAGAAACATGGTTTGACTTAGTTGCACAAAGGCAGGGATGTGAGCTATAACTAAATGTTACCTGAAGGATTAAACAGTACCTTAAAGATACCTTCTTAAGCCTTGTATGTTTATGGAAAACTGAAGTCATAATAACCATTAGGAAAGGTTAAAAAACAGAAAGAAATCAAGTAGAATATGAGTTTACACTTGATTTTTGTGTTAATAAAGAATTATTTGCTTTGTGTTCCATTAACTGTATGGAAATTTAAAATCATCTAGATGGAAACAGGCAATGGAGACATCAAGAATAATTAATTACTCTGAGGCATAGTTGTGTCAAATCAAATCTACAAAATCTTATACTGATGGGAAGATCTTATAGTAAAGGAAAAAAGGGAAAACATGGAAATTTTAAAAATAAAAAATAATATAAAACCAATTTTTTTCAAAATTATTTATTTATTTATTTTTGAGGGACACGAGTGATGGAGAGAGAGGAGACAATGAACATATGCAAGTCAGCTTCAATTCATTTCCCAAATGCTCGCCACAACTGGAGCTTGGCTGAGACAAAGCCAGGTTTCCTATGTGGGTGGAAGAAACCCAATCACTTGAACCATCACTGTTGCCTGCCTGTATCTGCACTAGCTGAAAGCAAGAATCAGTATCTGGAGCTACGTGTCCAGCCCAGGCACTCAAATGTGAGATGCAGGTGTCCCAACTGGCAGCTTAACTGCTAGACCAAACACTGTCCCCCAAACACTTCTTCACAGATTTCACTCCAAAGTCTTGATTTCAGTCCATTTCTGTTGCTATAACTGAATAAAACCAACTAGGTAGTTTATGGAAAATAGAGTTTCATTTAACTCGTAATTGTGGAGGTTGGGAAGTCCAAGAGTTTGGCTCCAATATCTGGTGAGGACCTTCTTGCTGCATCATAACGTGGTAGGGGATATCACGTGGTGAGACAGAGCCAGAGAGTCATACAGAGTTTGCTTTATTTATTTATTTTCTTAGAAAGCATGATGTGCACTATTTTTTGTTTGAATGGAAGAGAGACAGATGGAGGTAGGGATAGATATATAGATATATCCATAGATATACATCAATAGATGCATAGATGATAGATAGATAGATAGATAGATGATAGATAGATAGAGATGGACAGAAAGACAGACAAAACTCCCATTTGCCTGTTCATTCCCCCAAGGCTTGCAATGGAGTTTCCAGGGCTAGGACTGAACCTAGGCATCAGAAACTCAATCCAGGAAGGAACCCAATTACTTGAGTCATCACCACTGCTTCCCGGTGGGAAGCTGGAGTAAGGAATTGAATCCAGACACTTTTATATGGGTCAGGAGCATCCAACTAACATTCCAACTCTCCAAATGCCTATTCCCAGAACTCACTTTTATAATATAGCCATTCTCTCAATAAATCATTAATACATTAATCCGTGAATGGGTTAATCCATTCGTATGAACAGAGCCCTTGTGATTCAGTCACTATCCAGTATCCCACTTCTTAAACATCATTGACATGTGACTTTGGAAGTTTAATTTTCCAAACATGAAATTCAAGTGACACATTCAAAACATAACACCTAGAATTTGGAAAAATAGGATGCTTCTAATGCAGATGGGACAACTGAAAGGAAGTCAATTTGGAGGAGGTAGAGGGTAGGTGGAAGTTTGGTTTCCAAAATGCTAAATTTGAAGTGATGAGATGACCTACACATAGAAAAGGCCAGTGGAGAATTTGAAATATGTGACTGACATTTGGGATTTGAAATTTAGGCTTCAAAGAAATAAACATATGAGTGATGATGAAACACAAATGGATTATCACATATGAACAAAAGAGAAGAGAAAGAAAATCTCAGGAGCCAAGCACGGACTTAAGGGAACATTTGCATTCATGAGACTGGAGGCAAGAGAAGAACTGGGAGGGTGATGGGGAGACAGAAAATCGTGTTTGGCAGATAGGAGGATAGTGCGTGTGGTGTCATGGAAACCAAGTTAGTTTATGTTTCCAAGAAGCAGTGTCCAGTGGTATCAAGTGCATCAGATAGATTTAAGAAGAAAGGATGCTGGATTTAGCAATAAAAAATTTCATTGGTGACCTTTGAAAGAGCAATTTTTGTAAAGTGAGCATGGCAGAATTCAAGTTTCAGGGGATGATGGGAGGGAGAAAGAGGAGGAAGTCTGTTTCCTAATTTCAGTAACTCTGACAAAGAACAAAGGAAAGAACCAGGATTCTCCTAGGAGATTCAGTGTCCATTGTATATGTCCCACATAGATTATAAAAAATCTCTTCTCTGTAAAGTGACTTTTTTTTTTTATTTTTTGACAGGCAGAGTGGACAGTGAGAGAGAGAGAGACAGAGAGAAAGGTCTTCCTTTTTCTGTTGGTTCACCCCCCACAGTAGCCTCTCCTGCCGGCATGCTGCGGCCTGCGCACTGTGCCTATCCGAAGCCAGTAGCCAGGTGCTTCCTCCTGGTCTCCCATGTGGGTGCAGGGCCCAAGGACTTGGGCCATCCTCCACTGCACTCCCGGGTCACAGCAGAGGGCTGGACTGGAAGAGGAGCAACCGGGACAGAACCGGTGCCCCAACTGGGACTAGAATCCGGTGTACCGGCGGCACAGGCAGAGAATTAGCCTATTGAGCCACGGCGCCAGCCCGTAGAGTGACTATTGTGCCTCTGTTTCCCACCTCACAACACTCCACCCAACAACAGGGAGAAATCAGTGTCCACCTGAGATAATGACTGACCTTTCTACCAAAGTAATTCAAGTTCTAAATGCCAAGCTCCATGTTGCTGGAAGTCCCTATCTCCCCTTCTCAGTTCTGGCATTTTCACAAATTACCCTACAGCTTTCCAGGTCCCATTGATACACCTTCGAGAGTGACTAGGTCATGAGGACTCTGCCCTCTCGAACGAATTAAGATTATTATTATGAGAGCGGGTTTGCTATAAAAGCAAGTTCCCACTCTCCCCCGCTCTCCCCCACTCTCTCATGCCCTCTTGCCATGTGGTGCCTTCCACCAAGTTATGACACAATAAAAAGGCCTTCACCAGATGGGGCCACTCAGTCTG
The DNA here is from genome assembly GCF_964237555.1 of Oryctolagus cuniculus. NCBI lineage: Eukaryota > Metazoa > Chordata > Mammalia > Lagomorpha > Leporidae > Oryctolagus > Oryctolagus cuniculus. Next base: position 39,359,155 of record NC_091438.1, read on the forward strand.
GAACTTTCCAGCTTTCAGAACAATCAATCAAACAAACCTTGCTTGTTTGTAAATTACCAAATCTCCGGTATGCTCTTATAGTAGCACAAAATGGACTAAGAAAATTGGTACTGCGAAGTGGGACTGTTGCTACAGCAATCTGAAAATGTGGAGGCAGCCCTGGAACTGGATAATAATGGGTAGGAGTTGGAACAACTTGGAAAAGCAGTGTAGAAAAAGCCTAGATTTCTATGAATGGAGGAGTAAGGGCAAGTCTGATGAGGATTTGGAAGAAAAGAACTGTAGAGAAAGTTTGAAACTTCTTAGAGATTACTTAAGTGGTTGTGTTTATGATACTGTTAGAAATATGGACAGTACGGGCCATTCTGGGTGAGGTCTCAGATGCAACTATGGAACAGGGTATTGGAACCTAGAGTAAATGTCATCCTTGTGATGGAGTTGCAAAGAACTTGGTGAAATAATGCCCATGTCCTAGAGAACTGTAGAAGGGAGAGCTTACGAGCAATGAACTAGGATATCTGACAGAAGAAATACCTAAGCAACAGAGCATTCGAGATATTGCACAGGCACTTCTGACCATGTACAGTAAGATGAGAGAAGAGACAAATGAGATAAGTCAAAGGTAGATTTTATGATTAGAGAGGAAGTGTGTAACTTGTTTTGGTTTCACAGGCTCACAGCTGGAGGGGAGTTTGAGTTGTGCTTGAGTTTTCATGTCTCATTTAGATGAGAATCTGGACTTTTGACTAAATACTGGGATGAGTTAGGATTTGGGGGACTAGCTGGATGGATTTTTATTTTGCACATGAGGAGGACACAAATTCTGAGGGCCAGGGATGGGATGCTATGGTTTGGACATGTCCCAGTGCCAGAGTATTGAGAGGTGGGACTTTTAAGTGTATTGGCTCAAAGGGACTCTGCTGTCATGAGTGCTTTCAAGGCATTGCTATGAGAGTGGGTTTGCTATGAAAGCAAATGGAACCCTCTGGTTCTGTCTTACGTGCTTTTTCACCGTGTAATGTTATTACACAGCAAAAAGGCCCTAACCACATGTGGTCCCTTGAACTTGGACTTCCCAACCTCCAGAACGGTGAGCCTTTTATAAGTAATGCAGTCTGTTTTGTCCTGGTACAGAGGCACAGAACGGCCAAGACAACACCTGGCACTGTGACTGACCTTTTTTTTAAGCGGCCCTTTCAGACTCTCGGTACTGGGCTCCAGGCTGCTGGCAGACTCCTTTCCATTTCTGACATCTTTGCGATTTGGCCTGTTACTTTCCAGGTCTCATTGACACTTAAGAGGTCAATTCTCTGCTACTAATATCAGGATTTGTTTGTAAAAGAAAGTTCTTGCTTAGTTTGTTTACTTCTACTTTTGAGTTCAGTGAGCTGAATTAGACCATGTCACCTCACTGAAAATGTTACTTTTAAACTCTGAATTTAACTTAAACTGCTCTAGAATGTTACAGTATTTATTTCTCAGCCTTTATTATTTGCTATATATATACATTATCACATATCATTTGAGAAATTGTCGTAGTTTTTATAAAATTTAGTTTTTGCTGCAGAGATGGATTTATATACAACTTTTTGAATATAAATATTAATAAAATTTACCATTCATTGGTAAATGAATTGGCCACAGCCATCTCCATGGTGTCTCCAATTCCCTCATGACACTGCATCTATGGAGAAAATGATCATGGAAAAAAAATATAATGGCAGGGACTCAGTGTAATTCAGAATAATTAATAGAGACACAATGTACCTTAGTATAATTGAAAAGTTCCATTCCCTACGTTTAGGGGCATATTTCTCAGCCTACACTGATGGGACGCATGTTCTGAAGAAGAGGGCAGGTTTATCACATGTGTGGCTAGAAGAGGATAGGTTAGAGCTGGCTTGCTTCACACTCCTCATCATTTTTTTCCAATGCCATATTTCTGCCCATGACCTAAAGTTCATGCCAAAACAGGGATTATCCTATACTGACCCATCTAATTGAGATTTTAAAAATTTCAGAATACACAAACAGAAAGTAAAGAAATTGTTATAATTCACCTTGCTGGGTGTTTCCTGCTTCTGTGAGTGTTGTCATCTAAATATCAGCCAGGAATGCCATCATCGAAGCTCTCACCCACACTGGCTATGTGTTTTCTTTCCTGAGCATGCGGGCTAGTTCAGAGACTGCATTACTAGTCATTATTTTATAGTGTCCACTAATTACATAGCTAAGAAACCCTCAGTCTTTTTTGTCTTTGTCACTTTGGCTACCATAAACTACTATCTGGTTGTCTGGAGATTCCTAAGGCACAGTCTTTGTGAATAGGAGGGAACTGGCCCAGTCGGCATATGGTGCCTTTTACATTGACTTGACTACAGTAATAGTTCAGATGATACTTGCATTTTATTGGCACTTCTGTGACACTGTGACCCATTTCGGTGATGTCCTTCCTACCACAAAACTCTTCTACATTGACAATACTATCCATGAAATCATACTATGTATGCAGGTACTTTTAAAAGTTTATGAAAGACGTATATCATGTAAAATATCCGTGATTTCACAGGTATTAATGGAATTTTTAGAAATTTTTATTTAAGGGGAGAGAAAGGAGAGAGAGAAAGAGAGATAGAGATAGAGATAGAGATAGAGATAGAGAGACCTCTCTGCTTATTCACTCTTCATAACAGCTCCTGGTTGGAAACCTGGAACTTAATCCAGATCTTCCATATGGATGACAAGGACCCAACTATTTATGCCATCACTACTACCCAGTATCCACTTTATCAGGAAGCTGCAGTCAGGAACAGAGGTGGGTCTTAAACCTATGCACTCTGATACGGGATGTGCTAAACCAAAACTTTTCTCTCAGTATTTCACAATTTTTTCTCACCAAAATAAACTTATTTTAAAATTCCATTTAAATGAATTTTTGAAGCACATTTTGTCATGGGCTTGGTTTATATTTCTACATCAATATCCTTATCACCTCCACCATACTTAGGGTGGCCTCATCTGGGAACTTTACCCACTTGTGCTTCCCGCCTCACCATGGTCATTGCCTGGTATGGCTGTACCTCTACTGCTTACATCACATTCAAGACATTGAATTTAATAGAAAATGAGCCTTGTGCCAGAGATCTACACCATCATGACTCTGCTGCTGGGCCCTATTGTTTACAGTCTTAGGTACACAGGTGCCAAGGATACTGTGTACAGACGAATTTCTTAACAGATTGACTCATTTCATCATGAGACTTTCAGTCCAGGGCAATGTTTCTCTTGCTCACAAACATTTTACATCTCACAAGTGGGCTGAACAAGAAAGCTATGCTGTAAATTGATTCAGCACTTAGACCACTCTTCTACTTAAGCTGTAGAATGAAGGCAGAAGCTGGGATTTCTGTCAAGAGTGTACATTACAGTAGAGGAGGCCAGCACTCAAGGAGCACTTTAATGATTAATTCTTACACCTGAGAATTAAAAACAGTGCTGGCCATTTGGAGGTTGACTTTTGCCTTTGAGTGGAGTAAATCTATGGATGATGATGGCAGCAAGAAGAAACCCAGTGACCACCTGAGACTCCCCAGTTCCATGATTTCAGTGATTTGACCTTACTAGACATTTTAAATAGCTTTTTTTCCCCTTCATCACTATTTTCTGATTGCAAAATAAATAGTTTTGGGCAAGAAGGGCCCTTCTTTTCATGAATTTATCCTCTCAGGCCACTGAAATGATGTGCATTTAGGTGGAGCACTCTTTGCTTACATAGGGGAAAACAAACATCTTTTTTTTTTTGCCAGGCAGAGTTAGACAGTGAGAGAGAGAGAGAGAGAGAGAGAGTTAATAGGCAGTGAGAGAGAGACAGAGAGAAAGGTCTTCCTTCCTTAGGTTCACTCCCCTGATGGCTGCTACGGCTGGCACTGCACTGATCCGAAGCCAGGAGCCGGGTACTTCCTCCCGGTATCCCATGCGGGTGCAGGGACCCAAGCACTTGGGCCATCCTCCACTGCCCTCTTGGGCCACATCAGAGAGCTGGACTGGAAGAGGAGCAACTGGGAATAGTACCCGGCACCCCAACCGGGACTAGGACTCAGGGTGCCGGCACCGCGGGTGGAGGATTAGCCAAGTGAGCCACGGCACCGGCCTGAAAACAAATATCTTTTTAAACCACATTCTTGTTGCAAGCCCAGAGAATGAGCAGAGAAAGAACAGATGGCTGATTTCTCTAAAAAATGGTGGCTTCATCTAGATGTCCTTCTCTTAAACATTTGTCTTCTTTTGAGAATTTTTAGTGGCTACATGGTACATTTTAGGGGTAGCTGTGGCTAATTCTTGTAAAGTGAGTCTTATTGCCCTTCTTTAATTGTGAACAACAATTTTCGGTTAATCAAATCCCCAAATGTCCTTTTTGACTTCTTTAGAGTGGTAAGTTGTGTGGAGCAGGGAGATGATAGCTTATTGTTATGTATCATTTTTGCCTAGAATTTTTATTCTGAAGAGATCTCATATTTTATCTTTGCCCATATCTTACACTTTTTAGATAGATAGTTATGTGTATACTTAAGAATTTTTCTATGGGAGATCCAAGACAGCTGATTAGACAAAAGACAAGTTGATTTTGACCACAGGAAGAGATATCAGAAGAATAGAGGAGGAGTTGTGTTCCCTGGAGATAGTTGGAGCGAAATTTTCAGTGGAAAGTGTATAGAAAGAAGAGATACTCCAGGGTGCAGAGAAGACTGTACAATCACACAGCAGCTAGCAGGATGCCACCAGCAACTCCTGCTGTTGGTGGGTGTGCCATCTTCTCAGACATAGGTGAGAGGAATCTGAGGCAGCCTATGTGCCACTAGTGATCTTGTCTGAGGGAGAACCATGTGAACCCCACTGACTTTGAGTCTAACCTGAAGAGCTGTTTGGGGCAGGGTGCCCACCTAATCCTGTAAATGGAATTCACATCGATTGCCTCCTTTCCCCCAAACCCAGGTGCCCAGTGACTAGCATGGAGGAACTGCCCTCCTTCCATAAGGCAGTGAAAGCTGCTGTGGCCTGTGCACTACTAGTGGATTTTCTGAGAGAAATCTGTGATCTCCGCAGACTTGTGGTCTGCCCTAGAGAATTGTCAGGGGAGGGAGTACAGCACCCACTTAGTTCCGTGAAGGAAAGGCATGTTGCTCCCCTCTCGTCACCCAACCAACCTCTGTAGGGCAGGTTGTTGCCTTCCAGAAACTGGGCAATACTTTCCATTGACAGAGAGGCTTGTAGGGCAGGGAGTGTATTCTCTACACCTTCTAACTGTGGGAATCCTGTGACTGTGCAATAAGCCAGGAAACTGAGAAGGGTGTGAGGGGTGGGTGGATCTTTGGGCAATCACTGGGTCCAATGCCAGAATCTTGGAGCTAAATGAGTGCTGGGGAGGGTCTTTGTGGAGGGCTCCATGCTCATACTATTATGTGCATAGATCCTTTAAGTGGTTCCTGCACATGAGTGGGTGGGGGGTCACTCCTGGTAGTTTGCTCACTTTGGAAGAGAGGGGCTGGGGTTGTGAGCATGTCATCCAGTGTGTGATCACACTCTTCCCTCTGCTGATTATAGAGTAGATCAACCACACTCAACTTGGGTGTCACTCTGGACCCTTGTCTCACCCTTGAGCTCTGTGTGGAGCTTCCTGGCCCCACCCAGCACACACCCCTGAAGGAGCAGGCAGTCCACTAAGCCATAGAGCAATGTATCAAAGAACAGAGCTATCAGTGGAGATATCAACCAGTGTTTACCCAGATGCAAAAAATAAAAACAGAAATATAAGAAGCATGAACAAGGAAGACAATATTATGCTCCAAAAGGAGTATAATACTTAGGTATTAGATTGTGACGACAAGGATACTGACAAAATGTCTGAAAAGGGATTAGAAAATAATGTTCATAAGGTTACTAAAAACCACAGAGAAGAAAACTCATGAGTTAAAAAAATCTATACATGACATTGATAAGAAATTCTGCCAAGAGTAGAGATAATAAAGAGAATTCAAACTGAAGAATTCAAATATTCAAAATATTAAATACAAATATGGTATAGAGCCATAAAAACAGACTCTCTCAGAGAAAGAATAACCAAGCTAGAAGACAAATCTTTGGAAATGTCTCAGTCAGACCAGAGAGAGAGAGAGAGAGAGGGAGAGAGAGAAAATTAGAAAAACTGAAAAGTATTTGAGATCTATGGGATACCAGCAAATATACAAATATACATGTCTTAGGAGTTCCTGAAAATATGGGAAGGCAGAATTACTTAGAACACTTGTTCAGTGAAATAATAGCAGAAAATTTCCCTAATTTGGAGAAAGATATGGACATCCAATTACATGAAGTGCATAGAACTCCCAATAGACATGATCAGAAAATATCTTCACCACAACACATTTATAGTCAAACTTTTAAAAAGACAACATGAATAAAAGATCCTAAAATATGCAAGAAAGAAATATCAGATTAGCTTTAAAGAAGCTTTAATTAGGTTGACAGTAGATTTCTCATCAGAAACTGTACAGCATGCAAGAAAATGGAGAGGTGTAGTCCAAGTCCTAAAAGAGAAAAAACTGTCTACCTATAATACTATACACAGCAATGCTCTCATTTATCAATGAAGGTCAAATAAAGACTTTACAAAGCAAATAAAAATTGAAAAATTCAACACCACCAGGCAAGCCAGTATTACAAATGATACTTTAAGGATGTGCTACACCCAGAAGCAGAGAAAGATAATTAGCATCATGAAAGAATGTAAAGACAGAAAACCTCCCACTAAAAGTACAAAGGAGATCAAAGCAAACCATAGGAATATCTACAGAAAAATGGCAGAGCCAAATCATTAGGTATCAGTAGTAACCTTGTATGTAAAAGGCCTAAATTCTTCAATTAAAAGATACAGAATATCTGAATGGATTAAAAAGCTATATGCTGTCTACAAGAAACCCATCACACTAACAAAAATACACACAGACTGAAAATGAAAGGATGGAAAAAGATATTCCTTGCGAACTGAAATAAAAGAAGGGCAGAAGTGGGCACCCTAATATCAGACAAAAAAGCTTTAAGACAAAAAATGTTAAAAGAAACAAAGAAGATCATTTGTAATGATTAAGGGATTAATTCAACAGGAAGATGTGATTACTGAAAATGTATACGCACCCAATACTAGGGCATTTAGCTATTTAAAACAAATGTTAGTGGATCTGAAGGAAGACATATACTCCAATACAATAATAGTGGGGTATACCCCACTTTCACCAATGGAAAGATCAACTAGATGAAACATCAACAAAGAATCCACAATATTTGGGCCAGTGTTGTGGTGTAGTGGCTAAAGCCTTGGCCAGCAATGTGGACATCCCATACTAGGGCCCGTTTGAATCTTGGCTGTTCCACTTCCTATTCAGCTTGGCTGGGACAGCCGTGGAGGATGGCCCAAGTACTTGGACCCCTGCACCCATGTTGGAGACCTGGAAGAAACTCCTGGCTCCTGGCTTTGGATGGACTCAGTTCTGACCATTGTGGTAATTTGGGAAGAGAACCAGTGGATAGAAGGTCTCTCTCTCTCTCTCTCTCTCTTTTTTCCTCTCTCTCTTTCTCTGTGATACTGCCTTTCAAGTAAATAAATGAATCTTACAAAAATGAAACAACAAAGTTAACCTATATATTTGACCAAATGAACCTAATTGGTATTTACAGAACAATTAATCCCACAGCTGTAGATGCACTTTCTTTTCATGAGTGCATGGAACATTCTCTAGGATAGACCATATGCTAGGCCATAAAACAATTCTCAACAAATTCAAAAAAGTGAAATCGTATCACATATCTTTTTTGAACAAAATGGAATGAAACTAGATATTAGTAACATAAGAAACTCTAGAAAATATATGGACATATGGAGACTGAACAACATACTCCTGAATGAACAGTGGTCAAAGAAGAAAACAAAAGAAAAATCAAGAAAACTTCCTAGTAGATGACAACCCAACATATCAAAAGTTATAAGATACAGCCAAAGTAGTATTAAGAGGAAAGTTAAAGCTGTTATTGTCTGCATAAAGAAATTTGAAAAGCACCAAATAAGTGATCTAAAAATGCATATCAAGGATGTAGGAAATCAAGAGGAAACCACATTCAAAATTAGTAGGAGGAAAGAAATAATAAAAATTGGAGAAAGTAAACAAAATTGAAATAAAAATACAAAAGATCAGTTAAATGTAGATCTATCTTTTTGAAACAAACAAAAAAAAACAAAATTGATAAAACATTGACCCAACTAACCAAAACCAGAAGACCCAAATGAATAAATTCAGAGATGAGAAAGGAGATGTTACACTGTATGCCACAAAATAAATTAAAAGAATCATTAGGAATTACTATAAACAGCTATATGCCAGCAAATTGGAAAATATACAAGAAATGGATAGATTTCTGGACATATACAATTTATCAAAAATGACACTTGAGGACAGAAATCCTAACCAGAACAATAACCAAGGCCAGCACCATGGCTCAATAGGCTAATCCTCCGCCTGTGGCGCCAGCACACAGGGTTCTATTCCTGGCTGGGGTGCCAGATTCTGTCCTGGTTGCTCCTCTTCCAGTCCAGCTCTCTGCTGTGGCCTGGGAGTGCAGTGGAGGATGGCCCAAGTTCTTGGGTCCTGCACCTGCATGGGAGACCAGGAGGAAACACCTGGCTCCTGTCTTCTGATCAGCATGATGCGCCGGCCGGAGTGGCCACTGCGGGGTGAACCAATGGCAAAGGAAGACCTTTCTCTCTGTCTCTCTTTCTCACTGTCCACTCTGCCTGTCAAAAAAAAAAAAAAAAAAACCAATAACCAAGACTGAGATTGAATCAGTAATAAAAAACCTCCCAAGAAAGAAAAGCCTAGGACTGAATGGATTCACTGTTGAATTCTACCAAATTTTTAAAGAAGTATTAATCCCAATTCTTCTTAAACTATTCAAAATAATTGAAAGGGTGGGAACCCTTACAAACTCCTTCTATGAGACCCTCATCACCTTAATTCCAAAACCAGAAAAAGATGCAGCAAAGAAAGACAACTATAGATCAGTATCCGTGATAAACATAGATGTAAAAATCCTCAAAAATACTAGCTAATTGAATCCAGAAACATATCAAAAAGATCATCCACCTGGACAAAGTGGGATTTACTCCAGGGATGCAAGGATGATTCAATACATGGAAATCAATAAATGAGATACATCACATCAACAAGTTAAAGAATAAAAAATCAATATCTTCATAGATGCAGAGAAAGCATTAGATAAAATACAACATCTTTTCATGATAAAAACTTCAAACTTTTGGGTATAAAAAGAACACACATCAACATAATCAAAGCAACATATGACAAACCATAGTCAATATCATGCTGAATGGGGAAAAGCTGGAAGCATTTCCATTAAGATCCAAAATCACACAAGAATGCCCGCTGTCACCATTACTATTCAATATAATCCTGGATGTTTTAGCCAGGGCCATTAGGCAAGAAAAAGAAATGAAAGGCATACAAATTGAAAAGGAGGAAGTCAAATTATCCCCGTTTGCATGATATGATCCTATTCATACTGGAACTCAGAAGAGAGTTTGGTGAAGTTGTGAGATATAAAATCAATACACAAAAGTCAACAGTATTTGTGTAAACAAACAATGCCATGGCTAAGAAAGAACTTCGTATTGATATTTTTAGTGGATAATTAAGCTTGTGATTATAAAGTAAACTGAAAGTACGTCATTGCAAAAATTAAAAGGAAAGAAAGGAAAGAGAAGGGAGGGTAGGGGTAGGTGTGAGTGAAGGATGGAGGGTGGGAAGCATCATTATGTTCTCTCTCTCTCTCTTTTTTTTTTTTTTTTTTTTGACAGGCAGAGTGGATAGTGAGAGAGAGAGACAGAGAAAAAGGTCTTCCTTTTGCCGTTGGTTCACCCTCCAATGGCCGCCACGGCTGGCGCGCTGTGGCCGGCGGACCGTGCTGATCCGAAGGCAGGAGCCAGGTGTTTCTCCTGGTCTCCCATGGGGTGCAGGGCCCAAGCACTTGGGCCATCCTCCACTGCCTTCCTGGGCCACAGCAGAGAGCTGGCCTGGAAGAGGGGCAACTGGGAATGAATCCGGCGCCCCGATCAGGACGAGAACCCGGTGTGCCGGCGCTGCAAGGCGGAGGATTAGTCTATTGAGCCGTGGCGCCGGCCCATCATTATGTTCTTAAAACTACATGTATGAAATACATGAAACCTGTTCCTTTAAATAAATCAATAAATAAGATAAATAAAAAAGTATTTTTCTATGTATCTGCATTGTGTGACAGAACTAGAAGATGTATTGCAAAAGCCCAGGCATAGTGGCATCTGTTTTCACACCTTCCTGTATTTTGCGAATAAGTTACTCATAGTTACTTCAGTTCCAATTCTTCTCATTTTCTTTCTTATACTTTTGTCATTTTTTTTTAATCACAGAAGCATGCCTAAGGCACATTTTTGGTCATCTCTGATTTTTTTCTCCTCCCAACAGACCATTGAAATCTAGGGTCCTAGGCATAATCAGTGCTTTCTCCTAAATTCTTCTTTTCCTTTCATTTGGAAGACCAGGTACATTAACAGGTGATTTCATTTTCTTGGTGTTGATCAGCACCTAATGAACCTTTAGGAATACTCTGAAGCTGATTTTGCTTAGATCCCTAAGGAGTTCTTTGATAAGTTTCAGTAGGTTTTCAAGCTCTCTGAAACTGTGGACAAAATATTGTGAGTGGAGGCACGTGTGCATTTTTAAAATTAGATTTTCAAAGAAGTCTGTTATTTACCAAAGGTAAAAGTCTGTTGCTCTAGACTAGATTTTGAGAATGTATTTTGACAAAGATTCACAGTAGGAAGTAAATATTATATTGTAATTCTTTTTGCAGACATGCATATACACATGTATCAATATATCTTAACCAAATTTTTCAATATGGTCACAAAACTATACAAAGGCTTACACCAGAAAAATAAAGGAATGTTAGAAATAGAAAAGACAGTCCCCATGAAGCTAAAGAAGGGTGACTAAAGGAAAGAATGCTAGAAAATATATAGAGGTTGTGCTCCATAGTTCATAATGATTGGAGCTCTCTTCTTCATCACCTTCTTCATCATCCTCATTATCATCATGAACATTATCATCATCATCATCATCATCACTGACATCTACTGTCTTCTCTTGTACACTCAAGCTCATCCAGACAAGGTTTGGTGGCTATTTATTCTTCTACCACTTAGCAAATATCTTTAATATTCTAATATTTACCATGGAATTATTTTAATTTTAAAAAGCATTTATATTTCTTCTAATAGAAAATGTTATTATATTTTCACTGAAAATATTAGGGTCTAATATTTGTAATGTATAAGTCACTATTCTATGCCAGGAAGAGCCTGTACTCCAAAGACACCCACGTTCTCAAAGTGTAGAATCTGGGATAGGTGTACAGTGAGGGAGGTGATGGCAGTAAGAGTTGCTGCTGGGGAATGCTTGGGCACAAGGGAATGAGCCCTCATTCCTACTTGTAATAATCCAACAAGAGTATGAAACTAGAATATAGATGTGTATTCAACTAAGTAAGTTGAATTTCAGTAGGACAATGAAGAGTAGAGCAAGAAAACAGAAGAGCATGGCTCACACAGAAAGTTGTAAAAACATGGCTGTTAGAAGGACAAGCATACTGACACCCATCTCTGCCATGCCCGTTACACTTTAGGTGGTCTTAATCCAACTGTAGATGAACTTAATCCAAATGTAGGTGAACACTTAACCAAGTACTTACCCTTGAATTTATGTTCCCTGGCTTTCTATGGATAGTAGAAACACCTGGTCACATTTCTTCTGGCTCCCTTGTAGGCTGGCTTTACTTTAGGGAGAAAAGAAAGAAAAAAAATATCATAAAAGTAAAATTCTCATGACATCTGTTTCCTCTAACAGATTCTTCTGCAACTTAGGAAAAATTGTCTCCCACCTTTTTCAACCTATAACCAGACAGATGAGAGGGGAGAATAGCTGCAGCGAATGCAGGGAAATGTTGAGTAGAATCTTAGTGAAGGATAGAAGTATCTTTGGAAGAAGAGGGAGAAGGAGTCACAGAAGAGATGAGCCTAAGCCAAAGAGCCAGAAAATGAGTCCAGCTCACAGACCCAGGTTTTAAGAAAGAAATATTTAAAAGGTTCTAGACCCCAATTCAGTTTTCTACTGCTGATGTGTGCACATGTGGGAGGCTAGGATTGGGTGGAGGGAACTAACATTTGAATGTCTCTAAAGCAGCAAACACTATACAGGGAATCACATTACATAGTAATTCCTAAGCTTAATATGGTCATGTAAATGTGAGATTTGTAAAACTTCTGCAAGTGTTACTTTCCCCTTTTGACCATCCCTCCACTACCACTACTATTTCCACTGCTATTAGCAGACACTAGTAGGACTGACTTACTATGAACTAGGCACTGTTCTAAGCTATTTACTCACATTTGCATGTAGTTACATGAAAATGACAGAAGAGACTTAGGAAGAACAGGGATTGAGACCCATAGACTAACCCCCATTTCCATATCCAGACTTACACACACACATACACACACATGTCTCCTTTATCCATTTTCAAGAATAAGGGATACTACTTAAATAAATTTCCAGACAACCTATCATATCATTTCTGGGCCTAAACATATCTCAGCATAAATACTACTAATGAAATTTCTTAAATATACCTTTTTTGCCTTTGTAAACAAATTGTGCACACTTAAGTTTCCTTGGATATGTATTATGGGTTGTGGTAAATTAATATCTGTAGCAATTTCTGTTGTACATAGAAAGTGTTGTTACTTCTGTAATAAATTATGCACAGACTGCTGGACTTCTTTTGTGATGCTTTGAAAGCAGCTTTATTGAGATAGAACTTACATAGCAACAAACCAACTTTCTTGAAAGAATTTACACACCGTTAGATACTGATAGTGGTAACATAACAGTAAATCTGTCAAAATCAATTTGATTTTCTAATATTTTAACATTTTCATCACCATAAAAAGAAACCATCAACCTGTTAGGAGTCACTCCTGCTTCACTTACACCTGAAGTCCGAGGCAACCACCATTCTACTTTCTGTTTTTGTGGATTTGCCTTTTGAAGACATAGTATGTAATTGGAATCATACCCTATGTGGTCTCTTGTGTGGCTTCTTTCACTTTGCATAATGTATTTAAAATTCGCCCAATGTTATAACATGAGTCAGTCCTTTTTCCTTCATTCCTTTTTTTAAAAAAGATTTTATTACAAAGTATTTGATTGTTTTTGTAGCTATCGTGAATGGGAGTGATCTTAGAAGTTCTTCCTCAGCCATGGCATTACCTGTGTATACAAAGGCTGTTGATTTTTGTGCATTGATTTTATATCCTGCTACTTTGCCAAACTCTTCTATGAGTTCCAATAGTCTCTTAGTAGAGTTCTTTGGATCCCCTAAATAAAGAATCATATCATCTGCAAAAACGGAAATTTTGAGTTCTTCTTTCCAAATTCATATCCCTTTAATTTCTTTTTCTTGCCTAATAGCTCTGGCTAAAACTTCAAGAACTATATTGAATAGCAGTGGTGAGATTGGGCATCCCTGTCTGGTACCAGATCTCAGTGGAAATGCTTCCAACTTTTCCCAATTCAATAGGATGTTGGCCGTGGGTTTTTCATAAATTGCTTTGATTATATTAGGAATGTTCCTTTCAAACCCAGTTTGCTTGGAGTTTTCATCGTGAAAGGGTGTTGTATTTTATTAAATGCTTTCTCGGCATCTATTGAGATAATCATATGGTTTTTCTTCTGCAGTCTGTTAATGTGGTGTATCACGTTGATTGTTTTGCGAACATTGAACCATCCCTGCATACCAGGGATAAATCCCACTTGGTCTGGGTGGATGATCTTTCTGATGTGTTTTTGCATTCTATTGGCCAGAATTTTATTAAGGATTTTTGCATCTATGTTCATCAGGGATATTGGTCTGTAATTCTCTTCAATGCTGCATCATTTTCAGGTTTAGGAATTAAGGTGATGCTGGCTTCATAGAAAGAATTTGGGAGGATTCTCTCTTTTTCGATTGTTCTGAATAGTTTGAGAAGAATTGGAGTTAGTTCTTCTTTAAATGTCTGGTAGAATTCAGCAGTGACTCCATCTGGTCCTGGGCTTTTCTTTGTTGGGAGGGCCTTTATTACTGTTTCAATTTCTGTCTCAGTTATGGGTCTGTTCAGGTTTTCTATGTCAAATACCTTGGAATAAACTTAACCAAGGATGTCAAAGATCTCTACAGTGAAAATTACAAAACCTTAAAGAAAGAAATAGAAGAGGATACCAAAAAATGGAAAAAATCTTCCATGCTCATGGATTGGAAGAATCAATATCATCAAAATGTCCATTCTCCCAAAAGCAATTTACAGATTCAATGCAATAACAATCAAAATAACAAAGACATTCTTCTCAGATATGGAAAAAATGATGCTGAAATTCATATGGAGACACAGGAGACCTCAAATAGCTAAAGCAATCTTGTTCAACAAAAACAAAGCAGAGGCATCACAATACCAGATTTCAGGACGTACTACAGGGCTATTATAATCAAAACAGCATGGTACTGTACAGAAACAGATAGATAGACCAATGGAACAGAATAGAAACACCAGAAATGAATCCAAACATCTACAGCCAACTTATATTTGATCAAGGATCCAAAACCAATCCCTGGAGTAAGGACACTCTATTCAATAAATGGTGCTGGGAAAATTGGATTTCCATGTGCAGAAGCATGAAGCAAGACCTCTACCTTTCACCTTACACAAAAATTCACTCAACATGGATTAAAGACTTAAGTCTATGACCTGACACCATCAAATTATTAGAGAGCATTACAGAAACCCTGCAAGATATAGGTACTGGCAAAGACTTCCTAGATAAGACCATGGAGGTGCAGGCAGTCAAAGCCAAAATTAACTATTGGGATTGCATCAAATTGAGAAGTTTCTGTACTGCAAAAGAAAGAGTCAGGAGAATGAAGAGGCAACCGACAGAATGGGAAAAATATTTGCAAACTATGCAACAGATAAAGGGTTGATAACCAGAATCTACAAAGAAATCAGAAACTGCACAACATCAAAACCAACAACCCACTTAAGAGATGGGCCAAGGACCTCAATAGACATTTTTCAAAAGAGCAAATCCAAATGGCCAACAGGCATATGAAAAAATGTTCAAGGTCACTAGCAATCAGGGAAATGCAAATCAAAACCACAATGAGGTTTCACCTCACCCCGGTTAGAATGGCTCCCACTCAGAAATCTACCAACAATAGATGCTGGAGAGGATGTGGGGAAAAAGGGACACTAACCCACTGTTGGTGGGAATGCAAACTGGTCAAGCCACTATGGAAGTCAGTCTGGAGATTCCTCAGAAACCTGAATACAACCCTACCATTCAACCCAGCCATCCCACTCCTTGGAATTTACCCAAAGGAAATTAAATTGGCAAACCAAAAAGCTGTCTGCACCTTAATGTTTATTGTAGCTCAATTCACAATAGCCAAGACCTGGAACCAACCCAAACACCCATCAACAGTAGACTGGATAAAGAAATTATGGGATATGTACTCTATAGAATACTATACAGCAGTCAAAAACAATGAAATCCGGTCATTTGCAACAAGATGGAGGAATTTGGAAAACATGATGCTGAGTGAAATAAGCCAGTCCCAAAGGGACAAATATCATATGTTCTCCCTGATCGGCGCAACTAACTGAGCACCAAAAAAGGAGACCTGTTAAAGTGAAATGAACACTATGAGAAGTGGTGACTTGATCAGCCCTTGCCCTGACTGTTGATGAACAACTTAATTCGTTATCCCTCTTAGTATTTTTTTTGTTTGTTCTACTTAATACTTTTGGTTGAATACTGTAATCAATACACAGTTATTCTTAAGTGTTGAAACTTAACTGAAAAGTGATCCCTGTTAAATATAAGAGTGGGAATAAGAGAGGGAAGAGATGGGCAATTCGGGACATGCTCAAGCTGACTTACCTCAAACAGTAAAGTTAGAAACATACCAGGGGATTCCAATTCAATCCCATCAAGGTGGTATGTACCAATGCCATCTCACTAGTCCCAGTGATCAATTTCTGTTCACAATTGATCATAATGATAGGACTAAGAGCCAAAGGGAGCACATAAACAAGACTAGTGTCTGCAAATACTAGCTGATAGAATAAAAAGAGAGAGAATGATCCAACATGGGAAGGGAGATACACAGCAGACCAATAGAATGGCAAATGTCCTAAACAGCACTCTGGCCTCAGAATCAGCTCTTCAGGCACGCAGATCTGGCTGAAAAGCTCATGAGAGTATTTCAGGCATGGAAAGCCAAAACACTCTGGCAAGAAAAAAAAAAAAAGACCTAAATGAAAGATCTCCACGAGTGAGATCCCAGTGGAAAGAACAGGTCATCAAAGAAGGAGGTACCTTTCTCTGAAGGGAGGAGAGAACTTCCACTTTGACTACGACCTTGTCTAAATATGATCAGAGTCGGTGAACTCAAAAGGCTTCCATAGCCTTGGCAGCTCATGAGAAGAGCCTAGGGTGATTACTGACGCCATAAAGAAGAGTGTCAATTTGTTAAGTCAACAACAGGAGTCACTGTGCACTTACTCCTCATGTAGGATCTCTGTCCTTAATGTGCTGTACATTGTGATTTAATGCTATAAATAGTACTGAAACAGTATTTTTCACTTTGTGTTTCTATGTGGGTGCAAACTGTTGAAATCTTTACTTAATATATGCTAAACTGATCTTCTGTTTATAAAGAGAATTGAAAATGAATCTTTATGTGAATGGAAGGGGGAGGGAGAGGGAAAGGGGAGTGTTGCGGGTGGGAGGGAAGTTATGGGGTGGGGAAGCCATTGTAATCCATAAGCTGTACTTTGGAAATTTATATTCATTAAAAAAAATTTAAAAAAGAAATAAAATAGGAAAATAAGCACATAATACTGTTAATATATTTAATGGTAAAAAGTATAATTGCATCTTGTTGATGCTAAATATGCAATAGATTGTCACATTGTGTATTGCGATATTTTTCAATTGGCACACTTGTGATTACATTCTGCCTACAAAGTCTACTAATGAAATAATTATTTGATATTTACTACCATTGTTAATTGTCACCAAATTTAATTGTAGAAGTCAAAATTAACATTTATATTTTCCATTAAAAAGATTCAAGCTTCAAAAAAAATTATGGGACATGTACTCTATAGAATACTATACAGCAGTCAAAAACAATGAAATCTGGTCATTTGCAACATGATGGAGGAATCTGGAAAACGTGATGCTGAGTGAATTAAGCCAGTCCCAAAGGGACAAATATCATATGTTCTCCCTGATTGGCGACAACTAACTGAGCACCAACGGGGAAACCTGTTGAAGTGAAATGGACACTATGAGAAACAGTGACTTGATCAGCTCTTGTGCTGACTGTTGATGTGCAATGTAATACTTTATCCATTTTAGTATTTTTTCTTTGTTTTGTTCTAGTACTATTGGTTGAACTCTGTAATGAACACACAATTATTTTTAGGTGCTTAAATTTTAACTGAAAAATGATCCCTGTTAAATATAAGAGTGGGAATAAGAGAGGAAAGAGATGTACAATTTGGGACATGCTCAATTGGACTTGTCCCAAATGGTGGAGTTAGAATCGTGCCAGGGGATTCCAATATAATCCCATCAAGGTGGCATGTACCAATGCCATCTCACTAGTCAAAGTGATCAATTTCAGTTCACAATTGATAACACTGATAGGTCTAAGAGTCAAAGGGATCACACAAACAAGACTAGTGTCTGCTAATACTAACATAGAATCAAAAGGGAGAGAACAATCCATCATGGGAAGCACAGTAGACTAATAGAATGGCAGATGTCCTAAACATCACTCTGGCCTCAGAATCAGCCCTTAAGGCATTCGGATCTGGCTGAAAAGCCCATGAGAGTATTTTAGGCATGGAAAGCCAAGACACCCTGGGAAAAAAAGAAACAAGACCTAAATGAAAGATCTCTGCGAGTGAGATACCTGTGGAAAGAACAGGGCCATCAAAGAAGCAGGTACCTTTATCTGAAGGGAGGAGAGAACTTCCACTTTGACTACGACCCTGTCAGTGAATTCAACAGGCTTCCATAGCCTTGGCAACTCATGACTAGAGCCTAGGGAGATTACTGACGCCATAAAGAAGAGTGTCAAATTGTTAAGTCAACAATAGGAGTCACTGTGTACTTACTCTCACGTGGGATCTCCTCCTTAATGTGTTGTCCAATGTGAAGTAATGCTATAACTAGTACTGAAAAAGTATTTTACACTTTGTGTTTCTGTGTGGGTGCACACTGATGAAATCTTTACTTAATATATACTAAATTGATCTTCTGTATATAAAGATAATTGAAAATGAATCTTGATGTGAATGGAATGGGATAGGGAGCAGGAGATGGGAGGGATGCGAGTGGGAGGGAAATTATGGGAGGGGGGAAAAGCCATTGTATTCCATAAACTGTACTTTGGAAATTTATATTTACTAAATAAAAAAAGGTTTTATTTATTTTATTTGAGAGGTAGAGTTATAGACAGTGAGAGGGAGAGACAGAGAGAAATGTCTTCCATCAGTTGGTTCACTTCCCAAATGGCGGCAATGGTCGGAGCCAGGCACTTCTTCTTGGTCTCTCACATGGGTGCAGGGGCCCAAGGACTTGGGCCATCTTCTACTGCTTTGCTAGACCATTAGCAGAGAGCTGGATTGGAAGAGGAGCAGCCAGGACTAGAACCGGTGCCCACATGGTATTTTGGTGCCACAGGCGGAGGATTAACCTACTGCGCCTTGGCACCGGCCCCTCCTTCATCCCTTTTTATGGCTAAAATGCATTCCATTGTATGGATACAATCATTTGTTAAACCAATCTTGCATTCTTTGGACAATTGCTACCTGGTTATGGTATGTAAGCATTTCTATGCTGTGGTGGACTAAGTTTGTTAGTGTTTTGTTGAGGATTTTAGCATCTATATTCAGAAGAGATGTTGATCTGCATTTAATTCTTTAATTTTTTTTTTAATTTTGGTAATATAAAGAGAACAGATTTTGTTTATTTTGTAGGTACAATTCTAAGAAGATAGCCACACTTGCTCCCTCCTTCCTCCCTCAAACTTTCCTCCTTCATTTCTTTTTTTCCATTTACTTTGTACTCACAAACTTAATGCCCCACTAATCATACTGTTCAACAAGTAAAATGTAGAGTGACAACTATTACACAGGAATATACACAAATGCTATAAACAATAATAAAATCGTATTATATCAGTTCCATTCTTATACTTCTTTGTATTCTAGATTCACTACTACATATCAGAGAAAACTTATCTGTATTTTTGGGACTGGCTTATTTCACTAGCATTATCACTTCCAGTTGCATCTATTTTGTTGCAAAAGATAGGACTTCATTCTGTTTTATTGCTGAATAGGATTCCATAGCATAAATATACACCACAATTTCTGTATCTAATCATTATTTGATAAACACCTGAATTGATTCCATATCTTAGCTATTGTGAATTGAGCTGTTATAAATGTGGGGGTACAAATAACTCTCATATTCTGATTTCATTTTCTTTGAGTGAATTCTTAGTAGATGATTGGGTCATATACTGGATTTCTGAAGAATTTCTATATTGTTGTTCAGAAGATTGTAGTGTATAAGTAGTTGAATCAAAGATTAGCTGTTACAATATGGTCATCATGTTCAGCTTTTGATTTCATACCAGTAATAAGCTGTTTTAATTACTTGTAATATGCTTTGTAATATGCTTTGAAATAAGATATTATGATGCCTCCAGCTTGGTCTTTCTTGTTCAAGATTGTTTTCTCTATTTTGAGTCTTTTGTGATTCCACATGAATTTTTGGATTGCTTTTTCTAGCTCTGTAAAGAATATTATTGGTATTTTGATAGGGATTGCATCAAATCAGTAGCTTGTTTTAGGTATTATGGACATTTTGATGATATTGATAATTCTGATCCATGAGCAAAAAATATCTTTCCATTTTTTGTGTCCTGATGATTTCTTTCATCAATGTTCGATAATCTTCATTGTGGAGATTTTTTGCTTGTTTGGATAATTTCTTCCTAAATATTTGATTTTGTTTTTGGTGGTTGTCATGAATAGATTTCTTTCTTGATTTAGCTTTCTGTGAGTTTATGATTAGCATACAAAAAGCTACTGTTTTTGTATGTTTATTTTGTAACCTGCAACTTTGCTGAGTTGGTTTATCAATTCTAACAGCTTTTTTGGTGGAATGTTTTGGTTCTTTTGTGTACAACATCATGTCATCTATAAACATTGATAATTTGACTTCCTCTTTTCCAATTTTGATGTCCTCATTTCTTCCTCCTCCCTAATTGCTCTTGCTAAAATTCCCAGCACTATATTGAATAAGAGTGGAGAAGTTGACATCCTTCTCTTATTCCGTATCTGAGGAGAAATTCTTTGAGCTTTTCCCCATTCACTTTGATATTGGCTATTGGTTTGTGATTTATAGCCTTTATAAATTTTGTGGAATGTTTCCTCTATACCTAATTTGTGGAGGGTCTTTTTTTTTTGTCACAAAGGTGTGTTGAATCTTATCAAATGCTTTCTCTGCATCTATTGAGATAACCATATTTTTTTTCTTTTCGATGTGATTTATGGTGTTTGTTGGTTTGCAAATATTGAACAATTCCGCATTTCTGGGATAAATCCCACTTGATAATGATTTATGATCTTTTTGATGTGGTTTTGAATTAGATTTGCTAGTATTCATTGAGAGTCTTTGCATCTGTGTTCATTAAGGATATGTCTATAGTTTCTCCTTGTGTGGTATCTTTCTTTGGTTTTAGAATCAAAATAGTCCTTGGGCCCTGCACCCGCATGGGAGACCAGGAGAAGCACCTGGCTCCTGACTTCGGATCAGCGTGGTGTGCCGGCTGCAGCGTGCTGGCTCCAGTGGCCATTGAAGGGTGAACCAAGGGAAAAGGAAGACCTTTCTCTCTGTCTCTCTCTCTCTCTTACTGTCCACTCTGCCTGTCAAAATAATAATAATAATGATAATAATAATAATAATAATAAAAAGAAAGTGGGTGAAGAGAAATATAAGCAAACAAGTGCTCATACTTCACTGAGTAATGCAGGAGTGAAGACTCACCATCTGTCTGAGTGTGGTCAGACACATCCGGGACACTAGTCCTGTCTTGGTGGTCAAGGCTGCGCTGATCTGAAGCCAGGAGCCAGGAGCTTCTTCAGCCTGGGAAAGCAGTGGAAGATGGCCCAAGTCTTTGGGCCCCTGCACCCATGTGGGAAGACCCAGAGGAAGTTCCTGGCTCCTGGTCAGACCTGCCCAGCTCAGGCCATTTTGGCCAACTGAGGAGTGAACCAGCGGAAGTTATACCTCTTACACTCTCTGCCTCTCCTTCTCTCTCTGTGTAACTCTGGCTTTCAAATAAATAAATAAATACATCTTTTAAAAAAATATTGCTTCATTCCATTGTGGTCAGAAAATATGCATGATGATATCAGCACTGTAACCTAATGGATTAAGGTGCTGCCTGTAACTCCAGCATTGGAAATGGTCATCAGTTCAAGTCCCAGCTTCTCCCCTTCTGATGCACTTTCTTGTTAATGTGCCCAGGAAAGCAACAGAAGATGGCCCAAGTTCTTGGGCACCTGTACCCACATGCAAGACCCAAAAGAAACTTCTAGCTACTGGCCAACTCCAACCAGTGAGGTCATTTGAAGAGTGAACCAGCAGAAGGAAGATCTCTCTCTGCCACTCTCTCTCCCTGCCCCCTTCTTGATCTATCTGTAAACTGTGCTTTTCAAAAAAATATTTTAAAAAGAAAAGATACATGGCATGGTTTCAATTTTTTTAAATTTGTTGAGACTTGTTTCATGGATTAGCATATTATGTAACCTATAGAATGTCCCATTCACTGGTGAAAAAAAAAAACATGTATTCTGCAGCTGTGGGATGAAATGTTCTGTTGATATAAATTAGATCTTTTTGGTCAATAGTGTAGATTAGCTCTGTTGTTTCTTTATTGATTTTTTGTCTAGTTGTCCTGTCCATTGATGAATGTGAGGTTTTGAATTCTCCCATATTGTTATATTGGAACATATGCCCTCCTTTAGATCCATTGACATTTCTTTTAATTAGTTGGGTACTCCTTTTATTGAGTGTATATGCATTTACTATGTGTTCACTATAAGCATATCTTAGAGTTGATTCCTTAATCATTACATAATGCCCTTACCACTTTTTTTTTTACTTTTTAAAATTTGTATAAAGGAAACATATTTCATGTATCTCATATATACAATTTTAATAGCATATTTTTTGTCTGCTATTAAGATAGCTATTCTTGTTTTTGATTTCTGTTTCTATGGAATATCTTTTCTCAAACTTTTGCTTTCAGTTTGTTTGTATCTTTGTTGGTGAGATGGGTTTCTTTTAGGCAGCATATAGATGGGTCTTGCTTTTTAATCCATTCATATAGTTTATATATTTTAACTATACAGTTTAGTCCATTTACATTCAAGGTTATTGTTGATTAGTGATGACTTGGTCTTGCCATTTTTTCCAAAAATATTCCTATTGTTTTATATCTACTTTGTGCTGTTACTAGGAGGTGTTCTGCCTTCATATTATTTCATGATGCTGGCTATGTCCCTCTGTTTCTGTGTGTAGTACATCCTTACATACCATTTGTACGACTACTGGGTGGTGTCAAATTCTGTCAATTTTTGTTTGTTTTGGAAGGTCTTTATTTCACCTTCATTTATGAATGAGAGCTTCATTGGGTATAGTATCCTGGGCTGACAGATTTTTTTTTCTTTAAGTATATAGACTGTATATTTCCATTCTCTACTATCTTGTAGGATTTCTGATGAGAAATCTTCTGTCAATCTAATTGGAGAACTTTTCAACGTAATAAAACATTTCCCTCTTGTACATTTTAGGATCATGATATTCTCTCCTAGGCAATATCACCAGCAGAGCACAGGCCTCTGCAGGCTCCTCTTACCTTGCTTTGCCAAAATGTCTTCCCCACCAGCGACTGACCGAGGATTCTGTGTTCTTTCTGTAGACTTTCCACTGAAAACTTCTGTGCAATTATCTCCTAGGAATGCAGATGCTTCCCTGTTTTTCTGATATTTTCCCATGAGAAAAATCAGCCTTCTCCCTATCTCATCATCTCAGAATCCTTGAAACAAGTATTATTGAATTTTATTTTTTGTAATATTGCAGTTTGGGTATCAGGTAATACAAACCTCGCAGTATGTGATAGGCACATTGTTACAATGATAGTTCAAGAGGCCTTGTGTATATTTTGTTCGGTTTCCTCCAAGAATTAATAATTACATCTTATGTAAATATAGTACAATATTATAAGGAACATGACATAGGCACAATGTGTGTATAGGGGTATGTGTGTGTAGTTTATTGTATCTCATGTGTAGATTCCTATAGCTATGACTGAAGCCCCTTTATTCTCATCATTCGTAATATATTTGTCTCAAATTTTTTTCTACATGCTTTGAAAGCCATGTTAGACAGTGTTATTTTTGTCTGAACTGACAGTTTAGAAAATCAAGGGAAGGAAAATATACCAGATATTCCTATATTTCTGTTTATTTGTTCTTTCTTCCTCCCTGATGTTCCAGAAGTCCTCTTTTATTTCCTTTCAATTTAGAGATTTTCCTTTAGCCATTCCTTTAGGGTAAGCATGCTGATGACAAAGTCTCTTGGTTTTCTTTTCTCTGTGGCTTGGTATCTCTTTTATCCCTGAGAATTATTTTTACTGGATATAGAATTCTGGTTGACAGTTCATTTTTTTCAGCCTCAAAAAATATTATGCAACTCCCTCCCTTCCTTTGCAGTTTCTGAGGAGATACCTGTTGCTATTCACATTGTTCTCACCATTCCTCTCTAACTGCTTCTGAATTTTTTGTCTTTTATTTTCAGAAATTTGACTTTGATTTTTTTTTGTGGATATGCCTAGTTTTATTCTAGTTATAACTTGCTCAGGTTCTTGAGTCTACAGATTTATGGATTTTGACAAATTTGCATACATTTTAATCATGTTTCATGTTTTAGTCCCTCTCCCCTTTATCTGTCTCTGGGATGGGATGAGCATTAGATCTTCTGTTACAGTTCTACTGATTCCTTGGACTCTGTCCATGAGTTTCTAGTTGATTTTCTCTCAGTTTGTCAGATTGAGAACTTTCTTTTGCTTTATGTTTAAGTTCACAAATTGCTTAAAGTTCTTTCCATTCTTCTGTTGAGACTATACTTTGAGTCTTAAAAACTTGATTATATTTTTTGGTTCTCAATTTCTATTTGAATTTTACCTATATTTCCTATTTCTTTGTCAAGACTTTCTATGTATTGCTGAGATTTTTTGCTTACTCATCTGCTTTAAGTGTGTTAATTCTCATTGAAATTACTTATGATGGTTTTTAAAAATTCATTGTCAAATAATTCCAGAATTTGTGTCATGTTTGTGTTGGCATCTATTCATTACCTTTTCTCATTCAGTTTGAAGTTTTCCCAGTCTTTGGTATCATAAACTATTTTTAATTGAAACTTGGATATTTTGGGTATTATGTTATAAAACTCTATGTCTTTTTTAATTGTGTTTTAGCAGATCTCTGACATTCTGATAGCTCAAGGGGTTACTACCATTTGATAGGTGGGATTGGGAGTCCAGGTTCCCCACTCAGCTTCTGTTGACAAGAGTTCTGGGGTGGGGGTGGGGGTGGGGGTGGGGGGGTCTTTGGAACTGCTTGGTGAGGATGAGCATTCAGACTTCCTGTTGAGTCTGAACTGATATCACCTTGGCTGGGAGAGGTGGAGGAATGCTCTTTCACTATACCCAATGAGGCTTCAACGGAAACTGTAGGGGATATCTTTCTTACTGCTGAATGATGATGAAAATCTTGGCTTTCCATTAGCTTCCTCTGGTACTACCCTGTAGGTAGGGGTAGTCCAACTTCTCCAGATAATCTGCACTGAGTCTAGGAGAAAAGGTGTTGTTAATGACTACAAGAGATCAAATTCCTGGTTACTCATGTGACCTTTTTTGTCACCACTTCAGGGCATATTAGGATGTCTCATTATAACCTAGCAAAGATGACCTAGGCTCTCCATTTGGTCTTTGATGGCAGTGGTGGGATTGAGGAAGCAGACATTTTTTCCCCTGTGGCATTTTGTTGGAATAGTGTAGTTATTTCATATATTAGTACGTTGCCTTTTCATTGCCCTGTGTTTAGAGAAAGCAGACTTTTCTCAGAACATTGTTGTCTATGGCCATTGGCATTTCCAGATTGCTGGTTTCTCCAGTTTTCAGTCTGGGATATATGAGGCAAAAAGAAAACACAGTGAACTCATCATAGTATCATTCCTCATTCCTGTGGTCCATAGTT